>NC_056747.1:1207737895-1208037895 GCF_019279795.1 Protopterus annectens | reverse complement strand
TCCGCACCACACGCTCCAGAGACCTCAACCTCATTACCACAATCAACAGAACATGCTGGAGGGACAGGGTCATAACCCAGAAGACTGCCCATGCTATGGAATAGACCTCCCATACATGTCAAGCAGAGCACCTCACTGGCCCTCTTCAAGAGAAATTTTAATAAGTGGATGGGAAATAGAAAATTCACCCTGGGATCACTCCAGTGGCTCTGCTCGACAGAGGCACTAGGAATTAAGGTTGGGTGGCATGATGTCAGGGTAATCCCTATGGGCTAGCCTTGTAAAGGCTCCAGGGCCATTAGCCTAGTACACACCTATGAACCTATGACAGTGAACCAGTATATCACTGTCAGTTATTTAATGCAATTTGAAAACTTGAAAATAGACTGCAGTTCACTGTTTTATAATGAAATTTGTTTTTATTCATCTTTCTCCTCTACTGAATCAAGACCCCCCCCCAATACAAAATCTAGGAGAAACTTTGGCCTGCTTCTGTTGCTTTTATCACTTGACAGACCTCTCTTCCCAGCGTATCAGTTTGGAAAAGTCTCTCCCTGAAATTGCTGTAAAAGTTAGGATGCCAAGTTTCCTCCAGTGGTGATGGGACATTCAAACAAGGTTGCATCCTTTGCTGGATCAACTGCACCCAGGTCTGTCCCTTGTCCTGCCTGTTCTGTCATAGACTACAGCAAACTGGCCAGGGTGGTAATGAAGCATCAGAAAAGGCATTCTGATGATCACTTCCCTGCCCCCATCTGATGTGTACGCAAAGTTTTTGATCTTTTCAACTTACCCACAGTCTCCACCAGTTCAGTCACTTTTGTCAGTTTTTTCATCCAGCACTGACTCCTAGGTTATTTATTATAAAATTTTCCTGGGGTACTGCACTGATCCCATTGGACCAATTTCAGTCTCAACCCAGGTTGTAGACATTTCGCATGACATTGATCCTGACATTGGGAATTTTCTTAGCACTGTACAGAGTGGTGTTGAATTTGATGCTGTATGGTATCACATCAGTGGTTCTGATGCTGGTGATTCTTACAACATGAATGCAGTTGGTATCCATTTCCTTGATACTAATGGTGCCCTTAGTTCCAGCATTCTGGTACGTGGTTCTCCGGACTGTCTTCATCTCTGGCTTTTTTGGTGTCCATCTGTGTACTAACTTAGCAAGGCATGGGGTTGTCTGTCTCAGTCCTCTGTCAGTGCAGTTTTGTACATCAGCTGTGACATAAACCCAGGCTGTGATATTGCAGTGGTTTTCATTGATGCTGTACATTCTGCCCCTGCCTAGTGCCAGCACCCTCAACTCCAGCCTGGTGATGAACCTTTTGCATTCCAGCAAGGTGTTCCTGGGGAAAGCAGAGAGACTGCAGCCCCTCCAGTGAATGCCAAAGGAACATTCTCCACTGAGAGAGCCTCTTCTGACTCCCCTTCCCCAAAGAGATCCAAAAAAAGCTCCTTGTAAATGTAAACAATGTGACTCCTCATTGGGATCCTCATGTAGGATGTTGATGACAGAGGGATGCTGACTCCTCCGCAACTTCCCCCATAACTTCTAGTTTGTGGAGTATCAGGAAGCTGTGCATCAGCCAGAAAAGGTAGCCTACCAGCCGTGTACCTTCTCTGCAGACTTGTTGATGCATCCCACAAGCCTTTATGGGGTGGTACATCTTTGGGTAGAAACCTTAAAAGATTTTTCAAGAAAAACTGTGATGTGGCCACAGTCCTGAAAACAGCTGAATGGACCCTTCACCATTTAAGGTAGTGGTCATTTTTGACAAACTCCCAAGCTTGAAACTTTTACATCTGTAGTGGCCCTTATGGAGACTACACCTCCCCAGAAACCTGCTGTCCATCCTCTGCATGTGGCATCAGGAGCATTAGGGAGATTTAGGAGCTGTTTTTTTGTCTTGCTTTGCTTTGCAGTAGCTAAACTGCATCACCCGTGGTGGATTTGAAGCATTATATAATAGATGAAATGCATCAGATTATTTAGGTGTTACCAAATAAGCCAGTCCAGGACAAACTTCTGTCCCATTCCGCAACAAACTCTATGCCCTTTGTACAGCAGTGAAGGAACTGCTAGAGCTTCCAGATCCAGTATTGCTATTCACCAACATTCATAGCTCAATAGGTTTCTTTGAGGACACTAAGGTGACTTTAATGCAATGCCTCTTTTCAGGTCTGTCTATTTTTGGGCTAGAATTCAAACAGCACCCAGAAAAGATGGAGGGGGGAGATAGCCTCCTGTTTCAGCATCCTACTGCATCTTGTCTAGGATGCAGAGGAGCCAGTGTCAAATGTGATTTAAATGTGGCATACAGCATAAGCCTGAATGGCAGGGAGCTGGAACAGATCCTAGTTCCCTGGCCAAATTGTATCAGGAGCTCTGTCAAATACAAAGGTTCTCAGAACCAATGAGGCTGTCCAGAGGGCTTGCCCATCTACTCCATTCTGAGCCATCTATTCCAGAAGTCTCAT
This sequence comes from Protopterus annectens, assembly GCF_019279795.1. Lineage (NCBI taxonomy): Eukaryota > Metazoa > Chordata > Ceratodontiformes > Protopteridae > Protopterus > Protopterus annectens. The sequence continues at coordinate 1,208,035,408 of NC_056747.1, read as the reverse complement.
CACCTTGAATATTTGAATAAGGATAGTAATATCCAGGACGATTCCCATACAACCGTAAGCAGCACCAGTTTTTCTTTCTTTGCCTAATGTCCCAGTTCATTAGAAAATCACTATAAGGCAGGAGGTGCAAAACTTTCTAGCAAAAAGAGCCTTCTGAGAAGTCCCAGCAGACTAGAGAGGGTTAGGGTATTACAGATTATTTTTCTGTGAAATACTTTGCAGTGCACACAATCCAAGGTGTGTGGACTTTCTTCAGACCAACCACCTACATCAGTGTCTTGGAAATAAGGATTGATCTTATAACACTGTCACTATTTAGGGATGAGGAGAATGCATTCTTGGGAGTCTGCTTGAACAGTTGTGTTGATGTCAGAAATGCTTATATTGCTTTTTCTTGAGTACATAACTCAGACTACATGCACTTGAGCTTGTGTAGTACAAGCTAATGTGAAAAATAAACATAAGCATTTTTAGCAGGATGACAAATCCTCCTGCATCCCCCCATTTGGAGGTGGCTTTTCCTCTCTCCCTTCCTTTATTATTCTGTGTGTGAACTTGTACTTAAGAGGAGGAGTGATTATTGGCAAGTTAAACAACCCAGGTGGAAAAAAACAAGCGTCATCATCCTGTCCATATATGAACAGAGCTAATTTGAAATGAGTAACTAAAACTGAGGCTGATATGCTGAAGCAGCTGTGATGCGTGTGTGGATGATTCAAGCAGCTGCATGATAGCTGTCTTTTAATGTTCTGTGAATAGTCCCTCAGCCATTCTGTGACTGTTCATGCTCTGGGGCAAACTTTGCTGCAAACATGCTTGACCAAATTCAAGTGCAGAATTATTCTTCCCTGATTCCTCTTGTCCTAGTGATTCTTTGTTTTAAGTCAGGCTCCCTGGATGACTTTATGCTTTTCCTTATTTCTTCCTGTGATGATGCTCATCCGTAAAGCCAGACTGCTCCAAGGAAAAGTCCTTTTTATAGCCTCTGTCTGATCTTGGTAAACCTGGTTCCCACTGCTGCTTCCTTATCTGCTGGAGATACCTTTGAGACAACATACAAGCAAAGCTCTGATGTCCTTCAAGGATGCAACTGCAGTCCTTACATATGGGTTGTCCTGCCTCAGGCAGCCCTTCGGTCGGCCGGATTCCAAAGTCTGGGTCCGGCGTCTGCTGATGTCGCCTTTCCCGGCGTCAGAGCCTGGGGTTTAAAAGCGTCCTGCGACGCCATACTCTTCAGTCTTTCTTGCCGCGCGCCAAGCAGAAGCAGTTTGCAAGTGCCGGTCGGCCAGCTCCTGTGTTTTCAGCTACTGAAGTCTTCAAAAAAGCTAAGTACCCCGTTGGGGACCTTTTCTTGCCTCAGTCGATGTCAGATAAAACTGTAAAAGTTAATAATTGTTTAACTTGTGGGAAACAAATACCTCATAAGGATTTCCACTCTTACTGCTTACCCTGCCTAGGCCCAGAACACAACGTCTCGGCCTGTACAGCTTGTGCTTCTTTCAATAAACGCACTCTTAGGCGTCGGTCAGAGTTTGCACAGGATTATTTTGGGGAAGATTTCTGTTATATCATGCAGTCAGAGCTTCCGACAGCACATTTACCTAAAAAACGGAAGGATAAGGATCGACACTCGCGGTCCGCGGTCTCGACCGACACCACGCTTAGGCCTACCCCGAGTGTTTCAGTCTCTTCTGAGCCGGTTTCACAACCGCTACAGACCGACGACACCGCCCCACCGGTTACTTCGGTACCGGAGTTCAGCTCTGTGCCGGTTTCTGTTCTCCCCTCTGAGACCGTAGCCCAGGATATTTCTGACACCATTTCAATGGATAAGACTACTCCAGCACGTGGGGCTGCCAGGCCTCCAGTGTCTATGTCCATTAAGGCCTACACACGTGCTAAGGCTGCCAAACAGGCTAAGTCTCTCCCTCCAAGATCTGATGTCCTTCATGGATGCATCTGCAGTCATAACAAGTGGGTTGTCCTGTCGTCAGGCAGCCCTGCAGTCGGACGGATTCCAAAGTCCGGGTCCGGCTTCGGCTGATGTCGCACTCCACCCGACGTCATCTCTGTTGGTCTTCGGGTATATAAGCATCAGCCGACGCCATTTTCCCCAGTCTTTCTTGCCGCGTGGCGCCCGAAGCAGAAGCTGTTCGCAAGTGCCGGTCGGTCGGATCCAGAGATTACTTCTACCGAATACTACTTCGAAGACTTCTAAAGCTAAGTACCCCGTTGGGGACTCTTTCTTGCCTCAGCCGATGTCAGAAAAAGTTAACAATTGTTTAACCTGTGGGAAACAAATACCTCATAAAGATTTCCACTCTTACTGTCTGCCTTGTTTAGGCCCAGCCCACGACGTAGCAGCCTGTTCGGCCTGTGCCTCTTTCAACCGACGACGCTTAGGCGTCGGTCGGAGTTTGCAGAACAGTTTTTCGGTTCTGATCTTGCGTACATTATGCCGCCGGATCCTCCGACTACCCAATCTACCAAAAACGCAAAGATAAAGACCGACACTCGCGGTCCACGGTTTCGCCGAAACCATGGTAAAGCAAACGCGAGTGTCTCGGTTTCGGCGAAACCGAGAAAACTGATCAAAGTACAGCTGAACCTATTCTTACAACTGAGGCCCCTGCTACAACTCTTGAATCGACCTCAGAAATTTTACCCACTACGGTGGTTGCCTTATCAGACACCATCCCTTGGATGTCTCTACCCCAGCACGTGGTGCTGCTAGGCCTCCAGCAGCCATGTCCATTAAGGCCTTCGCCAGGGCTAAAGCAGCCAAGACTACTAAAACAGTGCCTGTTAAACCCCCACATCCAGGCCCTCTTCTAGTTCTCAAATGCTTTCTTTGGCAGAAGATTTAATTTCTTTAATTAGAGGATCTCAATCTCACCCAGACAGGGCCTCTCAGCCCCAGAGAAGAGACCTAGGGCAGAGCCCCTGAGCCAGTGTCTTCTGATGATTCTGCTGATGAATCAGATATAACTGACCAGCCAGAGGCTCCCTTCTCCAATTTTGAAGATTCTGATGCTGAAGAATCCATTCCAGCTGCTTCCCCACCAGAAGAATTCTCCTTTGGGGAAACCTTGCATGCCATGCGAGAACAGTTCCAATGGCAGCAACAGGATTTTTCAGACTCCAGAAAAAGACTTAGGACCTTTCTGCACCTCCCTCAGCACAGGCCCTTAGCTATACCTCCTGTTCTCTCTGTGGTGGATGATGCTTTCAATGATGTTTGCTCCGCTCCAGATTCTTTACCCCAGCCCCTGCCAAACCAGACAGATTTTACAGGGTGCCAGATACTCATCACCACCTTTACAAGGCCCCACTTGCAGACCCAGAAACTATATCCCAGGGTCCCAAGGCAGTAGCAGCGACCACAGCTAAAACCCTATTCCTTCTGAAAGGGAAGCAAGGTCATTAGACAGATGGGGTAAAAGGTCTACACTTCAGCTACTCTCTCAGCTAGAGCTTTAAACTGTCAGTTTCACATGATACAATACCAAGAGTTTATGCTTGATCAGTTAACTAAAAAACTAACCACTGATGAATCTCTTGATAAGAAATATGTATTAGAGATGGTAAATAACATTCAACAGGTTAGCAACCATTCCTTAAAATGTGGCTATGATGCACTGGAGGCTTCATTTAGATCAGCCATGACAGGCACAGTGATAAGAAGGCATGCATGGCTAAAGGAACAAGCTTTACCGGATCATGTTAAAGCTAAGTTGCTAGATGCTCCTATGGACAAGACAAGTTTGTTTGGTACACCTGCCCAGCAGGTTATGAAGAAAATGGAAGACAAGGCAAAATCTGTTCAAACTGTTAAAGATTTCTTGCAGGTTCAACCCCCAAGGTTTAGCAGGAACTGGCCTGCCAAAAATTGGTCCTTTCCTGACTCCTCAAAATTTCAAAGGGGCAGGAATAGACGTTCCAGAGGCAGAAACCAATCCAGAGGAGGTGCCTACAGAGGACGACAGTGGCAAGGTAACAACAGAGGCACAGACACAGCCACTGCCACTACATCAGCACAACCACAGTGACTTAATCCTAAATCCGCCTACCAGGGAACAAATAGCAGCTCCTCTAGGCGGAAAGTTAACCTTATTTTCAAAGAACTGGCACTACATAACAAAAGACAAGCGGATTTTACAAACCATAGATCAAAGTTACCGGTTTCACTTCCACACTTCACCAGTCGAAAGAGGAATGCCAAATCTACCTCCAAATCAAAAAACAGAGGCTCTACGCCAGATAATGGAGTTAGCAAACATGAGAGCTGTGGAAAGAGTGCCAACAGCAGAACAAGGAAAGGGGTTCTATTCCAGACTATTCCTAGTTCCAAGAAAGGAAAAAAGTTGGAGACCAATCCTCGACCTGTCCACCTTAAATACATACATCATTGTCCCAAAATTCAAAATGCTGACCCTACAGCAACTTCTTCCCATGCTGGGCAAGGAGTCTTGGCTGGTAACTCTAGATCTCAAGGAGGCATACCTGCACGTCCCCATTCGACCAATCTGCAGAAGATACCTCAGATTTCTTGCAGGATCAGAGCACTATCAATTCTCAGCATTGCCCTTTGGCTTATCTACTGCCCAGAGTATTCACAAAATGCCTGGCATCAGTAATCGCCCATTGCAGCCTACAGGGAATTCAAATTTACCCATACCTGGACGACTGCCTGCTACAAGGGACAACAAAAGCAAGCTGACAACAGATTTACAAAGGGTCATTTACTTGCTACAAGGACTGGGATACACAGTCAATTTACAAAAGTCAAGGCTGATACCATCCCAAACAAGGACATTCTTGGGAACGGAATTGGTCACAGTACAACAAATGGCATTCCTGACTACAGAAAAACAAAAGAACTTCCTCTTTACTTCTTGGCACTAACAAAACTGAACAAGTTAACAGCAAGAAAAGTTCTGCAGGCCTTGGGCTTCATGGCATCATGCATAATCTTGGTCCCATTTGCCAGACTACATATGAGGAAACTACAGTGGTACCTAAAGAATTTATGGTCCCAACACAGACACAGTCTAGAAACAGAAATCCCACTAATTCCATGCTTAAAACAGGAGTTCCTATGGTGGGCTCAGGCATGCCAGTCAAACCCAGGCCTACCCTTTCGCAGATGTCAACCAAGCCAGACCATCACAACAGGCGCTTCAGACCTAGGATGGGGGGCCCACATGCTGGACAAATGCGTGCAAGGATTGTGGACACAGGATCAACTTCACCTGCACATCAATCTAAAAGAAATGCTGGCAGTAAAACTGGCAATCCAAAAGTTCAAACCATTTCTCAAAGAGGGCCAGTTGATGATAAGGACAGACAACACCACAGTCATGTGGTACATCAACAAACAGGGAGGCACTCATTCATACCCCTATGCAGAATGACCTTGGAGCTGTGGACCCTGGCACTCAGCTACAACATTCAGTTACAGGCAATATTTGTACCGGGAAAGACAATACTCTAGCAGACATATTAAGCAGAACCACTTCGGATGCCCACGAATGGAAGCTGCACCCGGACATCTTCAAGACCATCTCAAAGAAATGGGGAATGCCACAGATAGACCTATTCGCATCACCTCTCAATCACCAGCTCAAAAATTCTGCACAAGGACATTCCACCCACTAGCATGGAAAGTGGACTCACTCTCCTTCAACTGGAAAGGCCTAACAGCATATGCATTCCCACCTCTTCCTTTGATACACAAGGTACTACTAAAATCAAGGAAGAACGTCCAAGGATAATCCTGATAGCTCCAAACTGGCCAAGACAACACTGGTACCCACTACTGAAGAGCATGTCTCGGAACAATATGTGGCCAATACCCTGATGCCTTCGATGTTAACTCAGAACAACTACAGCATCATACATCCAAACCTAAAACGCTGCAACTGACTGCATGGAACATCACATAGCAGCAGCTAATCCAGAACTTTCCCAAAGAGTTAAAGACATTATTCTTGAAGCACGCAGACCTTCAACAAGAAGGAACTATGCTGGAAAATGGAAAAGGTTTGTCATTTGGAGTTCGGAAAGAGGAAAAGATGTGTCAAACATTGATATGCCTAACATTCTGGAGTATCTGGCCGAACTTCTTCATTCAGGCCTGTCCTACTCCTCCATCTAGATACATGCATCAGCTATTTCAGCTGAATACAGCTTTGATCCACCTGTTTTTTCGCACCCTTTGCTCAGGCAGTTCCTCCGAGGAATCAAGAATGTAAAACCTCCAAGGAAACCACCATTACCAGCTTGGGATTTAAACTTTGTGCTAGAAAAGTTGACACTATCACCCTTTGAACCAGCAGCAACAGCAGACCTACAACACCTGTCATGGAAAACTGCTTTCCTACTAGCAATTACTTCAGCAAGGAGGGTTTCAGAACTTCAGGCCTTAATGGCAGTGCAACCCTTCCTAATCTTCCACCAAGATAGAGTGTCCATGAGGACTAATCCTACATTTATGCCCAAGGTGGTATCCAGAGTGTCTTTAAACCAGGCAATCCACCTACCTACCTTCTTTCCCAACCCACAAAACAGAGGGAAAGAATACTGCATACCTTGGATGTACATAGACAGCTACGCTACTACTTGGACAGAACAAAAATAGCAGAAAGACTGACCAACTTTTGTAGCCTATGCAACAGGAAGGGAAGGAAAAGCTATTTCCAAACAGACAATCTCCAAATGGATAGGAAATTGCATACGATACTGTTACTCCTTCCATGGAAAACCAATTCCACAGAACATAAGACCTCATTCTACAAGGGCAACAGCCACTACCACAGCCTTCTTACGAGGAGTGGCAACCAAAGACATTATTGAGGCGGCTACTTGGACCTCCGTGCATACATTTGCCAAGCATTATAATTTGCCTCTATATTCCAGATCCCGAGCAGGGTTTGCCACTGCTGTACTGCAAGGGATCCTAAACACACCATAATCTACTTTTATCCTCCTCCCCTAGTTGGCTATGGTATTCTACCCACTTGTTATGACTGCAGATGCATCCATGAAGGACATAGTACAGTTTTGTACCTACCATAAATGTAGATGTCTGAACTGGATAGCATCTGCAGTCATGATTACCCTCCCTCCTTCCCCTCTGTGGTACTCCTAGGGTGTTTACCCTCCTAATAGCTAGCTGTTGGGGGGGAGTCTTTTATGGTGTATTTGTTTGTATATATGTACATATATGCTTATTGTTGTGTTTACCTCTATCTATTTGGAAACATTGGCATCTATCCAAATTTTAGCCTGCAAGAGGGCTACTGGCATCTGGGGCAAGAAACACTGAAGAAAATGGCGTCGGCTGATGCTTATATACCCGAAGACCAACAGAGATGACGTTGGGTGGAGTGCGACATCAGCCGAAGCCGGACAGAAGCAGTTTGCAAGTGCCGGTCGGCCAGCTCCTGTGTTTTCAGCTACTGAAGTCTTCAAAAAAGCTAAGTACCCCGTTGGGGACCTTTTCTTGCCTCAGTCGATGTCAGATAAAACTGTAAAAGTTAATAATTGTTTAACTTGTGGGAAACAAATACCTCATAAGGATTTCCACTCTTACTGCTTACCCTGCCTAGGCCCAGAACACAACGTCTCGGCCTGTACAGCTTGTGCTTCTTTCAATAAACGCACTCTTAGGCGTCGGTCAGAGTTTGCACAGGATTATTTTGGGGAAGATTTCTGTTATATCATGCAGTCAGAGCTTCCGACAGCACATTTACCTAAAAAACGGAAGGATAAGGATCGACACTCGCGGTCCGCGGTCTCGACCGACACCACGCTTAGGCCTACCCCGAGTGTTTCAGTCTCTTCTGAGCCGGTTTCACAACCGCTACAGACCGACGACACCGCCCCACCGGTTACTTCGGTACCGGAGTTCAGCTCTGTGCCGGTTTCTGTTCTCCCCTCTGAGACCGTAGCCCAGGATATTTCTGACACCATTTCAATGGATAAGACTACTCCAGCACGTGGGGCTGCCAGGCCTCCAGTGTCTATGTCCATTAAGGCCTACACACGTGCTAAGGCTGCCAAACAGGCTAAGTCTCTCCCTCCAAGATCTGTTTCTCTGGGATCCACTTCTGGCTCTCAAATTTTAAGTTTAGCTGAGGACCTTATTTCTTTAATTAGGGGTTCTAAGCCACATCCAGATAGAGGCTCTCAGCCACCTTTTGTCAAGAGGCCTAGGGTTGAGCAGGTAGATCCCCAGTCCTCCGATGAGGCCTCAGGTGATTCTGCACATTCAGACTACCAGGAGGAGGCCTTCCCGGCCTACGAGGATTCTGATGCGGAGGAATCCATTCCCTCTGCTTCTCCTCCTGAGGAGTTTTCTTTTGGGGAAACTCTTCATTCCACGAGGGAACACTTCAAATGGCAAGGCCAAAAATACTTAGATTCTAGGAAAAGGTTAAGGGAATTTTTAAAGCTACCTCAGCATAGACCCTTAGCTATTCCTCCAGTTTTAAATGTTTTAGATGATGTGTACTTAGAATCTAGTGTTTCCCCTGACTCCCTCCCCCCTGCCCCTGTCCAGCCAGACCGGTACTACAGGGTCCCAGACGCACATCAGTTTCTGTACAAGGGCCATACTGCTGACCCTGAAACTATTTCTCAGGGGCCTAAAGGGGTTTCCTCCACTACTGCTAAGAATCCACTTCCTTCGGAAGGAGATTCTAGGGCTTTAGAAAGGTGGGGCAAGAAAGTATATACATCTTCCACCCTTTCTATGCGAGCATTAAATTGTCAATTTCATATGATTCAGTATCAGGAATACATGTTGGATGACTTGCAAAAGGAATTGGCTTCCCCTGAACCATTTGATAGAAAGGGGTTACAGGAATTGGTTCATAATACTCAGCAGGTTAGCAACCATTTCCTTCAGTGTGGATATGATGCATTGGAAGCTTCATGTAGAGCAGCAATGACAGGTGTGGTCATACGCAGACATGCTTGGTTAAAGGAACAAACATTGCCAGACCATGTGAAAATTAAGCTTTTGGACGCACCACTAGAGAAACGTAAGCTATTTGGTGCTACTGCACAAGAGGTTTTAAAGAAAATAGAGGAAAAGGCAAAATCAGTGCAAACAGTCAAAGATTTCCTCCAGGTACAGCCTCCAAGATTCAGCAGGAATTGGCCTTCTCAGCATTGGGCCTTTCCAGACACAGACAAATTTCAAAGAGGCAAAAACAGACGTGGCAGAGGTAGAGGGCAAACTCGAGGCTCCTACAGAGGACGCCAATGGCAGCCTCCGAACCAGAGAGGTGGGGCAGGACCTTCCACTGCTCCACAGGGACAATCTCAATGACTTGACTTTGACTCCGCCATCCAGGGCTCAATTAGAAGCACCGTTGGGTGGAAAATTATCTTTATTCTCACAAAATTGGCACAATATTACAAAGGACAAATGGATACTGGACATAATAGACAAAGGATACAGACTCCATTTTCATACACTACCAACAAGACATGGCAGGCCAAACCTGCCACCAAATCAAAGGGCAGAGGCACTCAAACAAATAGCAAACCTACTTCAAATAAGAGCAATAGAAAAGGTTCCTTCTGCAGAACAAGGCCAAGGATTTTATTCAAGACTGTTCCTTGTTCCAAGAAAAGAAAGCCAATGGAGACCCATTCTGCACTTGTCCGCACTGAATACTTACCTAATTGTGCCAAAATTCAAAATGCTGACTTTACAGCAACTCCTTCCCATGCTGGGCAAGGGGTCTTGGCTGGTTACTCTGGACCTCAAGGAGGCATACCTGCGTGTCCCAATCAGACAAAGTTGCAGAGGATACCTCAGATTTCTTGCAGGCTCAGAGCATTATCAGTTCTCAGCATTGCCCTTTGGCTTATCTACTGCGCCCAGAGTGTTCACGAAATGCCTGTGTTCACGAAATGCCTGGCATCAGTAATTGCACATTGCAGACTTCAGGGGATACAAATATACCCTTACCTGGACGACTGCCTTATACAAGCGGACAGCCAACAAGCCTTGTTAAAAAACTTGGACTATGTCATTCACCTACTGCAGGCCTTGGGATACACAATCAATATTCAGAAATCAAGTCTCGTACCATCCCAACAAATACCTTTCCTGGGTGCCACACTGGACACAAACACCCAGATGGCGTTTCTGACAAAAGAAAAACAAAAACAATTACCAGAATACTTCAGAAAATTGGCAACACACACCCAAATGACTGCAAGGAAAATCCTGCAGGCCCTGGGTTTCATGGCATCTTGCATTCTTCTGATCCCACATGCAAGGCTGCATATGAGGAAACTACAATGGTATCTAAAAAGTTTATGGTCTCAACACAGCCACAGCCTGGAAGCATTGATCCCACTCATTCCATGCCTTCAAAAGGAATTTCTGTGGTGGGCTCAAGCAAGCCAGATAAACAAAGGTCTGCCTTTCAGCAAGCCTCATACAAGTCAAACCATAACAACAGACGCCTCAGACCATGGATGGGGGATGCACATGGAGGGCAGATGCATTCAAGGACAATGGACACAAAAAGAAAAGCACCTGCACATCAACCAAAAAGAAATGCTGGCAGTGATACATGCAATCAAGGCCTTCGAAAAGTTCATGCATCAGGGCCATCTACTAATAAAGACAGACAATACCACAGTTATGTGGTACATAAACAGGCAAGGAGGTACCCATTCCTACCCTCTTTGCAGACTGGCAATAAATCTCTGGGACATCTCCCTACAATTGAAAATAGAGCTACAATCCCAGTTTGTACCAGGGAAGGACAATGTTCTGGCGGACAGCCTAAGCAGAAACATCATGGATCCACATGAATGGATGTTGCATCCAGACATTTTCTTACAAATAACTCCAGCATGGGGAAGGCCCCGGACATAGATCTTTTTGCCTCCCACCTCAATCACCATCTGAAAAAGTTTTTCACAAGGACATACCATCCTCAAGCATGGAAGGTGGACGCTCTCTCCTTCAGTTGGAACTCTCTAACACTATATGCCTTCCCACCTCTTCCTTTGATGACCAAGGTGTTACTAAAGATCAAGACAGAGCAACCGAAAGTCATACTGATAGCTCCAGACTGGCCAAGACAACACTGGTACCCACTGCTACGGAGCTTGACACACACCAATCCGTGGCTCCTTCCTCAAAGGCCACTTCTTCTGACACAGCACAATTACAGGACACTACACCCCAGCTTGAAAACATTGAAGCTGACAGCTTGGAAGATTCCATGACAATTCCTCAGGATACACTTTCCAAAAGGGTAAAAGATATCATCCTGGAGGCGCGCAGACCTTCCACTAGAAAAGCATACTCAGCAAAATGGAAGAGATTTCTTATCTGGAACAGCAAAAAGGGTCAAGACCCATCAGTGATGAGCATTCCACAGATCCTAGAATATTTGGCTGAAATGCTCCACAATGGCCCTTCATATTCTTCCATAAAAATACATTCTTCAGCAATATCTGCCAAATATAACACTGATCCGCCTGTATTTTCTCACCCATTACTAAGACAGTTTCTAAGAGGTATAAAGAACATCAACCCTCCAAGGAAACCACCAGTGCCTGCATGGGACCTCAACTTCATGCTGAAAAAATTAACTCTTCCTCCCTTTGAACCAGCAGCATCTTCAGAGTTGAAATTTCTGTCTTGGAAGACAGCTTTCCTTCTGGCAGTAACCTCAGCAAGAAGAGTCTCTGAGCTACAGGCCCTTATGGTAATACAACCATTTCTCATTTTTCATCAGGACAGAGTTTCTTTGAGAACCAATCCGTCATTCATGCCAAAGGTGGTATCCAGGGTGTCCCTGAATCAAGCTATTCACCTGCCTACCTTCTTTCCCAATCCTCAAAATAAAGGGGAGAAACTTCTGCACACCTTGGACATACACAGACAGTTGTGCTACTACTTGGACAGAACAAAGTTTTTCAGAAAATCTGACCAGCTTTTTGTAGCTTACGCTGTTGGATTGCAGGGAAAACCAATTTCCAAACAGACAATTTCTAAATGGATTGGAAATTGCATTCGATTCTGCTACTGTTTTCATGGAAAAGCTGTGCCATCTGACATCAGGCCACATTCCACCAGAGCTACAGCCACCTCCACAGCCTTTTTAAGAGGAGTGGCAACAAAGGACATTTTAGAAGCTGCTACATGGAGCTCCGTGCATACATTTTCCAAACATTACAACCTGCCTTTATATTCCAGATCCAGAGCAGGGTTTGCTTCCGCAGTCCTGCAGGGCACTTTAGCTACACCATCTTTGTCTTGGTGCCTACCACCCCCAGGTTGGCTATGGTATTCAACCCATATGTAAGGACTGCAGTTCCATCCTTGAAGGACATAGTACAGTTTTGTACCTACCATAAATGTAGATGTTCGATAGGTATGCAACTGCAGTCAGGTTTTCCCTCCCACCTACCCCTCTGTGGTATTCCTTTGGGTTTCTACCCCTCATTTTAGCTACCTGGGGTAATATTTTATGGTGTATTTGTTTTTATGTTGTTGTACTTGTCTGGAATTTTTTCTCTATTTTAAAAATTTAGCCTTCCTTAGAGGGCACCTGGCATCTGGGGCAAGAAACACTGAAGAAGATGGCGTCGGCTGACGCTTTTATACCCCAGGCGCTCTGACGTTGGGGAAAGGGCGACAGCCGACGCCGGACCCAGACTTTGGAATCCGGCCGACCGAAGGGCTGCCTACAACCCATATGTAAGGACTGCAGTTGCATACCTATCGGACATCTACATTTATGGTAGGTACAAAACTTCCGTGACAATTTTGTGTTTTATTCAGGTACAAAACTGTACTTTTATTTACCTCTCAGGCAAACCTCTTCCATACATTTACTCATTTCAACTTGTGATCTATCGTCTTTCTTTCCATTAGTTGTCAATAACCCTTTCATATGAAGTTGTGCAATCTCACCGTTCATTCTTTACTGATGGATTCGGTGCCGATCCCTTGGCTCCGATACGGCCAATTGCAAAGCTCGAGGTCTTCAAATAGCTTGAGGCCAAGTCCCTATCCCATGATGCACCTGGAATTACCTCCGATCTAGTTTGCCGCTGCAACAGATCAGAGGTTCTGATTTAGCTCGGGCCAGTTAAGCTGTTTTTTTCATTACTTATTGAAAATTTCTTCTTGAAAATTTTTTGCTAGTTAGAATAGTTTAGGATAGTTGATAAAGCTTTTATAACTTTCAGTGCGTTTTCCCTTCTCATTTAGTGTGCCTTAACAAATTTCTAGTTGGCCTTTTTTAGTCCTAGTTTAATAGTTGTTCTCTACAGTGTGTTATTCAGTGACCTTCTGTCACAATTTCTACTGTTTTTCTTAGTTGTAATCTCTTGCTGTGTGGTCTGTCTAGCCTTCTAAAATTTTATAGATAAGGCTTAGTACTTTATTACTGTTGAAGTGTAGTTTACAGTAAACGTTGGATAATTTAGATAAGTTTGTTGTTTCTTAGCAGCTATCTCCTTCCTTTTGCATAGTATGCTTGAAATTTCTTATTGTGTGAGAGCACATTTATTCTTGTTGTAGTGCGTGTGCGTGTGTGTGTGCGTGTGCGTGTGTGTGCGTGTGCGTGTGTGTGTGTGTGTGTGTGTGTGTGTGTGTGTGTGTGTGTGTGTGTGTGTGTGTGTGTGTGTGTGTGTGTGTGTGTGTGTGTGCGCGATTAGCCTGCTTTTATTAAGGCTTGTGTGAAGATTTACTGTTGTGTAATTTACACTACTTTTATTTTAGGCTTGTTTGAGTAATTACTGTTGTAGTTTTTATTGTGGTGACAGTAATTTCCTGACATTACTATGGCTGACCAAGATAAGCACCCTAAGTCTGGCTTCAAAAAGTGCCCAAAGTGTGGCCAAAAGATGTCTGTACAGACAGCCATATTAATTGTGTTTACTGTTTAGGGGCTCTGCATTTGCAAGACAGTTTTTCCATTTTTCATTCCGTCTCAAGTGTCCTGCAGGAAAGGAAGAGGAAACTTGCCGATAGAGGCTTATTGAAGCCTTCGTTTCATGAAGCTTTGAGTGACCAAGATGGATCCAGCAAGTCCTCAAAGTCTTCCAAGACATCAGACTCAAAGAAATCCAAAAAGTCTTTGTTTCCGGCTCCACTGCCATTGGAGCTGACAGTCTTTACCTTTTGGAGCCAGTCCCTAGTCTTGGAACCGTGTCCGAAGTGTCCAAGAGTCCACTGCTCCAGTCCATACCACCTTCGGTATGCTCCTCTTGATCATCTATCAGCCTGTCTGATCTGGACGTGGATCGAATGGTGCTGAAGCTGTTATTGGCACAGGGCTTAGGAATAAATTATAGGCTTCGACCCAAATGGCTTCGGAGCTGAAGACCCTTGCTCCAACTCTTAATTATTCCTCCTCTGAGCCATGCTGGTCCTTTGGAGCTGGAGGAGGCAAACCTGATGTTAGTGGAACGCTCTGAGCCGATGCCTGCTCCAGTGTCTTCGGCTCTGTGCACTCTGACGTCCTTGGTGCTGATCAAGGACTCGAGGAGCCAACACTCTCTGGTCTGGTCCGGGGAGGACATTCGGACTGACTTGTCTGATGTTCTTCATGTTTCACTGTTGCAGTCATAACTGTAGGGTGCTCCTGCCGGCAGGCAGCCCGAGGTCGGCCAGAATCCCAAAGTCTGGGTCCGGCGTCGGCTGTACAAGCTAGTACCCTGACGTCAGTACGCTTTGGTACATAGCCCTCAGCCGACGCCATCTTCTCCAGTCTTTCTTGCCGTGCGGTGGAAAGCAGCTCGCAAGTCGTTGGTTGGCGATTTTCGAACAGCGTATTTTGTTGTTGTCGGTCCGAAGTTCTTACTTCTCTTCTCAAAGCTAAGTACCCCGTTGGGGAATCTTTTCTTGTTCCTCGATGTCAGAAAAAGTTAATAATTGTATAACGTGGGAAACAAATACCTCATAAAGATTTCCACTCTTACTGTCTACCTTGCTTAGGCCCTGACCACAACGTTTCTTGTTGTCGGTTCTGTGCCAGGTTCAACTCTCGTACTATCAAGCGCAGGTACGATTGGGCTTTGAATTATTTTGGCAGACGCTTCAATTATAGAATGTCGTCGGACACTACCGGAATTCAAAAGAAGCGCAAAGACAAAGACAGGCCTCCGAGGTCCAAACAGGACTCATTGCAGCTGGAGCCAGCGTCCGGTTCGCTGTCGTCAGTGAGGCGCTTTTGCAGCCCCTGTCGTCCGCCACTTCTGAACCGATGGCCGATATGGACTCCCATGGGGAGCCATCAAGGCCCACTATTTTAACTGCTGTAGGACCTTCGGACGTCGCTCCTTCAGATGGGTCCGGAACCGCTGTGCAGGTACCGGCTTCTGAGGGGGTTTTCAGGCCTACTCACATCACTATTTCAAAGGCAAAGACAGACTCCTGTTAAGTCTAAAGTTCCTGCTCAAGCTGCTTCTGAATCTACTCCCAGGACACAGAAGCAATTATTAAAGATGGCTGAAGATTTGCTTACAATGATTAGGGGTTCTCACCCCCCTGCTGAGAAAAGGCCTCGACAGGATGTTACTCTGGATTCCTCTGACCAGGCTTCTGTATCTTCTGTTTCTTCCTCGGATCAGGACTATTCCTTTCCTCCTTATGAGGATTCGGATGCTGAGGACTCTTTACCCTTGGCCTCTCCGCCTGAGGATTTCTCTTTTGGGGAAACCTTGCATGAGATGAGGGAACATTTTCACTGGGAAGGACAGGAGTATTCTGCTTCCAAGAAGAGGCTTAGAGAATTTCTTCTTCTTCCTCAGCACAGGCCTTTAGCTATCCCTCCTGTTTTGGACATTGTAGATGATGCTTTTTCTGAGGCTAATTTGAATCCTGATTCCATGCCTCCTGCTCCTTCTAAGCCTGATAGATTTTATAGGGTTCCTGACTCTCATTTATTCTTATTTAAAACCCTTCTGGATCCTGAAACTATTTCTCAGGGCTCTAAGGCTGCTAAGGTTGCTACTTCTAAAAATCCTATTCCCTCTGAGAAGGATTCTCGTGCTTTAGACAGGTGGGGAAAAAAGGTATATACTTCTGCTACCCTGTCTGTAAGGGCTTTAAATTGCCAGTTTCATATGTTTAAGTATCAGCAATTTCTTTTGTCTGTTTTAAAGCAAAAGCATGCTTCCCTTCCTGCATGTGCAGAGGATAAGGAACTTCAGGATGTCTTGCATGCTACTGAACAAGTGAACAAACATAGTTTGCATTGTGGTTTTGATGCTTTGGATGCTTCTTGCAAGGCTGCAGCCTCTGGTACTGTTATCAGGGGACATGCCTGGCTTCGTGAACAAAGTTTACCTGAACAGGTTAAGGCTAAGTTATTAGATGCCCCTGTTCAACATGATGTTCTTTTCGGATCCAAGGCTGAGGAAGTTACTAAAAAGATGGAAGAAAAGGCAAAGTCTATGCAGACTGTAAAAGATTTCTTGCAAGTTCAGCCTCCTAGATTTTCCAGGAATTGGCCCTCAAAAAAATTGGTCCTTTCCCACTTCTGACAGGCCTCAAAGGGGAAGATATAGACGTTCCAGAGGTCGTGGTCAAAGTCAGGCCTCTTACAGATCTAGACAATGGACTGCTTCCTCACCTAGAAGGGGAGAAGACAGATCCCAATCTCAAAGAAAGCAAACTCAATGACTCTCTCGGTTGGGCTACAGGACCCCTTCACCTGGATGCCCCTCTCGGAGGAAAACTGTCTCTTTTTTACAGAAATTGGACTCATATTACCCAGGACAGATGGGTATTGGACGTGATTTTAAAGGGTTACAAATTCCACTTTCACACTTTGCCAAGGGCTCACGGTTGGCCAGATCTGCCAAAACATCAATGGTCAGAGGCCTTAAATCAAGTGGATGCTCTTCTGGCCATGAGAGCCATAGAGCCTGTTCCACTCTGAGATGGGAAAAGGTTTTTATTCAAGACTGTTTCTGGTTCCAAGAAAACAAAACTCATGGAGACCTATTCTGGACCTTTCGGTGTTAAACACCTTTTTGGAAATTCCAAAATTCAAGATGCTTACTCTGCAGCAACTAATTCCAATGCTCTCTCAGGACGCCTGGATGGTGACATTGGACTTAAAGGAAGCCTACTTACACATTCCCATCAGGCAGGAACGCAGGAAATTCCTCAGATGTTCTTCATCTCACATTGCTGCAGTCCTTACACTTGGGTAGTCCGCTGTCCTCGGTCGGCCCGAATATCAAAGTATTAGGCTGACGTCGGTCAAGGCGCATTAGACTGACATCAGGACGTCAGGGTACAAATGCGCATGACCGACGTCATATCCTCAGTCTTTTTTGCCGCATGGTCCGATGCAGAAGCAGCGTTGCAAGTGCCGTTCGGCGTTCCGAAATTTTTCGAATTCGGAGTTTCAGACAGAGTCAAAGTTGGCTAAGTACCCCGTTGGGGAACATTTTAGTTTTTTCTTGCCTCAGTGGTTTACCGGATGTCAGAAAAAGTAAATAACTGTATTTCTTGTGGGAAACAGATACCGCATAGAGGTTATCATACTTTGTGTATTCCTTGTTTGGGGCCTGAGCACGACGTTGTTGGGTGTCGCTTTTGTGCTAGGTTCAATAAGCGCACTATTAAGCGAAGGTTAGATTGTGCCAGGTTGGTCTTTGGGAAGCGGTGTAATTATAAGATGCCGTCGGATGCTCCGACGCCCACTTCTTCGAAGAAGCGCAAAGACAAAGCAGCTAAACCCAGGCAAGAAGAGTCGTCCGTACCGGACGCCGGTTCTTTAGAGGCATCAGTGGAACCGTTGGTTCCCGAGGCTTCTCTGGAGTCCCAGGGGGAGACTTTGTTATTGCAGGATGTGGCCTCTCAGGAGGCAGGTCAGGCTGAAGGGGCTTCTCAGGTTACTGTACTCCCTCCCTTCCTAAGGTGGTTAGGCCCTCTCCTTCTGTTTCTAAGGCTTCTCCCAGAGGCAGGCCAGGTTTAGCTTCTGTTGGTGTCACTCCTAGTTCTACGGGATCTGTGCCCAAGAAGCACATGCTTAAAATGGCAGAAGATTTAATTACTTTGATTAGAGGTTCTTTGCCCCCTCCAGATAAGAGGCCTAGGGTGGAACCAGAGTTGGGGAGTTTTGAGCAGGCTTCAGATGTTTCAGAGTCTTCGGCTGAAGACTTGCAGGAGTACTCTCCTTATTCTGATTCTGATGCAGATGATTCAACTCCTTCTGCTTCTCCTCCAGAGGATTTTTCTTTTTCAGAGACTCTTCATTCCATGAGGGAGCATTTTAAGTGGGAAGGTCAGGACTTCTCTGATTCCAGGAAAAGGCTTAGGGAATTTTTGCTTTTACCCCAGCATAGGCCTTTGGCTATACCTCCTGTTCTGGATGTTGTGGAAGATGTGTTTGCAGAGGCTTCTCTTAATCCTGAGTCTTTGCCTCCTGCTCCTGTTAAACCGGATAGGTATTACAGGGTGCCTGAGGCTCATAAATATCTTTATAAGAGTCCTAGGGCGGACCCAGAAACTGTTAGTCAGGGACCTAAGGGTGTCAAGGCCTCTGTGGTAAAAAATCCGGTTCCTCCAG
Source organism: Protopterus annectens (assembly GCF_019279795.1). Classification (NCBI taxonomy): domain Eukaryota; kingdom Metazoa; phylum Chordata; order Ceratodontiformes; family Protopteridae; genus Protopterus; species Protopterus annectens. The sequence continues at coordinate 1,208,016,830 of NC_056747.1, read as the reverse complement.
ATAAAGAGGCCAGAGCTTTGGATAGATGGGGAAAGAAAGTCTATACTTCTTCCACCTTAGCTATGAGGGCTTTGAATTGCCAGTTTCACATGTTGAAATATCAAAACTATCTTCTTTCTCAATTGAAGTCTAAGGTAGATGCTTTGGCGGAAGGCATTGAGTGTAAGGAATTCCAAGATTTAGTACATGTTTCTGAACAGGTGGGTAAGCATTCTTTACAATGTGGTTTTGATGCTGTACAGGCCTCGTCTAGGGTGGCTGCCACTGGGTCAGTTCTTCGCAGGCAAGCCTGGCTGAGGGATCAGAATTTATCTGAACATGTTAAAACAAGGATTTTGGATGCTCCTTTACAGTCTGATGTGTTGTTTGGTTCCCCTGTAGAGTCAGTCTTGAAGAAAATGGAGGACAAGGCTAAGTCTATGCAGACTGTTAAAGATTTTTTGCAAGTTCAGCCTCCGAAGTTTAGTAGGAATTGGCCTGCTAAGGGGTGGACGTACCCTTCTTATGATTCACAGTCTAGGGGTAGATCTAGACGTGGTAGGGGCAGAGCTCAGAGCTCCTTTAGACCTAGAACAGGGAGTTCTCCTGCACATTCTTCGGGTGAGGGCAGGGGCCAGTCCTTTCGTAAACAGGCCCAATGACCTACCTTTTCAGCTGCCAGATCCTTCTCGCATGGCAGCACCTTTGGGAGGAAGGTTGGCACTCTTCAAGGAAAATTGGAGTTTGATTACCCAAGACAGATGGGTATTAGATATCATACACCAAGGTTACAGGTTTTATTTCCATACCTTGCCTCCTTTCAAAGGCATGCCGGACATTCCTCCTCAACAAAGACTAGAGGCTCACAAACAAATTTCTCTGCTGCTCCAAATAGGGGCCATACAACCGGTCCCTCAGCTAGAAGTGGGCCTAGGATTTTATTCTCGCCTGTTCCTAGTACCAAAGAAGGGGAACACGTGGAGACCAATTCTGGATTTATCTATCCTCAACACTTATCTGGACATTCCCAAGTTCAAAATGTTGACGTTACAACAGCTTTTACCTCTGCTGGGCAAAGATCACTGGATGGTGACTCTGGATCTCAAGGAGGCTTACCTTCATGTTCCTATCAGGCTAAGTTGCAGGAAGTATCTGCGTTTTCGAGCTGGGACTTCTCATTATCAGTTCTCTGCATTGCCCTTTGGCGTATCTACTGCGCCCAGAGTGTTCACGAAGGTTCTGGCTCCAGTGATAGCTTTCTTCAGGCTAGGAGGAATACAGATCTATCCTTATTTGGACGATTGCCTGATTCTGGCCCAAGGAAAGGACGAACTTCTTCATCATTTACACTATGTGATAGCAGTGCTAAGATGCCTGGGGTATTCTGTGAACGAAATAAAGTCCAGTCTAGTACCCTCTCAGGACATGTGCTTTCTGGGTGTGAGACTGAATACAGCATCCCAGATGGCCTTTTTGACCCCGGACAAACAAAAGAATCTTTCTCTGTACTTCCATCAATTGTCTCATCAGTCCAGGCTGACTGCAAGGACAGTCCTTCAAGCCTTGGGGTTCATGGCATCTTGTATTCTGGTGCTTCCCAATGCCAAACTGCATATGAGGAAGCTACAATGGTATCTCAAAAATGTATGGACACAGCACTGCCAAGATATGGACACTGTCATTCAAATAGTACCTTGCATTCAAAAGGAATTTTTGTGGTGGGCTCAGGAATGTCACCTAAACAAGGGACTCTCTGTGACCCGGCCAGAGGCGAGTCAGATTCTAACGACAGATGCCTCAGACAAAGCTTGGGGAGCTCATCTAAATGGAAAGTGGGTACAAGACACGTGGCCTGCCAGACTTCAACATCTACATATCAACTTGAAGGAGATGTTAGCAGTCCAGTTTGCATTAATAGCTTTCAAGGATTTACTTCTTCCAGGGCAGGTGTTGGTTCTAACAGACAACACAACTGTCATGTGGTACATCAACAAGCAAGGGGAACACATTCTTATCCTCTATGCAGACAAGCAATGATTTTGTGGGAGACTGCTCTCAGTTTACAGCTAAATCTTCAGGCAAGGTTTCTGCCGGGAGCACAGAACTCCTTAGCAGATGTGTTGAGCAGACAAATTATGGATCCCCACGAGTGGAAATTGGATCCTCATGTATTTCAGAAATTGACAGTGTTATGGGGAACTCCAGACATAGATCTGTTCGCTTCTCCACTAAACTACCAGCTGCCAAAGTTTTGCACAAAAAGGTTTCATCCCACAGCTTGGAAAGTGGATGCTCTTTCATTCAATTGGAGCAAGCTTCATGTGTATGCCTTTCCACCTCTGCCTCTCCTCCCAAAGGTACTCCTGAAGGTCAGACGGGACAAGCCAAGGATGATTTTGATAGCTCCGGATTGGCCTCGACAGCACTGGTACCCATTACTGAGAAGTCTGGTACGGGAGCCTCCATGGCCTTTACCTTCGATTCCACACCTACTGTCTCAGGAGAACAGTCATTTACTCAATGTCAAACGTCACTCTCTTCACCTAACAGCCTGGCATATTCTGTTTTGAACCCTGGAGGGTCTCAGCTTCCACAGCAAGTTTTGAATGTTATTTTGGAGGCCAGAAGGCCTAGTACAAGGAAAGTGTACGCTGATAAATGGAAGAGATTTTTATTTTGGAGTACAGCGAAGGATTTTTATGTTTCTGAGCCTAATTTAAGTGTGGCTCTTCAATATCTTACTGAGTTACTGGACAAAGGTTTGTCCTTCTCTTCTATTAAGGTTCATGCTGCAGCAATTTCTGCTCACTATGACTGTGACCCACCATTGTTTTCTCATCCTTTGTTTAAGCAATTCCTTAGAGGGGCAAAGAATATAAGACCCCCACGGAGAGCTCCTACTCCTGCTTGGGATCTCAATTTTGTGTTGGAGAAACTCACTCTACAACCTTTTGAGCCTGCAGCTACTGCCGAGTTGAAATTTTTATCATGGAAGACTGCTTTTTTGTTGGCCATTACCTCTGCAAGAAGGGTTTCTGAATTACAGGCCCTTATGGCAGTTGAGCCTTTCTTAATTTTCCATAAGGATAGGGTATCTTTGCACTAATCCTTCCTTTATGCCTAAAGTGGTTTCTAGTGTGGCTTTAAACCAAACTATTCATTTGCCTACTTTTTATGCAAACCCCCAAAATAAAGGGGAAAAGATTTTGCACACTTTGGATGTACACAGGCAGTTGCGATATTATTTGAGCAGAACTAAAGGGTTCAGGCAGTCTCAGCAGTTATTTGTTTTATTTGCTTTGGGTTCTCAGGGCAAGCCTGTGTCAAAACAAACTATTTCTAAGTGGATTGGGTTTTGTATTACTTTCTGTTATTCCCATCATGGTAAGGAGATTCCAGCTGGGATTAGGCCTCATTCCACTAGGGCTACTGCCACTTCTACAGCTTTTTTAAGGGGGGTGGCAACTAAGGATATTTTGGAGGCAGCTATTTGGAGTTCAGTGCATACTTTCTCTAAGCATTATCACCTTCCACTTTACTCTAAATCTAGGGCTGGTTTTGCCACTGCAATTTTGCAGGGCATCTTGGCAGCTCCTACTGCTTTATAGTTTTGCCATCCTCCCTTACCTCTGCTTTGGGATTCTACCCAAGTGTAAGGACTGCAGCAATGTGAGATGAAGAACATAGTACAGTTTTGTACCTACCATAAATGTAGATGTTCGAAGATCCACATTGCTGCAGTCCAATTTACCCTCCCTCCTTCCCCTCTGTAGTTAGAGGCGGTTGTGTGGGTTGGGTTATAAATATTGTGAATATTGTATATATTGTACATATGTTTAGTGCAAGGGTGGTTGGTTGTTTTTTGCTGTCTTTTGGTTTTGACCTTTCTGTTTAGGGTCTTCTGACATCTGGGGCAAGAAAAGACTGAGGATATGACGTCGGTCATGCGCATTTGTACCCTGACGTCCTGATGTCAGTCTAATGCGCCTTGACCGACGTCAGCCTAATACTTTGATATTCGGGCCGACCGAGGACAGCGGACTACCCAAGTGTAAGGACTGCAGCAATGTGGATCTTCGAACATCTACATTTATGGTAGGTACAAAACTGTACTGTTCAAGGCAGGTTCGAGGCACTTTCAATTCTCTGTACTGCCCTTTGGTTTATCTACTGCGCCCAGAGTCTTTACCAAGTGCCTGGCACCAGTAGTGGCTTACTGAAGACTTCAGGGGATCCAGATTTACCCCTATTTGGACGACTGCCTTATTCAGGCAGACAGCAAAGATCTTCTACTTCAACATCTGGACTTTGTTCAACGTCTTCTCTTCCTACTGGGATTCTCAGTGAACACAAAAAAGTCACATTTGATCACTTCTCAACAAATGATATTCTTGGGAGCCCTCTTAAATGCAACCTTTCAAAGGGCCTTCCTCACTCCAGAAAATCAAACTCAGCTGGCTTCTACTTTCAGCACCTTGGCAACTCTATCTCAGCTCACTGCAAGGAAATTCCTGCAGGCTCTGGGCTACATGGCTTCCTGCATTCTGTTGATTCCAAACGCAAGGCTTCATATGAGAAAGCTTCAATGGTATCTGAAAAGTGTATGGTCACAGCATTACCACGATCTGGATATTCTGATTCCTCTGATCCCCTGCCTTCAGAGGGAGTTCCTCTGGTGGTCCAGGGTATGCGCTTTAAACGAAGGGAAGCCTTTTCGTCTACCTCAACCTACTCAAATCCTAACCACGGACGCCTCGGATTATGCTTGGGGAGCACACTTTCTAGACAATTGCCAGCAGGGAACATGGACAAAGGACCATCTTCACTGGCACATCAATCTGAAGGAAATGTTGGCAGTTCAAAATGCCCTTCTAGCCTTCAAGAACGTTTTGCGACCAGGGCCTCTGCTAATTTGCACAGACAACACCACGGTCATGTGGTACATCAACAAGCAGGGGGGTTCTCATTCGTACCCCCTTTGCAGACTAGCTATGGCTTTATGGGACACAGCTCTAAATTTGAATCTACATCTCCAGGCTCAATTCATTCCAGGGGAACAGAATCTCTTAGCAGACAGCCTGAGCAGAAACATTTCAGATCCTCACGAATGGATGCTAGACACCAACTTATTCAACAGGATTACTGCAGTTTGGGGATGTCCCCAGATAGATCTGTTTGCATCCCATCTCAATCATCAGCTGCCTCGCTTTTGCACCAGGTCCTTCCACAAAACAGCTTGGAGAGTGGATGCCCTGTCCTTCAGCTGGAGAAGCCTTTCAGGATATGCCTTCCCTCCTCTTCCTCTACTACCTCGGGTATTACTGAAGATAAAACAGGACAAGCCCAAGTTCCTCATCTTGATTGCTCCAAATTGGCCTCGACAGTTTTGGTATCCAACTTTAAAGCACCTGTTCTTGGGGCCTCCTTGGATTCTCCCTCTGAACCCTTTGCTTCTGTCCCAGCATCAGGGTCAGTTACTACATTCCAATCTCAAGACCCTTTGCCTGGCAGCTTGGCTCTTCAAAGGAATTTGATTTCCTCTAGTCTTCCCAAACAAGTTTTGGATGTTCTTCTGGAAGCTAGACGGCCTAGCACTAGGAAATCCTATGCCTCTAAATGGAAGAGGTTTTGTATTTGGATGCAGGACCGAGGCTCGGATCCTCTGGTACCTGATCTCTCTTCTATTTTACTTTACCTTTCGGAACTTTTATCCAAAGGACTTTCCTTTTCTTCCATTAAGATTCATGCTTCTGCTATTTCTGCTCATTTCAGTTCTGATCCTCCTGTTTTTTCTCATCCTTTGGTGAAGCAATTCTTGAGAGGGGCTAAAATTTGGCCTCCCAGGACCCCTCCTGTCCCTGCCTGGGATCTTAATTATGTTTTAGAAAAACTTACTTTGCCTCCTTTTGAGCCTGCTGCATCTTCAGATATTAAGTTTTTATCTTGGAAGACTGTTCTTTTATTAGCATTGACCTCTGCCAGAAGGGTCTCAGAGTTGCAAGCTCTCATGGCTGTGGAACCATACCTCATTTTCCATCAGGACAGAGTATCCTTGAGGACCAATCCTACTTTCATGCCTAAGGTGATTTCGAAAGTGGCTTTAAATCAGACAATTCACCTTCCTACTTTCTTTCCAAATCCTCAAAATAAAGGGGAAAGGATTTTGCATTCATTAGATGTGCACAGACAGTTATGATTTTACCTGGACAAGACTAAAGAGTTCAGAAAGTCTAATCAATTGTTTCTTTTGCCTCCAGTTCTCTTGGAAAACCTATTTCTAAACAAACTATTTCCAAATGGATTGCTTATGGAATCAGATTTTGTTACACTCATCATGGGAAACAGTTTCCAGGTACCATTAGAAGTCATTCTACTAGAGCAGCTGCCACTTCTACAGCTTTCCTCAGAGGAGTCCCTACCAAGGATATCTTGGAAGCTGCCACTTGGAGTTCTGTGCATACTTTTCCAAGCACTACAATCTCCCTCTGTTTTCTAAGACCAGGGCAGGCTTTGCCTCTGCTGTTTTGCAGGGTATTCTTGCCTCCCTTCTTCTATCTAAAGCCTCCTCCTTTTACACTGCTTTGGGATTCCACCCTACAGTTATGACTGCAACAGTGAAACACGAAGAACATAGTACAGTTGTGTACACCTACCATAAATGTAGATGTTCGAGTGTCTTCACTGTTGCAGTCGGGGTTTCCCTCCCTCCTATCCCCTCTTTTTTTCTCCCTTTTCCTTTTTTGTGGTGTATTTGTGTTTCCTTGTTGGATTCATTTTTGTTTTGTTGGGGACTTCTGACATCTAGGGCAAGAAAGGCTGGAGAAGATGGCGTCGGCTGAGGGCTATGTACCAAAGCGTACTGACGTCAGGGTACTAGCTTGTACAGCCGACGCCGGACCCAGACTTTGGGATTCTGGCCGACCTCGGGCTGCCTGCCGGCAGGAGCACCGTACAGTTATGACTGCAACAGTGAAGACACTCGAACATCTACATTTATGGTAGGTGTACACAACTGTACTTTCTGACTTTGCCTCTCGGGGCCTCTGCTCGTAAGAGCTCGGCTCCTACCTCGGGCTTGGAGCCCACTGTCCTGGTGCCGGGGGTGTTGATGGTTTCTTCGGATCAGTCGGCTCCCTCGCATCAGAGCAGAGGTGCTTTCGATGCCATGAGGAGGGTTATGTCTCCTAGGACATCCTCAACCTCAGGTCTGCCTTCCTCCTCCCCTAAAGTGCCTGTGCCTGTGTCTGCTTCTGCCTCGCACGTCCTGACCAAGTTTAGAGACCCAGAGCCTCGGGAAGCCCCATTGGGTGGCCCCTGCTCTTCAGAGACCTCACCAAAAGCTCCCACTGATGAGGTTCCCAGGAAGAGATTGTGTAAGAGGAAACATCTAGACTCCCCACAGGAATATCTAACATCAGATACTGACTTAGATGAGTCAGAAGGGTCCCCCTCTGAGGATATTTCATTTGCTGAGATACTTGAGATCCTTAGGCAGAGGGGTGACTGGCAGCCCAAAAACTCTACTAAGGATGAGTCAGTTCTCCTCAAGGCTTTTGGGTCTCCCCCCTCCACCTCTTTGGTGTCCCTGCCCTTCGATGAGCTGATGCAGCTAGTCTCACGAAAGGCGTGCGAGTCTCCGGATACTATGGAGCCTGTCCCTAGGGCGCCTAATACGTTTATATCTGCCCCCCAGGATAAATCTTTCTTGACAAAAGGTGTGCCAGTTGATGCCATGGTGATGGCGGCAGCCACCAAAAAGGAAACGTCTGAAACTTCCTAGTCTATCCATCCTCCTAACAAAGACTCCAGGATCATTGATAGATATGGGAAGCGCATGTTTACTTCAGTGACCTTTGCACTCCATTCGCCTAACTATTTAACCCATTTTACGAGACTACAAAGAGATCTCCTTAAAGAGCTTGGAGATGCTCTTCAGGGTACAGTAGCTTCAGGAGCTGCAGACAAAGTTGCCTCCCAGCTTGCTACCCTCAACTCTATAGTGAACTCGTCCATGCGCCTCATTTCTTATGCAGCTGATGGAATGAGTAGGGCTGCAGGTACAGGAGTTGCTCTTAGGAGACACTCCTGGATGTGCTTGTGTTCCTTCGCGGAGCCCTTCAAGTCATCCTTTGTGAATACTCCCTTTGATGGCTGTTCCGTTGTTGGGCCCAGAGTTGAGGAAACTTTGACTAGGTGTGAGCAAGACCGAAAGACTCTGTCTGCCTTCTGAGTCTGTTTTTCCACCCCTACCAGACCCTACCCCAAGGGTCAAAAGGGAGGAAAAATGTGGTTCTGAAAAGCCCAAGGAGCCTTTTAGGACACACACATGGTGAACCCCCCTCCAGAGGCAGAGGAGGGGCAATAATGGAAGACTCCATGGCAGAGAGGGTCCACAAAACCAGGGTGACAGAGATAACTTCTTTGGGAAGCCCTACCAGCGCTCCTGAAAGGAGCCCGAACTGTCCTGCTCTGGAGGCAGTTGAGGGTAATTTATCTTTGTACCCAGACGGATGGCTCAAAATAAAAGACAGCTGGGTACAAAGTATCATTTCCAGAGGATACTTCATCCCATTTGCCACCCCCCCCTTAACTGACAAGAAAAATCCTGGATGTTCCACCCAGTTACAGGGAACAAGCAACAGTAGAGGTCCAAACGTTGCTAAGAAAGAGTCATCCAGCCAGTCCCAGCAGACCAGACAGGATCTGGAACTTACTCAAGATTCTTTTTAGTTCCAAAAAAGACAAGGGGACTGGAGACCTATATTGGACTTCAGCAGACTGAACAAATCTGTAAAGAAAGAGAAGTTTCAGATGGTTACGCTTCAGTCAGTACTTCCCTTCTTAGGGAAAGACCATTGGAATTGCTCGATAGATCTCCAGGATGCGTAACTACCACATAGAAATGGCCAGGCCATCCAGGGATCATCTGCGCTTCTGGCTGGGAGCCAATCATTACCAGTTTTGAGCCCTGCCCTTTGGTCTCACTACAGCCTCCAGAGTGTTATGGCAGTGGTCACGGCTCACCTGAGACACTTAGGATTCCAGGTGTTTCCGTACCTAGATGATTGGCTCCTTACTCCCACCTCCAGCCATCAACTCATTCAGGCCTGTCACTCTGCAATCACCTGGGCATTACAATAAACTCAGAAAAATCTGCCTTTGTCGCCATCGCAGCATATCATCTTTATTGGAGCAGAACTGGACACCACCATGCTAAGACTTCCAGCAGAGAGAGTCTTACTTCCCCGTCAACATGTTCGCATGTTAATATCCAAAAATAAAGCACCAGCATCAGAAGTTCTGAAATGGTTAGGAATGATGGCAGCAGCAATTCTGGCCATTCCACTGGGTCGTATGCACATGAGGATACTGCAGTGGCTGTTGTTCACTCAGTGGTTTTACCAGACCTCCCCATGTCTCGCATGGTAATGATCACAAATTCTTGCAAAAAGGATCTTCAGTGGTGGTTGACCTCACTTCATGTTACGATAGGACACCCATTTGTGCTACCCCTCCAGCAACCACAGTGACCATGGACGCTTCCCTGATGGGCTGTCTTTCCCTGAAAATGCCCCCCCCCCCACCCTAAGACACATGAGCCGATCGAGACACATCTGCATAGCAATGTCCTAGAGATGAGAGCAGTACTTTTGGCATTGCAGTACTTCCAGGACTCTCTTCCTCTTGGTACGATTGCGATTCAGACAGACATGTCAGTGGTCTGGTATTTGAACAGACAAGGAGGAACCAGATCATACCCCCTTGTCACGAGGCCCTCCGACTATGGCAGTGGGCTATTTCCACCCAGTGCTTTCTGTTATCAATGCACATCCCGAGAAAGTCCAACGGGATAGTAGACAAGCTGAGCAGAGAAATTTTGTTGCCCCACTAGTGGTCCCTCAAGATGGAAATAGCGGACAGGATATTCCACGGGTGGGGTAAGCCTTGCTGTGACCTTTTTCCCAGTCACATGCACACGAAATGCAGAAGCTACTTTGCCCTGATTCCTCCTCTGGGAGAAGCCCCAAGGGGCGCACTCATTCATGATTGACTCCTGGGTCTCCTTTATGCATTCCCACCAATCCCATTGCTACACAAGGTATCACAGAAAGCAAAAGCCCTGGGAAGGACCATTATTCTAATAGTTCCTCATTGGCCTCGTCAAATTTGGTTCCCCTTCCTCTGACTTCATCTTTTGGAGGACTCCTGGATTCTGGACCCAGTTCCGGATCTTCTGATGCACTCGGGGGAACTTCATCCCTCTCTGTAGTTCCTGAAGCTGACAGCTTGGCTGCTCCAATTCCCATCATAGCCAGGATGTTCATCGTGCATACAGCTGCAGTCATAACAGATGGGTTTTCCTGCCGTCAGGCGGGTCCTCGGTCGGCCGAATTCCAAAGTCTAGGTCCGGCGTCGGATGTCGTTGCTTCTTCCCTGACGTCAGTGCAACAGGGGTATAAAAGGACCAGCCAACGCCATTTTCTTCAGTCTTTCTTGCCGCGCGGTGCCCGAAGCAGAAGCAGTTCGCAAGTGCCGGTCGGCCAGCTCCTGAGATTACGAATATTTTTCAACCGAAGTCTTCTTGAAAGCTAAGTACCCCGTTGGGGAAACTTTTCTCGCCTCAGACCGATGTCAGACAAAGTTAATAATTGCATTTCATGTGGGAAGCAAATACCACATAAGGATTTTCATTCCCTCTGCATTCCTTGCTTAGGCCCAGACCACGACGTCTCGGCCTGTCGTTTTTGTGCTACATTCAACGGACGCACTATTAAGCATCGGGCGGAGTTCGCCCAACACTATTTTGGCAAAAAGTTTAATTACATTATGTCGTCGGATACTCCGACTCCAGTTTTGAGTAAAAGACGCAAAGATAAGGACCGACATACGAGGTCCGCGACTTCTACCGACACCACGCCAAAGCCGACCTCAGGTGGTCCGGTTCTCAGTGAGGCGCCTACACACAGCCCCTGACTACCGATGACACTTCATTGGTGGTGTCTTCTGTGCCCGAGGTCGCAGGCTCTTCGGCCCACACCACGACTACAGATACTGAAGCCACTCTTGGCGGTGAAACTCAGTTTAGACAGGCCTGCCACCTCTCAAGGTGTCTTCAGGCCTTCCTCTTCTTTTTCCATCAAGGCTTTCACTAAGTCTAAAGCAGCCATGCATACTAAAAGACAAGCTCCGCAGGGCCCCTCTCAAGGCCCCATGCCTAAAAAGCAGATGCTCAAAATGGCTGAGGATTTGATTACTCTTATCAGGGGTTCTCAACCCCCCCCCCGGACAAAAGGCCCAGAGTGGAGGAAGAATCCCCTTCTTCGGACCAGGCCTCCATTATTTCAGAACATTCTGAAGACCAGGAACATTCTTACTCCCCTTTTGAAGATTCTGATGCAGAGGAGTCCATTCCCTCTGTCTCACCCCCTGAGGATTACTCTTTTGGAGTACATACCTTGAGGGAACACTTCCACTGGGAAGGCCAAGAGTACTCAGACTCCAAGAAAAGGCTTAGGGATTTCCTCTTGCTCCCTCAGCACAGGCCTCTGGCTATACCTCCTGTCTTAGACATACTAGATGATGTGTATTCGGAGGCCTGCCTTAACCCAGATTCTTTACCTCCAGCTCCAGTCAAGCCTGACTGGTATTACCGGGTTCCTGATTCACACCAATTCCTATACAAAGCCATGCTGACCCAGAAACTATTTCACAGGGTCCCAAGGGAATTAAGGCCTCCACTGCTAAAAATCCATTACCTTCAGAGAGAGATTCCAGAGCTTTAGAAAGGTGGGGGAAGAAGGTATGCACCTCGGCCACCTTAACCATGAGGGCATTAAACTGTCAGTTCCATATGTTAAAGTACCAACAGTTTCTGTTATCACAGTTGAAAAGCAAAATGTCACAACCTGAACAACCAGACTTGAAGGAGTTGCAGGATTTGTTACATAGTGCAGAACAAGTGGGTAAACATACCTTGCAATGTGGTTTTGATGCTTTAGAGGCCTCGTGTAGAGCTGCTGTTACAGGATCAGTCATACGTAGACATGCTTGACTCAGAGCAAACCTTACCAGATCATGTCAAAGCTAAATTACTGGATGCACCTCTGCAAAAAGATGTATTGTTTGGTGTTAAAGCTGAGGAGGTATTAAAGAAAATGGAGGAAAAGGCAAAATCAATGCAAACGGTGAAAGATTTCTTACAGGTACAACCTCCGCATTTCAGTAGAAATTGGCCTTCAAAAAATTGGTCCTTTCCAGCCACGGACAGACCCCAAAGAGGTAGATACAGGCCGAAGGGTAGAGGGCAATCTCAAGGATCGTTTAGAGGCAGACAATGGCAAGCACCTACACAAAGAGGTGGTGAGGATAGTTCACAGCCATTCAGAAAGCAGAACCAATGACTTTCCCCTTTGCATGCCAAGCAAGGCTCAAATGGCAGCACCTTTAGGCGGAAAACTGGCATTATTTTCGAAAAATTGGCATATTGTCACAAAAGACAAATGGATCCTGGACATTATAGACAGAGGCTACAGATTCCACTTTCACACCCTTCCAAAAATGAGAGGCATGCCAAACCTGCCACACAATCAAAGGGCAGAGGCACAAAAACAAATTTCAGATCTCATGGACATGAAAGCTATTCAAGAGGTACCTGCACAAGAACAGGGTCAAGGTTTTTATTCCAGACTATTCCTGGTACCAAGAAAGGGCAAAGATTGGAGACCTATTTTGGACCTATCCATCCTAAACAGATTTTTACTAGTGCCAAAATTCAAGATGCTCACATTACAGCAGCTTCTTCCCCATGCTGGGCAAGGAGTCTTGGCTGGTAACATTGGACCTCAAGGAGGCATACCTGCATGTCCCAATCAGACAAGATTGCAGAAGATACCTCAGATTTCTTGCAGGTTCAACACATTATCAATTCTCTGCATTGCCCTTTGGCTTATCTACTGTGCCCAGAGTGTTCACGAAATGCCTGGCATCAGTAATTGCCTACTGCAGACTTCAAGGGATACAAATATACCCATATTTGGACGACTGACTGATCCAAGCGGACAGCAAGCACATACTTCTGAAACATCTGGCGTTTGTAATAATGTTGTTGAATTCTCTGGGATACACAGTCAACAAAAAGAAATCAAGGCTAATACCCTCTCAAACAATAATTTTCCTGGGTGCCAGCTTGGATACAAACATCCAGATGGCCTACCTCACGCCAGAGAAAAAAGGGCAACTAATTTAATACTTCAGAAAACTGGCAACTTTCACCAGGCTGTGACTGCAAGGAAAATCCTGCAGGCTCTGGGATTCATGGCATCTTGCATCCTACTAATCCCATGTGCAAAGCTGCATATGAGGAAACTTCAATGGTACCTAAAAAACCTATGGTCTCAACACAGCCACAGTTTGGAAACAATAATACCACTGATTCCATGTCTTCAAAAGGAATTTCTGTGGTGGGCTCAAGCATGCCAAAGAAACACAGGTCTCCCATTCTGCAAGCCTCAAGCAAATTAAGTCATCACAACAGACGCCTCGGACTACGCCTGGAGGGGCGCACATGACAGATCGGTGCATTCAGGGCAAATGGTCCCAAAAAGAAAAGCACCTACACATCAATCAAAAGGAAATACTAGCAGTAATAAATGCTATTATAGCTTTCAAAGACCTACTGCATCTAGGCCAGCTATTGATAAGGACAGTGTGGTACATAAACAAACAGGGAGGAACCCATTCATACCCCCTATGCAGGCTAGCCATGTCTCTTTGGAACATGGCTCTGGAATTAAAAATTGAACTTCAGGCACAGTACCTGCCAGGCAAGGAAAACACACTGGCAGACAACCTAAGCAGAAATATGACAGATCCACACGAATGGAAGTTGCATCCTCAAGTTTTTACAAAGATAATTCAAGCATGGGGAAGGCCCGACATAGATCTCTTTGCCTCCCACAGAAACCACCAATTGGCAAAATTCTGCTCAAGGACCTTTCATCCACAGGCCTGGAAAGTGGACGCACTCTCTTTCAGTTGGACAACAATGACAGTTTATGCCTTTCCACCTCTTCCTCTGCTGCCCAAAGTTCTATTAAAAACCAGAGCAGACAGACCAAAGATGATTCTCATTGCTCCAGACTGGCCAAGACAACACTGGTACCCACTCCTGAGGAGCTTGACGCATTCCCCACCATGGATCCTGCCCCTAATGTCTCTTCTACTGACTCAGCACAACTTCAAAACTCTTCAGTCAGCTGAAAACACTCAATCTAGCCGCATGGAAGATTCCTTAAAATCACAACAGACCCTACTCTCCAAGGAGGTGCAGGATGTCATTTTGCAGGCCAGAAGACCTTCTACTAGAAAAGCCTACTCCGCGAAATGGAAACGGTTTCGTGCCTAGAATGAGAAAAAGGGCCAGAATCCTGGAATACTGAATTTACCTCAAATATTACAGTACCTAGCTGAGATGCTAAGCAGTGGACTTTCATTCTCCTCCATCAAAATCCATGCCTCAGCCATTTCTGCAGAATACCACACTGATCCTCCTTTATTCTCTCACCCCCTCTTAAGACAGTTCCTCAGAGGGGCTAAGAATATAAAACCCCCAAGGAAACAACCAGTACCTGCTTGGGACCTCAATTTTATTCTAGAAAAACTGACCTTGCCTCCTTTTGAGTCAGCTGCTTCAACAGAACTGCAATATTTGTCCTGGAAAACAGCCTTCCTGCTGGCTATCACCTCAGCTCGCAGGGTTTCGGAACTACACCCCTCATGGCTGTGCAGCCTTTCATCATTTTCCATCAGGACAGAGTTTCCTTACGAACCAATCCTTCCTTTTTGCCAAAGGTAGTATCCAGGGTAGCCTTGAATCAGGCTATCCACTTACCTACCTTTTACCCTAATCCTCAAAACAAAGGGGAGAGACTACTACATTCCTTGGACATTCACAGACAGCTACGTTATTATTTGGACAGAACAAAGCCTTTCAGAAAGTCAGAGCAACACTTTGTGTCCTACGCTACAGGAGCTCAAGGGAAGCCTATTTCCAAACAGACCATCTCAAAATGGATAGCCTACTGCATATGCTTTTGTTACTCTTTTCATGGTAAAACTGTACCTGCAGGCATCAGATCTCACTCCACAAGGGCCACAGCTACCTCTGCAGCTTTCCTCAGGGGGGTTCCTACCAAAGATATTTTGGAAGCTGCCACTTGGAGTTCTGTACATACTTTCTCCAAGCACTATCACTTACCATTATACTCCAAATCTAGAGCAGGCTTTGCCATTGCAGTCTTGCAGGGCATCCTGGCTCCTCCTAGTTCCACCTAGTGCCTGCCACCCCTTTTTTAGCTTTGGGATTCTACCCATTTGTTATGACTGCAGCTGTATGCACGATGAACATAGTACAGTTTTGTACCTACCATAAATGTAGATGTTCGAGTGCTAATACAGCTGCAGTCCAGGTTTCCCTCCCTCCTTCCCCTCTTGGGACAGGCCTTATGGCTAACACCTCCTCATACAACCTGATTGGGGTATTCTTTTATGGTGTATTTGCTTGCAACTACTGTTTTTTGATTATATTGCATTGCATTATTACATAAATTTATGTATTGCTTCCTTCTGGGGGCACCTGACATCTGGGGCAAGAAAAACTGAAGAAAATGGCGTCTGCTGGTTCTTTTATACGCCTGTCGCACTGATGTCATGGAAGAAGCGACGACATCCGACGCCGGACCTAGACTTTGGAATTCGGCCGACCGAGGACCCGCCTGACGGCAGGAAAACCCATCTGTTATGACTGCAGCTGTATTAGCACTCAAACATCTACATTTATGGTAGGTACAAAACTGTACTTTCCATAACATTTCCAGTGAGACAAAGCAAATTCTCCTATCCTCTCATAAATCCTCTACGAGGAAGCTTTACCTCAGCAAATGGAAAACATTTTCTATATGGGCCTCTAAAAACAATATTGATCCTTACCAAGCCCCTATGGCCTCTTTTCTAAAATTTTTAACCATGATATTTGTCAAAGGAAAAACAACTTCAAAAAGATGAACACACGGCAGGTTCAGATTAAGGCACTTTAATCTTGCAGCAAGGAGACAAAAATGTGCTAATACAGAGTTTGTCTAACTAGAATCAGGAAGTGAAGCCTTCTTATACATTTCTTACAGGACATTGCCTACTAAGCTGACGTAATAAATCACAAGTTCTTACAATATTATTTCATAGCAGCTGTTTGTCCATGATTTTCTGCTGGCATATCAAGTTTATAAAAAAAACTTCCTAAGAAAAACAATGTGGCCTTGGAGACCGCCGCTTAGATACAACTTCTCACTGTATGATGTTTACCATTCAAGGTACTATGGCTAATTCGAGCACAAAGCAAGCACAGATTATAGTCCATTTCTTCAAGCAGTCTTTGTTCAACTGTATCCATCTTTTCTGCAGCTGTGCATGTTCTCATAACACGAACAGAGCCGATTGTTCAAGTTCAATAACATTATAGAAAACAGTATTGTTCTATTCATTATTTTCCTGACCTAGCAGATAATCACCTGCTTCTCAGTAAATTTCCAAAAGGCATAAACATGAATTTTGCTGTGCTAGCAAATACTAGGTCAGAGAGCATCTTGCAGTTTTCAGAAAGCATCTTGTAGTTTCATACAGAACTAAGCTGTACATAAAATAGAATGAAATGGGTTAACCCTTTTAGCTTCTAATAAGCACTAAACACATACATTAATACATATTTTTCTAACATTTCCCCCCCGTTAATACTTTTTATTCTATTTTCAAAAGCATAAACAGTTTGCTTCTTCTCCTAACCTCTTCCGTTCAGAATTTGCAGTTAAGAGAGTCATTCAGTTTAAACTTATGAAAATGTTTCATTTTTCAACAGTTCTTCAAATTCAGTACTTTGATACAAAGTCTCAGAAACTGACATGTCTATAAAATCTTTAATTAATCTTTTCATGCAGGGAATACCACAACAAACACACATTCCTAATAGGTGTAATCACACACAAATGGCAATCAGGATGTTCATTAGGATGTTACCCCACCCCCCAAACAAATTCTGGAAAAATCCGTCAGTGGGTTTGGGCCTGGTTTGGTCATGGCTGACACTTGCTGAATTACCTCGAGGTGGTCGTTTATCTCATGCTGGTTGTCAGGAATATAGGAACATCACTCCTCTTTTATTAAAGTGCAAGTACCACCTTTCGCAGCTAGGGTGAAGTCGAGAGCCATGCGGTTTTGAAGCACCACAGTTCTCATAGCGTTCAGTTCATCAATTACTAATTCGAGAGCAGAAAATGTTGCATTGCTCATTACTTCGAGAAGTTTGGACAGCTTTCTCAGCTCCCAAATCGATTTTACTGCGCCATATGCAGGGGCTATACCTTCCCACGATATAATAGTGTCACTCAAGTCCATGTGTGTCAGTTTATCTTTGTTTTTCACGGAGTTATGGTTTCTCCAGCCTGCTTCGATTTGTCCCACTGGTTTCTCAGGTTTCTTGATTGGAGTTCCAGGTTTCTTGGTGACCTCTCTGACATTTCAAATTCTTCCCTGAGGCAAAACTGCAGTGTGTCGTATGGCCGGAATCAGGTAACCCAAAAAACAACTGCCGGACCAATTCTCAGGTAACCATTTGTATGCCTTTTTCCCACACACAAAATAACAATCTTCTACTTTAGTATTAATATATACTTGCCATGCATGAAACATTTTTCTATCAATGATAGTTAGCTGTTTAAAAACAACAGGATTATGTTGTACTTCATTAACTGTTTTGTGCATTGATTCAAGAAACGAGTCATAGTTTGTATCACAAATGGAACCTGCATTATTAGCTTTGGTATAACATTTGTAAGGAACAGTCACATTACAATTGCCCCAACCCACCTGAAAGTTATCATTTTTGTAAAAACATACAATTCCCTTTTGTGTAACAGGCAGGTACAGTGCTATTTTGTCTTGTGATTTCACAGTTGTAGTATCAAAAATCAAATTTTCCCAGGTCTCATTGACCCCTAGGGGGACAGCAGTCATTAACAATCCCCCGTATGCTGTTGGTATAGCTGTACAAACTTAACAATTTGAAACATTAAAAGTCTCAGCATACACATGTTTGATTGCTTGGTAACTGTTAAAGTTTGGATGCCAGTCTATGATTAAAGCATCACGTTTATTCAGTTCAGCTCGTGTGGCTGGAAAAAGGAAAGGCCACTGCAAAAAGATTATTGTTATCAGTATAGTTAACAGAATGATCATGCAGTACTTCTGAGGTTGTTCGGTATTCCTATTTGCCCCATATCTGATCATTTTGTTCTTGTGTAACAGTAAGGTTTTTTGTCCAGTTCAAAGTTTTTAACCAATTTACAGTGTGTCAGATGAATCCAGGACGCTCGCTCTGCGATCTTGACTGCAGTGGGTGTTGACAGTAGCACTTGGTATGGTCCTTCCCACTTCGGTGATGTCCAATTCTTCTTTTTGATGACTTTCACCCAGACCCACGTGCCTGGGACTACTGCTGCTTCCGATGGTCTGGTTTGTTCTTTATCTGAAACAGAATTTAACTGCAAAAGTTGTTTATGACTTAGAAGTCGTCTCATATATTCTGCGAGTGAATTGTCGGCCTCCTGGTCTGCAGGCATGAGAGGATGTTCTTCATCTCACATTGCTGCAGTCCTTACACTTGAGTAGTCCGCTGTCCTCGGTCGGCCCGAATATCAAAGTATAAGGCTGACGTCGGTCAAGGCGCATTAGACTGACATCAGGACATCAGGGTACAAATGCGCATGACCGACGTCATATCCTCAGTCTTTTTTGCCGCATGGTCCGATGCAGAAGCAGCGTTGCAAGTGCCGTTCGGCGTTCTGAAATTTTTCGAATTCGGAGTTTCAGACCGAGTCAAAGTTGGCTAAGTACCCGTTGGGAATATTTTAGTTTTTCTTGCCTCAGTGGTTTACCGGATGTCAGAAAAAGTGAATAACTGTATTTCTTGTGGGAAACAGATACCGCATAGAGATTATCATACTTTGTGTATTCCTTGTTTAGGGCCTGAGCACGGCGTTGTTGGGTGTCGCTTTTGTGCTAGATTCAATAAGCGCACTATTAAGAGAAGGTTAGATTGTGCCAGGTTAGTCTTGAAGCGGTGCAATTATAATATGCCGTCGGATGCTCCGGCGTCTTCTTCAAGAAGCGCAAGGACAAAGCAGCTAAGCCCAGGCAAGAAGAGCCGTCCGTGCGGAAGCCGGTTCTTTAGAGGTGTCGGTGGAGCCGGGGTTCCGCCGGAGGTTTCTCTGGAGTCCCAGGGGGAGACTTTGTTATTGCAGGATGTGGCCTCTCAGGAGGCAGGTCAGGCTGAAGGGGCTTCTCAGGTTACTGTACTCCCCTCCCTTCCTAGGGTGGTTAGGCCCTCTCCTTCTGTTTCCAAGGCTTCTCCCAGAGGCAGGCCAGGTTTAGCTTCAGTTGGTGTCACTCCTAGTTCTTCAGGATCTGTGCCCAAGAAGCATATGCTTAAAATGGCAGAAGATTTGATTACTTTGATTAGAGGTTCTTTGCCCCCTCCTGATAAGAGACCTAGGGTGGAACCTGAGTTGGGGAGTTTTGAGCAGGCTTCGGATGTATACACCCAATTCTTTTGTGTCTCACTAATTAACATCCTAAGTTTATTTTTCAAAACCCCATTATGCCTTTCTACTAGTCCTGTGGATTGTGGATGGTATGCACAATGGTTCTTTAAGAAAATTCCGAAATATCGGCTCAACTGTTGTATAGTTTGATTTACAAAGTGTGTACCATTGTCACTGTAGATCTTTTCCGGTATGCCAAATCTAGGAATAATTTCTTTAACGAGGACTTTTGCAACAGTAGCTGCATCTGGATTTTTGGTCGGAAAAGCTTCCACCCATTTGGAAAACATATATCTATAATGACAAGACAATACTTCTTATTTTCACATTTGTTCAGTTCTATGAAATCCATACAGATAGTATGGAACGGGTACGGTGGTGCAGGGGAAACTCCCTTGCTTAGGCTTCAACGCCCCTTGTGCATGATGCTTGTTACAAACATGGTATGTTGAACAAAAATTTTTTGTGTAGCTAGTGAATCGAGTGTTCATAGCATATGGATTTACAAACTGTTGAGACATGGCATTGCCCATGGCTCGACAAAGCTGCATATCTAAACAAATTAGACTGCAAAATTGGTTTTCCTTCTTTGGAGATGTACAGCCCTTTCTCAAGAATTGCTCCTCGTTTTATCCATTTCTGTTTTTCTACTTTCGTAGTAAGTGTCTGCATTGTTTTCAACATTTCTAAATCTAAAATCTCAGAAGGTTGTAATTCCTCACTCAAAAGAAGTATTTCTGAAGCTGAAGCTGCCTGCTTTGCAGCTGTATCCGCTCTCGCATTACCTTTTGAAATCCTATCCTGTTGCTTGGTATGAGCTGCACATTTACAAATAGCTACTTTCTGAGGTAACTGAATAGATTCTAACAAATCTAAAATAAACTGCGCATGATTAATCGGTTTACCAGTAGATGTTATCATTCCTCTATTCTTCCACTGTTGTGCAAAAACATGTACAGTACAAAAAGCGTACTGGCTGTCAGTAAAAATGTTCACACATTTACCCTTTGCCAAGGTACATGCCCTTGTCAAGGCAATCAATTCTGCTGCTTGTGCAGATGGGTTGCGTGGTAAAGACTTTGCTTCTAAAATCTCAGTATCAGAAACTACTGCATAACCCACTAGGTTCTGCCCTGTAGGACCCCTTCTGCATGAACCGTCCACGTAATATGTCACCTCGGCATTATCCAAGGGAACATCTGTAAGATCTTTTCTAGGCAGTGTCTTTTGCTCAATCTCCTGCAGGCAGCTGTGTGGTGTGCCGTCTGCAGGGGTCGGGAGCAAGGTAGACTGATTCAAAGTTGTAAATCGTTCGATTGTCATATAAGGTTGGCTCAACAGTGTAGTCATGCAGGAAAGATGTCTAGCAGGAGAAAGATATGCTACTTTTTCTTGCAGTAAAATAATCGCGACTGCATGAGGCACTCTCGATGTGAGAGGGTGGAACAACACTACTGAGGCTGAAGCCTGTACTGCCATTGCAGCTGCGACTACTGCTTGTACACAGTGGGGCAGGGATCGCGCCACTGGGTCCAGTTGTGATGAATAGTAAGCTATGGGGCGTTGCTTGTCCCCATGTTGCTGTGTTAACACTGATGTCCTATAACCTTGCTTACAATCTACAGTTTGGAAAAAGCGTTTATGATAGTTTGGTAATCCTAAAACTAATGAGGACGCTATCAATTGTTTTAGTTTGCAGAAAGCTGATTCTGCTTCTGATGTCCATTGTAATAAATCTCGTGCTGCCATAGGCTTCTTGTATATCAAGTTGGTCAGTGGAGCAGACTCCAAGGCATAGTTTGGAATCCAACTCCGACAGAAATTAGTCGTACCCAGGAAGGACATCATTTCCTTCTTGGTAATCGGTTTGGGTACTTGTAAAATTGCTATTTTCCTATCTTCATCTAATGTTCTGCCTTCTTTGGATATTCCATATCCCAGGTATTTAACCTGCTTTCTCCAAAGCTGCAACTTGTTTTTGTTTACTTTATGTCCTTGAGTGGCTAAAAAATGTAATAATGCTATGGTATCTTCTCTGCATTCTTGCTGGGTGGGGGCTGCCAGCAGGATGTCGTCTACATAAAGTAAAATTTGACTGCCTCTCGGTGGGCTAAATCCCTCCAACTTGCTTGCCATCTCTTGTGAGAATATTGTTGGACTTTCACAATATCCCTGTGGTAGTCACGTGTATGTATACCTTTCCCCCTGAAATGTAAATGCAAACCAATGTTGGCTGTCAGGGTGTATCGGTATCGAAAAGAACGCATTGCTAATGTCTACCACAGAAAAATACTTCTGTTGAGGCTTTAAATCATTCAATAGGGTGTGTGGATCTGGTACCATAGGTGCTCTAGGTATTACTGCGTCATTTACAGCTTGTAAATCTTGGACCATCCGCCACTCTGTTTGCTTTCCTGACAGGAAATAAGGGTGTGTTACATGGTGAATCGGGAGATTCTACCAGTACTTCTTCCTTACGTAAAGCTGCTATTGTAGGTTTGATTCCTACTTCTGCATCTTTCCTTAAGGGATACTGTCTCTTTTGTGGTCTAAATGCTGATTTTAGTAACTGATAGTAACTGGTCCTGCTGTACGAATTAGTCCTACATCTGATTTCCCTGTTGACCAGAGAGTTTCTGGTATGCTCCGTAAGGCATTCTCTTCCTCTTCTAATAAGAGTGCTAATCAGCTGTCCTCGCTAGACTGCAAGTGTCTGTGTTATCCAGTTTAACTTCTGCTTCTGTACTCCCTGTTCTGACAATTCTAATTTTCATCTGTTTTTCCCACTTTGTGATTTTTTTCTCCTAGGTCTGCCCATTTCACATTCTTGTCCTTAGTCAAACTAACATGTGGTAATCGATTAGATTTATAGAGTGCAAAGATTTCCTGGGGCAATGAACAGCTAACTACACTGTTCCCATCTGTGTCCCAGTACAGATTACGTAATACTAATCTGTTTGCATGGTTTCTAAACAATTCTTGCTCATATTCTTGGGTCCTGGTGTGCTACAATATTACAGAGTACAGTGCAACAAATGCTGTTTATCAGTGTCAAGGGAGGGGGACTTACTGATGGCTACGTTCATCAGCTCTTTGGTTACTGCCCCTGGACCAGTCGTGACCAAGTCCTGGCTGTACCAATAAAATGTTTCGCCCTCCGGTCGCACCACAAAAGTATCCATTTGTCGCTGTGCTTCCATACCTTGCATGGTTGGAACTACTGCTATGCCAAATATCTGTATAAGATCTCTGCCCAAAAGGTTTACCAGGCATTTTGCAGAAACAACAATTTTGCTTTTCTGGGTCATCCCTGAAACAGGGTCAGTTATTGCTATGTTATTCCCGATACAGCTGTCCATTAGCTGCTTTCACTAATATGTAATCGAGTGATTCTGAATTTTCTGGTAGTTTGGAAGGATGTATCAGGGTCCGCGATGCCCCTGAGTCACACAGAAATTTAACTTCCCTCCCCTCTACCAGAAGTGTAACTTCCGGTTACATATCTACTAAGTAGAGCTCTAGGCTCAATAATGCTAAGTCTAAAATTTCACTTTCTTCACTATCTGCGATTTCTTGCACTTCCTCTATTTCTTCTATCACATTCTCTACTCCCTCTATCACATTTGCATTTGTCTTTTCTTGGTTATTCCCTTCTAGTGATTCCTGACTATCATATCGTCAGTCCTCACCCTCCTTATCTTCCATGGCTACTTTCTTGTTTTGCTTGAAATCCCTTGCTAAATGTCCCTTTTTTCTACACTTAAAACCTTCACCCCTTTTCTTTTCCTCTCTTCAGACTCCTCTGATCGCTTATAAGATTGTTTGTTTCCCTGGGCATTTTTCTTGCCCTTTTTCCGGGACTGTACTACATAAACTTCTGCTCCATCTTCTACAGAAAATACTTGGGCTTTCTTTTTCTTTTTGCTGTTAAAATGCCTTTCGGCATGTCTAGCATATTCAAGTAGTGACTGTAATCTACTTGTATGATGGTCTACCATGTGCTTTGTAATAAAGCTGCTTATAGGTAAAATACTGCCTTTTAAGAATGCATTCTTTAGCTGCTGCTCATATGGGGAATTATGTGTTTGGTCTTCAGGTACCTGCATTCCACAATGGTTATTAAAACACTCTAATAATCTAGCATAATATCTGTCAAGAGTTTCACCTTCTTGTTGGATGCATTGATTAATGCAAGTCCAGTCTGCCCTAGGCTTCCATTTCTCAGAGATTCAGTCTGTTAGACCTTTCACTCTGTTATCCAGTTCTGCGTTGCTATGTGGGAGTGGCTAGTGTTCTGAGTCACGGGGATTCCAGTTGCCACTGATCATGTGCCAATCTGGACCTACGATTTGTCTAACTACTTTTTCTACTTCTTCTCCATTTAAATGATAACTTAACCTCATGCCCTGTAAGTCTTCTAAGAATTTTCTAAAATTAACATTTGGATGGGGAATTCCCTCTGTAGCTTTCCGGATGTCTTCTGATGTCCATGGTCTATATACTAGGAGAGTTTGGTCCTGCCCTTCCTGTCCTGCCTGAGTATTTGGTACTTCTATGAGCGGACATATCTCTTCTTCACTCATAGCTCGTGAATTTTTGTTCATTTGATATAACTCAGTATCCCCTCTTAAGTTACGTGCTCCAGACCTAGTCTCGATGGGATCTCTGACAAACGGTCTTGGCTTAGCGGAGACAGCCAGGTATGGCGGAGGTGGACCAGCTTGTCCACTTGCTTCATATTCTGGTAAGGGAAGCGGAGAGGCTGATGCTATTACCAAATTACTGTCCTCTTTATCTAGAAACATAGCTTTTGAATTATTACTTTTTGTTCCCTGCGGTTTGCTTCCTCAATCCACCTGTGTGCCTGAGGAATGCCTAATTGACGTTGCTTTTTTACCTGACCTTTTGCGTCAGTTTTAAGCTGTTTGACAAGTTTAATAAGTGAGGATTTTTCTAATTTGCCATCAAATTCATATTTATTAACCCATTTTGTATAGTACCTAGCATTGTCGGCACACTGTAATTGCATATATTTTGCATCTTCAGTTAATGGTGGATCTTGGGAACTTTTTGTGCACTTATTTCCCATATTGTTCTGACTGTTAAAATGTTACGTAACCCTTCTTATCTTTACGTGGTACCACGATTTCTCTTTTTCACAGTTTATCTAGAATAACTGCCTTACCTATTCTGTTTCCCTGATCTATGACAAGACTGTAATCTTCCTGTCCCTGACTTGTACAAGACAAATCTCCTGACAGATGATACAAATCAAGTCCCTGATCTAAAACAGAAAAAAAGGTAAATCTCACCTTACCTGAGCCTCTGTGATTGATCGTCTGGTTCGAGGAAAAAATGTTAACTCGTCCTCCAGTCGCAGATCAGAACAGTGGCTGGCCTCTTTTGAACGACAATTCAGTCGGAGGTCTTTCAGAGCAGAAGAACCGATGTGGTCTCTTCCCCGTACGGTTTCATGCCACCTGGCCCATCTGACCTGAGGCAAAGTGAGAGTTTCCGGCCCGAAGGACCAATCTGTCAAAGGAAAAACAACTTCAAAAAGATCAACACACGGCAGATTTAGGTTAAGGCACTTTAATCTTGCAGCAAGGAGACAAAAACGTGCTAATACAGAGTTTGTCTAACTAGAATCAGGAAGTGAAGCCATTCTTATACATTTCTTACAGGACATTGCCTACTAAGCTGACGTAATAAATCAGAAGTTCTTACAATATTATTTCATAGCAGCTGTTTGGCCATGATTTTCTGCTGGCATATCAAGTTTGTAAAAAAAACTTCCCAAGAAAAACAACGTGGCCTTGGAGACCCGGTTAGATGCTTCTCACTATATGATGTTACCATTCAAGGTACTATGGCTAATTCGAGCACAAAGCAAGCACAGATTATAGTTCATTTCTTCAAGCAGTTTTTGTTCAACTGTATCTGTCGTTTTTGCAGCTGTGCATGTTCTCATAACACGAACAGAGCTGATTGTTCAAGTTCAATAACATTATAGAAAACAGTATTGTTCTATTCATTATTTTCCTGACCTAGCAGATAATCACCTGCTTCTCAGTAAATTTCCAAAAGGCAATAAACATGAATTTTGCTGTGCTAGCAAATACTAGGTCAGAGAGCATCTTGCAGTTTTCAGAAAGCATCTTGTAGTTTCATACAAAACTAAGCTGTACATAAAATAGAATGAAATGTGTTGACCCTTTTAGCTTCTAATAAGCACTAAACACATACATTAACACATATTTTTCTAACAATATTCAATAATGGAGTTGCAGCAGCAACAGTCAGTGTTCAACTTGCTGCCATTTCTAACTTTCATCTGGGATTTGAAGGGTTGAATATTATGTCACACAAATTATCCAAAGCTTTTCTCAAAGGGACCTTTCATATTAGACCACCTGTGAGATTTCCCTATTCTCCATGGAATCTAAATTTTATGCTTTCCCGCATAATAATTCCGCTATTTGAACCAGCTTCCTTATGTAACCTCAAATTTTTGTCATGGAAAGCCATCTTTTTAGTGGCTTTTACTTCTGCCCGCATAGTGTCAGAGCTTCAAGCCCTGTCCATCAAGCCTCCTTATTTGATTTTCGATGCTGACAAGAGTCTCACTTTGAACAAACCCCTCTTTCTTGCCCAAAGTTTGCAATGAAACTAATCTCAGCCAAATGACTGATTTGCCAGTTTTTTTCCCCCAACCATTCCAAGAATCTAGACTACATGCTTCACAAACTTGACGTTCACAAACCGCTCAGATTTTATTTGAATAGAACAAAAGATTTCAGGAAATCAGACCAGCTGTTTGTTTCATTTTCAGATTCTAGGAAGGGTAGGCCAGTGGCTAAAACTCCATCTAAATGGTTATCTGATTGTATCACCTCTGCTTATTCAGCTGCCAATATGCTCTTACAGCATAAAATTAAAGCTCCCTCAACCAAAGCAATTTCTGCATCCTCTGCCTTTTCTGCCAGACTTCCTATTGATAACATTTGCGCAGCAGCCACTTGGTCAAAACCTCATACCTTTATCTCTCATTACAAAATTGACCGGGCCTTCTTTGGATCCACAGTCCAGAGAAATATACTCCCGTGAGCCACCCGAGGTTGATGGTGCTTGGGATGCTACTCATCAGTAAAGAATGAACGGCGAGATAGAACAACTTCACATAAAGAAGTTATGTACTTACCATAACATTCCATGTGAGTTGTTCATCTCGCCTTCATTCTTACGTCCTTCCCTCCTACCCCCCCCCTCCCCACCGGGCTTTAAGATGACAGAAATGCTGGGATCCATCCTGGTTTCTCAATCCAAAAAAAATATATATATATATATATATATATATATATATATATATATATATTTGCTTCCCACCTTTCTAAGCTAGTATAGTCCAGTTTTCAAGTTGGTGCTGAATTCAGGGCTCTGTCACAAATCTCTGTTTGTGCCCATACCTTACTTGGATAGAAGGAAGTTTCTCTGTTCACCTGTGAGAGAGGGGAGCTTTGAGCAGCCTGTCTGTCCCTGGAGGAGTGGTTTCAGCCCAGAAAGTAGTAATTTATTGGCCATTTTGGGCTAATTTCCATCTCTTTCTTTCCCTGCTATAAATACCGTATTTGCCCGGTTTTGTGGGCCAGGCAGCTCCGGTTAGCTAGGGTAAAACTATTCCCGGCTCCACAAAGTCTCCTCTTCAAGTTTTCCCTTGGAACTAGACAAACTTTCAACTTAAGCACTCAAGCCATTCATTTCTCAGCCCGGCACTTGCTCAAAACTTATAGCAAGTACTTATAAACCCTAGCACTAGACCCTCCTGCACTGTATAGAAGGACAAGGCTCTCTATTCGACTTTATCAGCCATCCAGTAAAACTGTTCACTGTACCTATCCAGGCATGTCCAAAGGGCAGTTTCAGGTATACTCTCCAGTCCAACTGGTGAATCTGGGCATTTTGAGGCAATGTTACAACTGCCTCATGTACACAGACAACCCCCTCCTTTTACCACCAAACACTAATACATGCGAGAGATGCAGTTATACAGCCAAACTAGAGGCTAAGCTCTCTCAACCCAAGACTGGATCAGACAGTCAAGAGGAGAAGGGAAATAATGGCATCACACCACTAGTCTTACATAGACCCATTAAACCAGCACCGGCAAAAAACACACACAAATACATGAAAACACTCCGAGGCTCTAAATAAAAATCCGCAAAACCAACAGAGACCTCCAAAGCAAACATCCAAGCAACCTCCACCCCCCAACACAAACCATGAAAGGCATACTTCACAAAACCAGTGAGCCATGCAATCACAGCCCTTAAGGCAAAAGTAACATACCCAACATACTAGTAATAGGTGACTCTACAGACAGGCACACTGACGTCCCATTCACTAGGCTGAATAAGGAGAAGGTTACTGTTAGCTGCCTGTCGGGTGCCAGGATCCACCACATAACACAAGCACACAGGTCACTCCAGAGCAAGTACAAATATGACTGTCATTCTCCGTGTTGGTGTGAATGACCTGAGCTGTACCTCCCTGGACTACTTGAAGAGAGACCTGGAAGAGCTCTCTGATCACGTAGCCCAGGCTGGTATGACCCTGACCCTAAGTAGCATCCTGCCCTCACCAAGAATGATACTACGGTATAAAGAAAAAATTCTCGATTTCAACAATTGTCTAAGTTTCTGGTGTCATTCAAAGGGAATCCAGTGTCTGTCCACCTGGGATGACATGCTCGACAAGCCACGCTGCTTCGCTAGAGACTGCATGCACCTGTCACACTTAGGCTTTTGAATACTCGCCAAGGCTCTTGCCACCCCCATACTGCCTTTTTTAGGCAAGGCTCAAAAGACAAGCCCACCGCCGTAAATATCACAAGTAACAAAAAAACGAGGGTAATGCTACTCAGTGCCAGAAGTCTAAACCTCAAAATGCATGCACTCGAGGCATTCCTCAGTATGGAGAAAATCGATGTATATGCAGTAACAGAAGCTTGGTTTAAGGCTCCAGAGAGCACCCCAGCACTACCAAGACTACAACTCATACCATACATTTCGGCCACAGAACCCAAACCGAAATACAAAAGGTGGGGGCGTATCCATATCCA
This sequence comes from Protopterus annectens, assembly GCF_019279795.1. Lineage (NCBI taxonomy): Eukaryota > Metazoa > Chordata > Ceratodontiformes > Protopteridae > Protopterus > Protopterus annectens. The sequence continues at coordinate 1,207,988,084 of NC_056747.1, read as the reverse complement.
TCAAGGATACCCACACCTCCAGGTTAGTGGCACAGCACGATGCTTCAGAGATCATCCACGTGCAACTAACAATGGGCAAAACTGCAATTCAAATTGTAGTTTGCTACAGGTCACCCACTATGTCCCAGGACCCCCATTCCACATTTCTGGAAACACTGGGAAACATAAAGGTCCTACCAAACACCCTAATATTGGGTGATTTCAATTACCCAAACATTAACTGGGAGAACTACTCAAGTACTAACTCCCTTGCCCAACTTTTCCTAGAATTTATAAACTCAAACGCCCTGGTTCAACTGGTCAATACTCCCACCAGAGGTGACAACATATTGGACCTGGTCGTCATCAACATGGGCGACCAGTGTTCCACACCAGAGGTCAGCCCCTCGCTGGTTAGATCTGACCATAAACAAATCACTTTGGATATCCATATTCCGCCCACACCCCCGGACAAGAAAACCACCGTGAAAAACTTTTCAAAAGGAAACTTCACTTTACTTAAGACCAAGGTGGAAAGTTTCAAATCCCCCATGCTGAAAGATAACACTGTCCAAGCTGCAAAATCCTTTACTAATGCATTCTACGGGCAGGTACAAGAATGCATGGATCGTGCCATCCCAAGCAAAACCAAGACTCGCTCCTCCAAGAAGAGGAAACCAGTCTGGTGGACTCCTGCCATAAACAAGCTGTACAATAGAAGGAGGAAACTAGTACAGAAAAGAGTAAAAATCTTAAGAAGGGAAGGCATCCTTGATCAGTATCAGCAAGAAACTATGATCCTTGATGAAATCATCCAAGGCGAACTTTGAAAGAAAAATTGTCAAGGACTCCAAAGATAACCATAAGACATTCTTTAGCTATGTCAAGAATCTAAGTGGCAATGCTCAGATCTGCTCGGAGTTGGTACAGAATGGCACAAAATACACTGAACCTACCACTATCGCCAACATCCTGGCAGATGGGTTCAGCGCAAACTTCACCCCCCTCTCACCCCCAAAAGGGCCCATAACCATATCAGAAGAATGTAGAGTCCCTGAAATCACAGACACTCAGGTTAAAACAGCCCTCTCCAAAGCCAAAAGCACAGCATCAGTGGGACTGGATGGTTTCCCAGGCTGCGTCCTACACAAGCTCAAAGACTAACTAACCCCTCACCTAAACACACTGTTCAAACTCAGTCTCTCCACAGGCTACATACCCATAGAGTGGTGCACAGCATCGGTTATTCCGCTCCACAAAAGTGGAGCCACAACAGACCCCGGGAACTATCACCCTATAAGCCTGACTAGATTGGTCTGCAAGGTTATGGAGCGCATCATCATGGAACTCATTAACAGAGACATTGGGAACCTCCAAACACTGGACCCTACCCAGTTTGGCTTTGTTAAAGGCAAATCATGCCTCCTAAACCTGGTGGACGACTTTGAAACAGTTACCAAGGCTATAGAGGGAAAGGTGGTACACACAGCCTACCTAGACCTCGCTAAGGCCTCTAAACCGGTTACAAGTGGCGTTCCCCAGGGCTCAATCCTAGGCCCCTTCTGTTCGGCATATACTTCTCAGAGGTACAGGCAAGCATAGGCGGACTATGGCTGACCAAGTTCGCAGACTACTGCAAACTAGGGGCTAAAATTGACTTTCCGGCTGACAGACATCCTCCAAAAGGGTCTCACTGAAACGGATACCTGGTGTCAAAATCATGGCCTCAAGCTGAATGCTAAAAAGTGCATAGTCATCCCCTTTGGAAAAAACAAAGTATGCACAAACTACCACATAGGTGGTAGTCCCCTAAATACGGAAGACTTAGTAAGGGATCTGGGGACCCAAGTAGATAGTAATTTCGCTTTTGATAATCACATTGCCAAAGTGGTTAGAAAATCCTTCTACGTGGCCCACCTAATCACAAAAGGTTCACATCCAGATCAAAAGAGGTCATTGTGCCCCTCTACTCATCAGACCCATCATAGAGTACAACGCTCCATTAGGGATGTAACTTGCAAGACACCTGCAACAGCTGGAAAGACCACAGAAGTACCTCACCAACAGCATCACTGGCCTCAGATGCCATATGCAGCTCGACTGAAGAAACTCCAGTTGAACTCAGTTGCATACCGCCTACTCAGAGGTGATCTCTGCCTGACATGCAAGGCCATGTCCAACCCAGAATTGATGGACATGCTCCACCTAAAGAAAACCTTATCCCCTCGAGCCACATGCTCTAGAGATCTAAACCTCACCACAACAATAAATAAGACGTGCTGGAGGGATAGATCGTCTCAGAGACTTCCCATGCTTTGGAACAAGATCCCAATCTACATTCGGCAGAGCTCCTCGCTAACACTCTTCAAAAGAAACCTTGACGAGTGGATGGGAAATTAAGTTTACCTCTGGGATCACTTCAGTGGCTCTGCTGGAAAGAGGCACAGGGAACTAATCTAAGGGGGTGGCGAAAGCCAACACATTCTGGTTAGGCTTATAAATGCCTTCAAGCAGATAGCCTAGTACCTACCTATGAACCTATGTCTGCTTGACTTACAAAGCCATGTCTGACTCAGCTCTGTTAGAAATGCTACATCTAAAGAAATCCAAATCCCTCCACACCACATGCTCCAGAGACCTCAACCTCATTACCACAATCAACCGAACATGCTGGAGGGACAGTTTCATAACCCACAGACTTCCCATGCTCTGGAATAGACTTCCCATACATGTCAAGCAGAGCACCTCACTGGCCCTCTTCAAGAGAAATCTTGATGAGTGGATGGGAAATAGAAAGTTCACCCCGGGGATCACTGCAGTGGCTGTACTTGATAGAGGCAGTAGTAACTAACGTCAGGGAGCACAATGCTAGGGCACTTTTATGGGCTAGGCTTGTAAAGGCTCCAGGGCCATTAGCCTAGTACACACCTATGAATATTTAAGACCCATTATTGAGTAGAATGCCCCTTTCGGCATGTACCTCACAAAGCACATGCAGCAGCTGGAGAGACCACAAAGGTTGCTCACCCAGAGAATCCAGGACCTCAAACATCTTCCCTACACAGAGAGGCTAAAAGCCCTTTTCCCTCTACTCAGTCTCGTACAGACTCCTCAGAGCTGACCTCTGTCTGGCATACAAAGCAATCTCAAACCCCGCTCTGATGGGACTGCTGCCTATCCATAAGTCAAGCTTCACTCAAGTAACCCACACGCATGACCTCAACCTGCTCTGTGAGATCAATCGGAGTTGGTGGCAGGGCAGATTTGTGTCCCAGAGACTCCCCCTTTTGTGGAACACACTCCCTCACCATGTAAAGCAGAGTACCTCATTAACTCTTTAAGTGCAGACTGGATGGGGAACAGAAAATGCACCCCTGGGATTCCACCTGTGTCCCTGCTGGGACAGTGGCTAAGGGTGTTGACTTGTTGGAACATGGGCTAAATTCTTGGCTAGGCTTGTAAGGGAAGGGCCTCAGGGCCAATAGCCTGGTGACATCCTATGATCCTTCTATACCTTCTCTTGGGTGTGATAGAATGACGTATGGTATTGTTATACACAGCAAACAAGATCTGAGGTAACTTTAGGTGCATCATGGGATAGGGACTTGGCCTCGAGCTGTTTGAAGACCTCGAGCTTTGCAATAGGCCGACTCGGAGCTGAGGGATCGGCTCCGAACCCATCAGTAAAGAATGAAGGCAAGACCACAAAGGTTGCTGCTCAGACAAAGAAGGAGCTGTGTCAGGGGACCATTTTTCTTTGTGTATCTTGGAAATGGGTTTGAGCTCCTGAAGTTGAAGTCACAGAGATCCTGCAGAGTGGTCCTAGCTACAGAGAACTCAGAAAAGCGACTACTTTCTGGATTTAAGTAGCTTTGCTGTTTTTTTTACTTGGAATAGCTTCTGTAGCTTAACCTGAACAAGCTTAAACTGTTTTTTAGCTTTTTGCTGCATTATTTTAAAATCTGCACTTAAAGTTACTTTTTAGTCGAATTTGATCGAAAGTTTGTTTGTTTAATGTAACTGTTGAGGCTGCCCACTAAAGTGTGCTAGCCTGTGTAACTGATTTATCACTGTTTCTGCATTTTCTGTGTGTTTCTATCAAAAAACAATCCTTGTTTTCCCGCCTCTCCTCGACTAGTTTAGACCAGTTTACAGGCATTGCTGTATTCTGGGCTGTGGTGTAGTTCCTGTGTTGTCCATTACCTTACTTGGATAGAGGGAAGTTTCTTTGCTCACAAGTGTGAGTGGGGAGCCTTGAGCAGCCTACCTGTCCCTGTAGGAAGTGACCTCAGCACAAGTGCTGTAGTAATTGGTTGTTTTGGACCATTTCTAGCTTTTGTAGTTCCCTGTTTAAAATCCGCCTCTGGGCGTTTTTTTCTGGCTATACTGCTCAGACAAGCTCCTCGTGGTCCTGCAGAGTGGTCCTAGCTACAGAGAACTCAGAAAAGTGACTACTTTCTGGATTTAAGTATCTTTGCTGTTTTTTTTACTTGGAATAGCTTCTGTAGCTTAACCTGAACAAGCTTAAACTGTTTTTTAGCTGTTTAAGTGCAGATTTTAAAATAATGCAGCAAAGTTACTGTTTAGTCGAATTTGATCGAAAGTTTGTTTGTTTAATTTCACTGTTGAGGCTGCCCACTAAAGTGAGCTAGCCTGTGTAACTGATTTATCACTGTTTCTGCATTTTCTGTGTGTTTCTATCAAAAAAATGGGCAGAGGCTCAAAAACAAATTACAGCACTCATGGATATGAGTTATTCAAAAGGTACCATCACAGGAGCAAGGACAAGGATTCTACTCAAGACTTTTTTTTTTCTGGTACCCAGAAAGGACAAAGCCTGGAGGCCCATTCTGGATCTTTCATCTCTAAACACTTACCTGGATGTTCCGAAATTCAAAATGTTGACATTACAGCAGCTTCTTCCCATGCTGGGCAAGAAAGCTTGGCTCTTGACTTTGGACCTCAAAGAGGCATACCTGCATGTCCCTATCAGGCAAAACTGCAGAAGATACCTCAGATTCATAGCTGGTTCAATGCACTACCAATTCTCTGCACTGCCCTTTGGCTTATCTACTGTACCCAGGGTCTTCACAAAGTGCCTGGCACCAATAATTGCATTTTGCAGACAGAAAGGAATTCAAATTTATCCGTACCTGGTCGACTGCCTGATGCAAGCAGAGAGCAAGGACATTCTTCTAAAGCATCTGGTGTTTGTAAAAAAGTTACTAAGTTGCCTGGGGTACACAGTAAACAAAAAGAAATCAAAACTAGTGCCCTCACACGAGATTATATTCCTGGGTGTCAGCTTGAACACAACGGCCCAGATGGCTTATCTCACGCCAGACAAGCAAAGACAACTGACTCAATACTTTCAATTGATGGCAACAAAGACCCAACTCCCTGCAAGAAAAATTCTGCAGGCCTTGGGTTACATGGCATCCTGCATTCTACTAATTCCATATGCCAAACTGCATATGAGGAAACTACAATGGTACCTAAAGAATGTATGGTTTCAACACTGTCAAAGTTTGGAAACAGTTGTACCACTAATCACATCCCTTCAACAGGAGTTTCAGTGGTGGGCTCAAGCTTGTCACCTCAACAAGGGACAGCCTTTTACACAACCCACAGCCAGGCAAACACTGACAACAGATGCATTGGATTACTCCTGGGGGGCACACATGGCAGGCAAATGTATTTAGGGCACATGGCCCACAGAACAAAGGCATCTTCACATCAATCAAAAAGAGATGCTAGCTGTACAAAATGCCCTTATAGCTTTCAAGGACCTGCTGCATCCAGGACAACTACTAATAAAGACAGACAACACCACAGTTATGTGGTACATAAGCAAGGGGGTACTCACTCCTACCCCCTCTGCAGACAAGCCATGACCGTGTGGAACACAGCTATAAACCTTCAAGTTTATCTGCAAGCACAATTCCTGCCAGGAGAGAAAAACACACTGGCAGACGACTTAAGCAGAAACATCATGGATCCCCACGAATGGGAATTAAATCCACAAATATTCAGAATAATAACACAGAAATGGTGGAGCCCGGACATAGATCTGTTTGCATCCCCAAATAAACTGTCAGCTACAAAAATTCTGCACAAGGAGTTACCATCCACAAGCATGGAAAGTGGATGCCCTCTAATTCAGCTGGGAGAACCTACAAGTATACGCTTTCCCACCACTACCTCTCCTGCCAAAGGTACTCATAAAAGCCAGGCAAGAAGAGCCAAAGATGATCCTGATTGCACCAGACTGGCCACGCCAGCACTGGTACCCAAACTTAAGGAGCTTAGCACAAGAACCACCCTGGATTTTGCCTCCAATCCTACATTTGCTGACTCGGCACAACAATCAAATACTACACAGCCAGTTAAGACCTTAAACCTAGCTGCATGGAAGATTCCTTAGTCAAGCAAGCAATGCCTCTCTCCAAAGCTGTTATGGATGTCATTCTGGAGGCCAGAAGGCCAAGTACCAGGAAAGCCTGTTCTGATAAATGGAAGAGAATCTGTGCCTGGAACCAAGCTTACAGCCTTGACCGTCTTGTCCCAAACATTCCTCAGATACTACAATACTTAACTGAGATGCTGGACAAAGGCATCTACTTCTCATCCATCAAGATCCACGCCTCTGCCATCTCTGCTCATTACAACACGGATTCACCAATTTTCTCTAATCCTCTGTTAAAACAGTACCTCAGAGGGGCTAAAAACATAAGACCGCCCCGTAGAGCACCTACTCCAACTTGGGACCTCAACTTTGTTTTGGAAAAACTAACTTTACCTCCTTTTGAGCCAGCTAACACAGCAGAATTAAAATACATCTCTTGGAAAACTGCTCTGCTCTGCTCCTGGCAATAACATCAGCACGAAGAGTCTCAGAATTACAGGCACTAATGGCAGTGGAACCTTTCCTCATTTTCCTCCAGGACAGGGTGTCTTTAAGAACTAACCCTACGTTTATGCCAAAGGTGGTATCCAGTGTGGCTCTAAATCAAACTATTCACCTGCCAACTTTTTATCCTAAACCACAGAATAAAGGGGAGAGACTACTGCACTCTTTGGACATTCACAGGCAGTTACACTTCTACTCGGACAAAACCAAAGCTTTCAGAAAATCTGAGCAATTATTGGTAGCATATGCTGCAGGAGCACAGGGAAAAGCCATTTCAAAACAGACTATTTCAAAATGGATTGGACATTGCATACATTTCTGCTACACATACCATGGAAAACCTGTACCTAGCAGCATTAGATCTCCCTCCACCAGGGCAACAGCCACTTCAACTGCCTACCTCAGGGGAGTACCTACCAAGGATATTTTGGAAGCAGCAGCTTGGAGTTCTGTACATACCTTCACCAAGCATTACCATCTGCCTCTATACTCTAAATCCAGAGCTGGCTTCACCACTGCAGTACTGCAGGGCCTTATAGCCACCCCTAATGCCTTATAGAACCAGCCACCCTACCTCAGCTTTGGGATTCTACCCAAGTGTAATGACTGCAGCGGTGTAACACGATGAACATAGTACAGTTTTGTACCTACCATAAATGTAGATGTTCGAGTGTATACACTGCTGCAGTCCAGGTTACCCTCCCTCCTTCCCTTCTTACTGGCTGGTACGTACCTATGTCTTCTACCCTTACTACCTATGGGGAGTATTTGCTGGTAGCTGTAAGTTGTTTTTTTGCTTTTCTTATGTATGTTTCATTAGCAATTGGAATTGTGTATCTATTTGGAGGCACCTGACATCTGGGGCAAGAAAAACTGAAGAAATTGGCGTCGGCTGCATCTTCTATACCCCTGTCACACTGACGTCCGGGAGGAGGCAACAGCAACTGATGCCGGACCAAGACTTTGAAATCCAGGCCGACTGGAGAACCGCCTGATGGCAGGATAACCCAAGTGTAATGACTGCAGCAGTGTATACACTCGAACATCTACATTTATGGTAGGTACAAAACTGTACTTTTCCTCTGATGACCAGGATTTACCCTTATCTACCTATGACGATTCTGATGCTGAGGATTCTATTCCCTCTGCCCCCCCCCCCACCCCCCAGAGGATTTCTATTTTGGTGAAACCTTGCATACTGTCAGGGAGCTTTTCGTTGGGAAAGTCAGGATTTCTCTGATTCTAAAAAGAGGCTTAGGGATTTCTTACTCCTGCCCCAGCACAGGCCTTTAGCTATATGTCCTGTACTGGACATTGTTGATGATGCCTTTTCGAAATCTAGCATGGTCCCTCCTGACTCTTTACCTCCTGCTTCCAGAAAACCTGATAAGATATTACAGGGTTCCTGACTCTCACAAGTTCCTTTTCAAAAATCCTACTGCGGATCCTGAAACCATTTCACAGGGACCAAGGGCATTAAAGCTACTACTGCCAAAAATCCTACCCCCTCTGATAGAGACTCCAGGGCGCTGTATAGATATGGTAAGAAGGTATACACTTCTGCAACTTTGGCCATTAGGGCCTTGAATTTCCAGTTTCATATGTTAAAGTATCTGCTGCATATTATTGGATTGCTTAAACAGAAAATGATGAATCCTGATTGTGCTGAAAATAAGGATTTACAGGATTTTTATGCATTCTGCTGAACACGTTGGTAAACATACATTGCAGTGTGGTTTTGATTCAATAGAGGCATCTTGCAGGGCTGTGGTAACTGGGTTTGTACTTAGAAGGCATGCTTGGCTTAAGGAGCAATCCTTGCCAGATTATGTTAAAGCAAAATTACTGGATGCTCCCTTAAATCAGGGCCACCTGTTTGGCAACAAAGCAGAAGAAATTCTTAAAAAGATGGAGGAAAAAACTACATCTATGCAAACTGTTAAAAGATTTTTTTATAAGTACAACCTCCAAGATTTAGTAGGCATTGGCCTTCTAAGAATTGGTCCTTTCCTGCCTCTTCCAGACCTTCTCAGTCCAAACCCGGATCCAGCAGAGCACCTAGGCTTCAGTCCCAGGGGACGCACAGGACTAAGCAATGGGGGGCCTCCACTTCCAAATTTGGGAGTAATAAAACTCCCCCCCATGTTAAACTGTCTCAGTGACTTCCTTTTAAAACTTCCAAGCACTTCTCAAGTGACTGCCCTGTTGGGGGGAAAGATTGCACTTCATTCAAAGAATTGGGGACTCGTTAGCCAGGACAAATGTGTTTTAAATATAGTGCCCGTCACCATCTCCAAGCGGTTGGCAAGATCTACCTCTAAAGCAGTGAGCAGAAGCCCAAAAGCAAGTACTCTATCTCTTAAGCATATGGGCTATTCAGTTGGTACCAGAAGAGAAAAAGGGACAAGGTTTCTACTCAAGATTTTTCCTGGTACCCAGAAAAGACAATTCATGGTGTCCTATCCTGGACCTGCCTACTAAAAACACCTTTTTGTTGATTCCAAAATTCAAGATGCTGACTCTTCACTAGTTGCTTCCTATGCTGAGCAAAGATGCCTGGTTGGCAACACTAAATTTAAAGGAAGCGTACCTGTACATCCCAGTCAGGGAGTATTGCAGAAGATACCTATGCTTCAAAACAGGCTACACGCACTATTAGTTCTCTGCACTGCCCTTTGGCTTATCTACTGTGCCCAGGGTATTCACAAAGTGCCTAGCTCCAGTCATTGCATTTTGCAGGCAAAGAAATATTCAAATATACCAATACCTGGATGATTGTCTAATTCAGACAGAAAACCAGGACATACTTTTGAATCATCTAGTTTTTGTACAGAGGGTGCTAACTTGTCTGGGGTACACCATAAATGAAAATAAATCACACCTGGTACTCTGTCAACAAATTATATTCCTGGGAGCAAGCTTGAATACAACTTCCCAGATGGCTTTCCTCACGCCAGAGAAACATTCACTTGACAACCTACTTCAAACAGGTGGTCACAAAAACCCTGCTATCTGCAAGGCAAATACTACAAGCCTTGGGGGGTTCATGGCCTCCTGCATTCTTCTAATTCCATATGCAAGACTGCATATGAGGAAACCACAATGGTATCTAAAAAACCTATGGTGTCAACATTCTCAGGATCTAGAAGCAATGATTTCTATTATTCTTTGTCTACACCTAGAGTTTCTTTGGTAGGCAGAGGCCTGCTCTCAAAACAAGGGACTACCGTACACACTACTCCCTGCCGCCCAAAACCTAACAACAGACGCATCAGACTATGCATGGGTGGGCACACCTGGCAGGGAAGTGCATTCAGGGCAAATGGAACCCAAGTCAAATGCACCTTCACATTAATCATAAAGAAATGTTAGCTGTACAGAATGCTGCGACAGCCTTCAAGGACCATATTCTTCCAGGACAATTAATGGTAAAGGCGGAACACCACTATTTTGTTCTACATAAGCAAGGGGAGGGGGTACACATTCTTGCCTCCTCTACAGACCAGCCTTGGCATTGTGGAACACAGCCTTGAGCTACCAAGTACATCTACAAGCTCAATTCCTGCCAGGAAAACTAAATACACTGGCAGATGGACTAAGCAGAACCCTCATGGACCCACACGAGTGGAAACTGGAACCAATGATAAGTTGTCTATCTCGCCTTCATTTCTTGCTTGTTGGGGTCGGCTCCGACTCGACCATCTTCTATAGCTTGAGAGCTGTTTACTGGCTTGAGGCTATCCCTTATCCCATGATGCCTAGCGCTAGCTACCCAGATCTCGTTTGCCGCTTCAGCTGCGAGGTTCGTTCTTACTGGCTCAGGCTTTTGTAAGTTAGTTTAATACTTTTTCTAGCGAATTAAGGGTTATTTTTTGATAGTTTAGTCTTTCGACCTTATTATTAACGAGCTTCTTGTAATTTTTAGTGTTGTTGTTTTTTTCCCTTAGAACTCGTTTAAGTTAGAGAGTTCTTCCCCTCCCCCACCTTTCCTATCTCTTATTATTGTAGCGTTTTCTATTTAGTTTTAGTCTCTCTTTTACTTCATAGGTAGCCGTTTAAGTTAGAGGCTTCCTATTAAAAAAAAAAAAAAAAATTCTTTACTGTAGTTTGTGTTTTGGTAGATTAGTGTTTGTAGTTGTTTTGTTGTTAGGCCTTTGGCCAAAGACTTGTGTAGGACTAAATATGTCTAAAGAATTCAAAGTGTCTGGATTCAAGAAGTGTGACTCATGCTGTCAGAAAATGTCTCTGACAGATGGGCACACTTCTTGTGTCTGTTGCTTAGGCGCAGTGCACCTGCAGGACTCTTGTTCTGTATGCCACGCATTCAGCCCAAGGGTTTTGCAGGAGTGCAAAAATAAGCTGATATTAAGGGGTCTCCTTAAGCCCCAGGATTCACCAGCCAAGGCTCAGCTGGTCAAATCTCCTAAACAGACTAAATCGTTGGCACCCAGCTCGGAGCAGTCATTGGCCCAAACGTTACCGACTACCTCTGTTCCAGCTGGAACCGAGGAGGCTGCTTCACAGTCTGCTCCGCCAGCATCTTTGGAGCCATCTTGGACCCACAAGAGACCGAGGTCACAGTCTCTAGAGTCAATACATTCGGCCCCTCTGTCTCCCCTGTTGCAGTGACCGCAGTCAAAGATCCTCCCACTCCTCTTGGTCCTCTAGTCTCTCGGACCATGACGTGGCGAGAGTGGTCAGTAGGTTGTTGAAATCGCAGGCACTGGCCAAAATCTTATCCAGCCCTCCTCAACAGGTGTCTGCTCTGTCCACTTCCATCAATATTCCTCCTCCGACTCCTCTGAGCTCGGAGCCGGAGTTTGTTGGGGTTCGAATCGTGGAACCGTCGGCACCGATAACTATTTCCCCTTCGGTTCCGTCATTGGCTCTGATCCCCTCGATGGTACCTTCTGTCGAGGGATCTGGGCGCCAAGACTCCCTCGTCCACACCGAGAGGCCGAATGGCATCGGACCCGTGTTCGACCCCATTCTTCCTCTCGGAGCTTCGGCACAGGTGAGCTCGGCTCCTACAACGGCCTCAGAGCCTTCCCCCTCGGTGCGGAGGAGGATTCCGGTTTCCTCGGAGCCAGATCCTTCTTTGCATCGTGGCAGGGATGCCTTCGATGTCATGAGTACACTCCTCATGCCTTCGATGTCATGAGGAGTGTACTGGCCCATGAGTCAGCACCACGTTTGACCCCTTTGTCTCTGTCCCCTGTAGTGTCTGTGTCAACCTCTGTCCCTCCCCCAGACCCCAAGCGTGGGGAACCGACGCTCTAGAGCACCCCATTGGGTGTTTGCTCCTCTTCCGAGGCCTCCCCTGATCATCCAGAGGAGGCCGCTCGGAAGAGGAAGTGCAAGAGGAAGCACATTGACTCCCCTGAGTCTGTCACTTCGGATACGGATTTGGATGACTCAGAAGGGTCCCTGAGATCCCCCTCTGAAGATGTTACCTTTTTGGACATCCTAGAAATGCTTAGGCAGAGGGGGAACTGGACTGCCCTAGCCCCTACTGAGGACAAATCTGTATTCCTGGATTCGTTTGGTTCCTGCCCTTCCACCTCCTGGGTGTCTCCGCCCTTCGATCCACTAATGTCTGTGGTGGCTCGAAGGGCTTGGTCAGCCCCGGACACAGCTTAACCAACGCCGAGGAGGCACGGCAAGTTTATTACTGCACCCCCTGACAAACAGTTCCTTACCAAGGGTGTTCCCGTGGATGCCATGGTAGTAGCAGCGGCCACTAAAAGGAATTAGCGGAAACTTCTTCCTCTGTCCATCCTCCTAACAAGGAGTCTAGGACTATGGACAGATATGGGAAGCGAATGTTTGCTTCAACGACCTTCTCCATGAGGTCACTGAATTACTTATGCCATTTTACCAGGCTTCAGAGGGATCTCCTAAAAGAGCTTGGAGATGCCCTCCAGGATCCATCAGCTGAAGGGGTTCAAGCTAAAGCAGCCCCTCGGTTGGCGACCCTTAATTCAGTGGTTAACTCCTCCATGAGGCTCATTTCCTGTGCAGCCGATGGTGCGAGTAGAGCTGCAGGCACAGGCGTGGCCCTTAGGAGACATGCATGGATGCGGCTGTGTAATTTTGCGGAGCCCTTTAGAGTGTCATTCACCAACACCCCCCTAGACGGTTCATTTCTCTTCGGACCCACAGGTGAAGGACACTCTCGCTAGGTGTGAAAGGCAAGACTCTCTCTGCCGTGGGAGTCTGTTTTTCCACTCCTTCCAGACCATATCCCAAAGGTCAGAAGAGTGGAAAAATGTGGTTTCGGAAATCCCAGGGAGCCTCGCCTGATACACGTAGTGACTTTTCCTCCAGGGGCAGAGGAGGGAATAACAACAACAGACGCTGCCCTCAAGGCGGAGGAGGTCTGCAGAACCAGGGCAGCAGAGAATCTTTCTCTGACAAGCCCTTCCAGCATCCCTGAAGGGTTGCCCGACTGCCCACCTCTGGAGGCAGTCGGGGAAAGACTTTCACTGTACCCAAAAGCCTGGCAAGACATTACGCGAGACAAATTGGGTACACTCAATCGTATCCGGAGGCTACGTAATTCCCTTCTTCCAATCTCCCCTATCGTCAAGTAACCCCCCCCCCCCAGATGTTCCACCCAGTCTGAGGGCCCAAGCAGTCATAGAAATTTCAAGACTGCTACAAAGAGTCATCCAGGAAGTCCCGGCAGATCAACTCAGATCCGGAACTTACTCATGGTTCTTTTTGGTACCAAAAAAGGCAGGGGACCGGAGACCAATTTTGGATCTCTGCAGACTAAACAAGTCTGTTTAAAGAACAAGGTTTCGGATGGTCACGCTTCAGTCCATTCTACCCTTTTTGGGTCAGGACAATTGGATGTGCTCAATAGATCTCCAGGATGCGTACTATCACATCAAGATGGACAGGAGCTCCAGGAGATTCCTTCGCTTCCGGGTGGGAGCCAGTCATTATCAGTTCAGAGCTCTGCCCTTTAGTCTCACCACAGCCCCCAGGGTCTTCAAATGTATGGCAGTGGTCACGGCTCACCTGAGATGTCAAGGATTCCAGGTGTTTCCTTATCTATATGACTGGCTCCTTACTGCTACTACCAGGCATCAACTTCTTCAAGCCAGGGACTATACAATCGTACTCTGTGCCCAGTTAGGCATTACCATAAACTTCGAAAAATCTGCCTTGTTGCCCTGTCAATCTATTACCTATATAGGAGCAGATCTGGATACAAAAAGTATGTCTGCAAGACTACCGCCAGACAGAGTGGCCACGATTCGGCAGCAAGTCCATATCCTCATGCAATGCAAAAAGGTGCAGGTCTGGTTGGTCCTTCAAACTCTGGGTTCTATGGCAGCGACAGTTCTTCTGATACCTCTAGCCTGCTTTCACATGAGAATCCTTCAGTAGCTTCTCTTCACACAGTGGTCCTTTCAGCAACTCCCCATGTCTCACATGATCATAATTACAGAAACTTGCAAAAGACACCTTTCCTGGTGGATTGTCTTCCCGCTAGTGTCTTAGGGCAGACCATTCATCCAACCCCCTCTGGTTGCCACAGTGACCACGACGCCTCGCTGATGGGGGGGGGGGTCATTATCAGGGCAGGACAGTCCAAGGCATATGGCAACCTCACGAGTACCATCTGCACATAAATGTCTTTGAGATGAGAGCCATGCTACTAGCGTTTCAAGCACTTCAGGACTCATTCCCTCCTGGGACCATTGCAATTCAGACGGACAACATGTCAGTAATGTGGTACATCAACAAGCAGGGCGGAACCAGGTCCTACTCCCTATGTCGAGAAGCACTCAGACTCTGGCAGTGGGCAATTTCCTCCCAACGATTTCTGATTGCAACGCACATCCCTGGGAAGTCCAACGTCGTAGCAGACAGGCTCAGCAGAGCTGTTCTCATGCCTCATGAGTGGTCTCTGAATCAGGTAGTTGCAGCTCTCATCTTCCGTAAATGGGGACAGCCTTGCTGTGATCTGTTTGCAACAACCTTCAACACCAAATGCAGTAACTATTTCTCCCTTCTACCACTTCCCGGTCATCCTCCCAGAGACTCTCTAGTCCACGATTGGCCTCAGGGACTTCTGTATGCTTTCCCGCCCTTTCCTCTTATACCCAAACTCATACAGAAAGCAATATTGTTGGGTTGCAAAATGATCCTCATTGCTCCTCACTGACCTCGACAGATTTGGTTTCCATTCCTGCACCGTTACCTCCTCGAGCAGCCCTGGATCCTATTCCAGACCTGCTGATTCATCACTCAGGAGAGCTGCATCGATCCCTCCAGACCCCCCAGCTCACAGCTTGGTTGATCCAATTCCAACCCTAGCCAGGCTTCCCAGCATTTCCCCCGCTGTGCGTGAAATTATTGTATCCTCTCTCAAATCAGCTACTAGGAAGACGTATGCTAGTAAATGGAAATGTTTCTCTTATTGGGCAGAGGCTAGGAACATAGATCCCTTTTCAGCCCCAGTTCACGAGATCTTGGAATTCCTAACTGAGCTTTTTCACTCTGGGTCCGCTTCTGCCACAATCGGGGTTCAACTAGCGGCCATAGCCAACTATCATGTTGGCCTTTCTAATCTAAATATCATGTCTCATAAGCTGTGTAAAGCCTTTCTAATCTAAATATCATGTCTCATAAGCTGTGTAAAGCCTTTCTAATCTAAATATCATGTCTCATAAGCTGTGTAAAGCCTTTCTTAGAGGGACTACTCTCCTTAGGTCCCCAGTGAGAGATCCCCCTCCTTGGGACCTTAATTTGGTACTAACCTCCTTGATTTTGCCCCCTTTTGAACCGGCAGCTTCCTGCTCCCTTAAGTTTCTATCTTGGAAAACTCTCTTTCTGGTAGCTATTACCTCAGCCAAACGTGTATCGGAACTTCAAGCACTAAGCGTTCGTTCTCCGTACTTTGTCTTTCACAAGGATAGGGTAGCGCTGAGAACTAATCCATCCTTCCTTCCTAAATTGTGCTCAGAAAATAATCTAAACCAATCCATAGACCTTCCAGTGTTCTTCCCTAACTACACCAACAAGGTAGAATACAAATTACACCTTTTGGATGTTCATAGACAACTGCGTTTTTACCTGCATGGAACTAAAGATGTAAAGAAGTCGGACCAACTCTTCCTTTCCTATGCTAGGGGCAAGCAAGGTCTCCCAGTTTCCAAAGTCACCCTGTCTAGGTGGTTGTCTCACATTATCACCTTCATTTATCAACTAAGAAACAAAGAATTGGCTGCCAAACCGAAAGGCCATTCTACTAGGGCTTTGGCCACTTCTGTAGCCTTCCAGTCTAGGTTGCCCATGGACTCTATTTGTGCCGCGGCCACATGGGCAAATCCTCATACCTTTTATTTCTCATTACAAGTTAGACATGGCCTCCAGGAATAGAGCTAACTTTGGTTCCACTGTTCTGAAGAGTCTGTTCCAATGAGCCACCCAGGATCATAGGTGCTAGGGACGCTGTCCCAACAAGCAAGAAACGAAGGCGAGATAGACAACTTGACATAAAGAAGTTATGTACCTACCATAACGTTCCATGTTAGTTGTCTTCATCTCGCCTTCTTTCCTGTGTCCCCCCCTCCATCCCCCTGTCCTATTGGACCGAGAGGAGTTTAGGTTTCATCGGCTGAGTATTTCCTGGTTTGTTTCCTCTACTGACTTCGAGAGTCTAACAGATATGCCCAACCTGTAAGTTTGGTCAGATTATTCTTGCTATGTCTGGGGTTGGCTATTACATACGAGATCTGGGTAGCTAGTGCTAGGCATCATGGGATAAGGGGTAGCCACGAGCCAATAAACAGCTCTCGAGCTATAGAAGATGGCCGAGGGTCAGCTCCGATCCCAACAAGCAAGAAAGAAGGCGAGATGAAGACAACTAACATGGAACATTATGGTAGGTACATAACTTTTTATTTTCAACATGTTGACAAGCAAATGGAGAAGCCCAGATATAGACCTGTTTGCCTCCCACCAGAACTATCAATTGGAAAAAATTTTGTGCAAGGACTTCCCACAGATAAGCTTGGAAGGTGGATGCTCTGTCCTTCAGCTGGAAAAACTTATCAGTTTATGCCTTTCCTCCTCTGCCTCTGCTCTCCAAAGTACTACTAAAGATCAAACAAGACAAACCAAGGATGATTTTGATTGCAACAGCCTGACCACGCCAACACTGATACCCCCTCCTGCGCAGTGAGTCACTGTTGGCCCCATGGCACCTGCCTCAGACTCCTACCCTGCTGTCTCAGCAGGAGAACCAGATTCTGCACCCTCAGCTTTAAACACGGAACCTAGTAGCCTGGCTAATTACCTAAGCTCTCCTTTACCATCCCTCACCAGTGATGGGTGTCATTTTAGAGGCAAGGAGGCCTAGTACTAGAAAATCTTATGCTGAAAAATGGAAAAGATTCTGTGCTTGGAACCAATCTCAAGGTATGAGCACAGCAGTGCCCAGTTTACCTCAAATTTTACAGTACTTAACTGAGATGCTTCACAAGGGCCTGTCTTTTTCCTCAACAAAAATTCACGCCTCAGCCATTTCAGCTCATTATAACTTTGTATTGGAGAAACTAACCCGTCCTCCTTTTGAGCCAGCTGCTACCGCAGATTTAAAATTCATTTCTTTGAAAACAGCTTCCCTTTTAGCCATCACTTCAGCAAGAAAGGGTATCTGAATTACAGGCCCTTATGGCAATGGAGCCTTTCATCATCTTTCATGCGACAGGGTATCCCTCAGGACCAATCCCTCTTTCATGCCAAAGGTGGGTATCCAGTGTGGCCTTTAATCAGTCCCTTCATTTGCCTACCTTCTTTCCTAATCCACAGAACAAAGGGAAACGGTTACTGCACTCCTTAGATGTGCACAGACAACTTAGATTCTACTTCGACAGGTCTAAACCTCAAAGGAAATCTAAACAACTGCTGGTGGCATTTGCTGCAAGGACAGAGGGGAAGGCTATTTCAAAGTGAACTATCTCCAAATGGATAGGCCATTGTATTCACTTCTGCTAAAGCATCATGGAAAACCTATCCCACAGGGGATAAGATCCCACTGAACCAGGGCTGTGTCTACCTCTACAGCCTTTCTCTGAGGTGTACCTACCAGGGACATCCTAGAAGGTGCTACCTGGAGTTCTGTACATACTTTCACCCAACATTACCATTTGCCAATTTTCTCTAAATCCATAGCTGGCTTTGCCACTGCAGTTTTGCAGGGCTTTATAGCTTATCCTAATGCTATCTAAATTCCTCCTCCCATCCTTAACTTTGGGCATCTGCCCAGATGTAATGACTGCAGCAGTGAAACACTAAGAATGTAGTACAGTTGTGTACACTTACCATAAATGTAGATGTTTGAGTGTATTCACTGTTGCAGTCCTGGTTACCCTCCCTCCAGCCCCCTGACTTAGTTTGGCTATACCTCTTCTCTTATTTTCAATGCTTAAAAGCTTTTTGGTGTATTTGCTTTTTTGTTTGAGGTATAACCTTGTATATTTTAGATTTAATTGCTTCACATTAGGGGGGCACCTGACATCTGGGGCAAGAGAAACTGATGTAATGACATCGGCTGCATGTTTTATACCTCTGACGACTTGACGTCACGGAAGAAGAGACTGCAGTTGACGCAGGTCCGAAGACTTTGTTAATCAGGCCGACTGAGGGCTACCTGCAAGCAGATAACCCAAATGTAATGACTGCAACATTGAATACACTCAAACATCTACATTATGGTAAGTGTACACAACTGTACTTTCTGTGAGGTGACCTTTGCCTGGCATACAAGGCATCCCTGGATCCTGTTTTGATGAATCACTTGCATATCCACAAAACAAACAGCATCAGAACTAATAGATTAAAAGACCTGAATTTTGCTTAAAAGATTTATAGGACACAGAGAGACAGATATGTTTCTCAGAGAATTCCCATTCTCCGGAACAGGCTCCCCATCCATGTGAAGCAGAGTTTCTCCCTATTTAAGTGTAAATTTGACCATTGGGATGGGTAATTGGAAATTCCCTCTAGTCTGGTTCCTGTGTCTCTGATGGACAAAGGTAATCATCATCCATTGTAAGTCAAATATAATGAAATTTGTGAGTCACATTTGGGTTCCATGGGTAGGCTTTTAAGGACCCTAGTGGTCATTAGTCTAGTATACACCTATGAACAAATTATTTATCTTCATTGTGTTGCTTGAAGTTATTTGGCAGTTTTATTAGTTTGATCTGTAAAGACCAGAAATTGTAAACTCTAATATTATTCATGTAAAGCAATATGGTGAAGTTGCGCTGCTGGAGAATGTAAACCATCAAATAATAGTTGTCATGCTGACCAGCTTTTAGTGTGCGACGTTGGTTTCATCTTTTATCTGTGAATAGAATTGCATTGTTTTCTATTTAAATGCATGTATTATGAACTTTAGCATAGAGAGAGTCATGCTAGCTTTGGCTTTTTCTGGATTAATGTTGACTTGGAAATCGTTTTTATGACCTTAATATTTATCAAATTTTTGTTTAAAATAAGACTGAAAGAACTAAAGTATAGTGTGTTTTTTTTTTCTCCTGCCTTGAGTGTGTGGTTAGCTATGCAGATGTAGAGTTAATCTGCTGTAATGATGAATGTGCAAGAATTTAGTCATGGAAGAGTATTAGTAGCTGTCCATTGTTTTGATTTGCTGCTTAATTTTTTCAGGCTGAAAGTTTTTTTTGAGAGGCCTCCCAAAAGTTATTTTGAGCATCCTGTCTTAAGTGATATTGGAGAAATTTTATTTATGTATTCAAAATGTGACAGTTTTTTGCTGTTATGGTTATACATGTGACATAAATTTAGGAATGGAGGATGACTGATACTGTCTTTATGTTTTTCTTTTTGAAAGGTTAGAAGGGCTGCACTAAAAACTTAAGGAGATTAGTGGCAGTGTTCTTCACTCCATGCAAATGTTTGTGCTGCAGGCTGGTCTTTCAATGTTTTCATTCTATAACATTGCACCCATATGGCTTAAGTTTACAAGGAAAGATTTTATGGAGAGAAAAAAGTCAGACTGAGGTAATGGTAACTGAATGACTTGCCACATAAAAATTTGTGTTACATAAGGTCCTTAAGACTGCAGCCTGCAACACCAATGCAGTAATGGTGTTTACCCCTGACTAGCATGCAGGTGGACACACTGTCAGTGAAGTAAGGGTTGCACCTTCTCTAGATCAGCAGTTTATTGTACTGTACCAGGTTTTCATTTCTGCATGCAGTTTAGTGGACCACAGTCAGCTTCTGTGGCTGGATGTGCTTCGTAATATTAAGTATAATGTTTGCCGAGAGACTGTGAGCATTGTGCATGGGGCAGAAGGTGCCAGCAATCATAGTTAAAATTATTTGCACCTTAATGCTGTAGCTCTTTCAGAAGATGTGAAAAGCCAGTGTTGTCATTATTTAGTGAAGCAGTAGCGGGTTAGCAAGTCCTTCATAAAGGAAGCCCTCTTGTCATAGTATTGGTTCAAGTAAGCACAAATAACTACATGGAGTGTTGAAAATCTGATGCTGTAGAAGAATCTACCCTTAGAAGAAATGTGCTGCAATAAAGAAAAATGTAAGAAACAAAAAAATTTATTCAGAAAAGTTAGCAAATAAAAAATATCTGTGACTGTTTTGTTTTCTCTCTCCCACGTTCATGTCACTGAATTGATAAACTGTGTGCAATTTGATTGTTTATAGGCCAGTGTATTTATTAATAAGGAAATGAATCTGTTCCTTAAATATAATTGGAAACAAATAGTGTACACAGCTATTATTACAATGTGGCTTTATTTTACAGGCCTAGTTCATCTCATCAGTCTGGTATATGCTGGGTTGTCCTTTAACCAATTGTTGAAGCATTTGCTAAACTGATTTACTGTTTCCCTCTGCCAAAGATATCCAGCATTTAAGCACTGTATCATGGAGCACGAGTTTGCATTGATGTATGAGGATGATGCAGGTGGATCTGTGTACCTGACTGCAGTATTGATCTTTCTTTATTTTTTGTTCCTCTTGGACCTCATGGCGGTGGCCCAGTTCCCAGTGCCCCATGTTCATGCCAGGTCCACCAGCCATCCACTTACCTCCTGCACTATTCCTGTATCTATTGTGGCTGGTTGTAGATGTCCTTCAAGGATGCATCTGCAGTCCTTACAAATGGGTTGTCCTGTCGTCAGGCAGCCCTTCGGTCGGCCGGATTCCAAAGTCTGGGTCTGGCCTCGGCTGGTGTCGCACTTCACCCGACGTCATAGCTGAAGTTCTTCGGGTATAAAGGCATCAGCCGACGCCATTTTCCTCAGTCTTTCTTGCCGCATGGCGCCCGAAGCAGAAGCTGTTCGCAAGTGCCGGTCGGTCAGATCCAGAGATTACTACTACCGAATACTACTTGAAGACTTCTAAAAGCTAAGTACCCGTTGGGGACTCTTTTTCTTGCCTCAGCCGATGTCAGAAAAAGTGAATAACTGTTTAACTTGTGGGAAACAAATACCTCATAAAGATTTCCACTCTTACTGCTTACCTTGTTTAGGCCCAGACCATGGCGTAGCAGCTTGTTTAGCCTGTGCTTCTTTCAACCGACGGACGCTTAGACGTCGGTCGGAGTTTGCTGAACAGTTTTTCGGCTCAGATTTCGCGTACATAATGCCGTCGGATCCTCCGACTTCACAAGTTGTTAAGAAACGCAAAGAAAAGGACCGACACTCGTGGTCCGCGGTTTCGGCCGAAACCGCGAGTGTCTCGGTTTCGGCCGAAACCGAGCAAACGGTTCTAACTTCAACCGAATCCATGACTACTACTGAGGCCCCTTCTAACCTGGTTGAATCGGCCTCTGAAATTCAACCTGCTACTGTGGTTTCACAAGAATTATCGGACACCATCCCCTTGGATGTTTCAACCCCTGCACGTGGTGCTGCTAGGCCGCCTGCAGCCATGTCCATAAAGGCCTTTGCCAGGGCTAAAGCAGCCAAAACTTCTAAGTCTGTGCCTGTTAAGCCCCCCTCTCACAGGCCCAGCTCCAGTGCCCAAATGCTTACTCTGGCAGAGGATCTCATCTCTTTAATAAGGGGATCCCAACCTCATCCAGACAGGGCCTCTCAACCTCCTCCAGAAAAGAGACCTAGAGCAGAGCCCCCTGAGCCAGTGTCCTCAGATGATTCTTCTGATGATTCAGACAATACAGACCATCCAGAGGCTCCTTTTTCTCCTTATGAAGACTCCGATGCTGAGGAATCGATTCCTTCTGCCTCTCCACCAGAGGAATTTTCCTTTGGGAAAACCTTACATGCCATGAGGGAGCAATTTCAATGGCAGGGGCAAGATTTCTCAGATTCAAGGAAAAGGCTTAGGACTTTTTTGCATTTACCACAACATAGGCCTTTAGCTATACCTCCAGTTCTTCCTGTTGTAGATGATGCATTTAATGATGCTTGCACTGCTCCTGATACTTTGCCTCCATCCCCTGCTAAGCCCAATAGGTTCTACAGGGTCCCGGACACACATCACCATTTATACAAGGCTCCTTTTGCAGATCCCGAGACTATCTCCCAGGGGCCTAAGGCAGTAGCTTCGACCTCAGTTAAAAATCCCCTCCCCTCTGAAAGGGAATCAAGGTCCTTAGAGAGATGGGGTAAAAAAGTATACACCTCTGCTACTCTCTCAGCTAGGGCATTGAACTGTCAGTTTCATATGATCCAATACCAGGAGTTTATGCTTGATCAGTTAACTAAGAAACTGTCCTCTGATGACTCTTTAGATAAGAAATATGTTCTAGAAATGGTGCATAACATTCAGCAGGTTAGTAACCATTCTTTAAAATGTGGCTATGATGCACTGGAGGCTTCCTTTAGATCCGCCATGACTGGCACAGTTATCAGAAGGCATGCATGGTTGAAAGAACAGGTCTTGCCGGATCATGTTAAAGCAAAACTATTAGATGCTCCTATGGATAAGGTCAATTTATTTGGTTCTCCTGCTCAGCAGGTACTGAAGAAAATGGAAGAGAAGGCAAAATCTGTACAAACAGTGAAAGATTTCTTACAGGTTCAGCCTCCAAGGTTTAGCAGGAACTGGCCTTCCAAAAATTGGTCCTTTCCAGACTCCTCTAAAACACAGAGAGGCAGAAATAGGCGTTCAAGAGGCAGAAACCAATCCAGAGGAGGTGCCTACAGAGGACGCCAGTGGCAAGGTAACAACCAGCGAGGCACAGACACAACTACTACCACTGCAACAGGACAATCACAGTGACTTGGCTCTGGCACCGCCTACCAGGGAACAAATAGCAGCACCCTTAGGCGGAAAGTTAGCCTTATTTTCAAAAACTGGCACTGCATCACAAGAGACAAGTGGATTTTGCAAACTATAGACCAAGGCTACAGGTTTCATTTCCATACTTTACCAGGAAAAAGAGGAATGCCAAACCTACCACCAAATCAAAAGACAGAAGCTCTAAAACAAATAGCTCAATTAGCAAAGATGAGAGCTGTGGAAAGGGTACCATCTATGGAACAAGGAAAGGGATTTTACTCCAGACTCTTCCTGGTACCAAGAAAAGAGAAAAATTGGAGGCCTATTCTCGACCTGTCCGCTTTAAACACATTCATCATTGTTCCAAAATTCAAAATGCTGACCCTACAGCAACTTCTTCCCATGCTGGGCAAGGAGTCTTGGCTGGTGACTCTAGATCTCAAGGAGGCATATCTGCACGTCCCCATACGACCAAATTGCAGAAGATACCTCAGATTTCTTGCAGGATCAGAGCATTATCAATTCTCAGCATTGCCCTTTGGCTTATCTACTGCCCAGAGTGTTCACAAAATGCCTGGCATCAGTAATCGCTCACTGCAGGCTTCAGGGAATCCAAATATATCCATACCTGGACGACTGCCTGATACAAGCGGACAACAGAAACAAGCTAACAGAAGACTTACAAAGAGTCATTTGCTTACTGCAAGCCCTGGGATATACAGTCAATATAAAAAATCAAGACTGATACCATCCCAAAGAATAACCTTCTTAGGTGCAGAATTGGACACAGCAAAACAGATGGCATTCCTAACTGCAGAAAAACAAGAACAACTTCCTCTCTACTTCTTGGCATTAACAAAGCAGAACCAACTAACAGCAAGAAAAGTACTGCAGGCCTTGGGCTTCATGGCATCCTGCATAATCCTGGTCCCTCATGCCAGACTACATATGAGAAAGCTACAGTGGTACCTGAAGAATTTATGGTCTCAACACAGGCACAGCCTAGAAACCGAAATACCACTAATCCCATGCCTGAAACAAGAGTTCCTATGGTGGGCTCAGGCATGCCAGTCAAACCCAGGTTTGCCCTTCCACAGCATTCAACCAAGCCAAACCATCACAACGGACGCCTCAGACCTCGGTTGGGGGACCCACATGCTGGACAAGTGCATACAAGGCTTATGGACTCAAGATCAGCTGCACCTGCACATAAATCAAAAGGAAATGCTGGCAGTAAAACTGGCAATCCAGAATTTCAGACCATTCCTCCAAGAAGGGCAGTTGATGATAAGGACAGACAACACCACAGTCATGTGGTACATCAACAAACAGGGAGGCACTCATTCATACCCTCTATGCCGGATGGCACTGGACCTATGGAATATGGCTCTGAGCTACAACATTCAGTTACAAGCAATTTTGTACCGGGAAAAGAAAACATCCTAGCAGACATATTAAGCAGAACTACCTCGGATGCTCACGAATGGATGCTACACCCGGACATCTTCAAGGCCATCACAAGGAAATGGGGACTACCACAAATAGACCTATTCGCATCCCCACTCAATCACCAGCTCAAGAAATTCTGCACAAGGACGTACCACCCACTTGCTTGGAAGGTGGACTCTATCCTTCAGTTGGAAAAGCCTGACAGCATATGCATTCCCACCTCTTCCTTTGATGCACAAGGTGCTATTGAAAATCAAAGAGGAACGTTCAAGGATCATTCTGATAGCTCCAGACTGGCCAAGACAACATTGGTACCCATTACTGAGGAGCATGTCTCGGGGCAAATGTGGACACTACCCTGATTCCTTTGCTGTTAACTCAGAGCGGCTACAACACCCTGCATCCAAACCTGAAAACTCTGCAGCTGACTGCCTGGAACATTACATAAGAGCAACTAACCCAGATTTATCCCAAAGGGTTAAAGACATTATCCTTGAGGCCCGCAGACCTTCAACAAGAAGGAACTATGCAGGAAAATGGAAAAGATTTCTCATTTGGAGTACTGAAAGGGAAAAGATGTGTCAAAGGTAGACATAGCCAACATCCTGGAGTATTTGGCAGAGCTTTTCCATACAGGCCTGTCCTATTCCTCCATCAAGATACATGCATCAGCTATTTCTGCAGAATACAGCTTCGATCCCCCTGTCTTCTCGCTTCCTCTACTCAGGCAGTTTCTGAGAGGAATTAAAAATGTAAAACCTCCTAGGAAACCACCATTGCCAGCATGGGACTTGAACTTTGTGCTAGAAAAATTGACACTCCCCCCTTTCGAACCAGCAGCAACAGCAGAACTTCAACACCTATCTTGGAAAACTGCTTTCCTGCTGGCAATTACCTCAGCAAGAAGGGTTTCTGAGCTACAGGCTTTAATGGCAGTACAACCCTTCCTAATCTTCCATCAAGACAGAGTGTCCATGAGAACAAATCCTACATTTATGCCTAAGGTGGTATCCAGAGTGTCTTTAAACCAGGCTATCCACCTACCTACATTCTTCCCCAATCCACAGAACGGGGGGGGGGGGGGAGACTGCTGCATACTTTGGATGTACATAGACAGTTACGCTACTACCTGGACAGAACCAAGGGCAATAGAAAAACTGACCAGCTTCTGGTAGCATATGCAACAGGAAGGGAAGGAAAAGCAATTTCAAAACAGACAATCTCCAAGTGGATAGGAAATTGCATCAGATTCTGCTACTCCTACCATGGAAAGCAAACTCCACAGAACATAAGGCCTCATTCTACAAGGGCTACAGCCACTACCACAGCTTTCTTACGAGGAGTGGCTACCAAGGACATTATAGAGGCTGCTACTTGGACCTCCGTGCATACATTTGCCAAGCATTATAACTTACCTTTATACTCTAGATCCCGAGCAGGGTTTGCCACTGCTGTTTTGCAAGGGATCCTAACTACACCATAATTTCTTCTTCCTCCTGGTTTGGCTATGGTATTCTACCCATTTGTAAGGACTGCAGATGCATCCTTGAAGGACATAGTACAGTTTTGTACCTACCATAAATGTAGATGTCCGAATAGGAATGCATCTGCAGTCAGGATTACCCACCCTCCTTCCCTCTGAGGTATTCCTAGGGTATTTGCCCATCTAATAGCTAGCTGGGGGGGGATCTCTTATGGTGTATTTGTTTGTATATATGTACATACATGCTTATTTTTTGTGTTTGCCTTCTACTATTTGGAAACATTGGCATTTATCCAAAATTTAGCTATCCAAGAGGGCAACTGGCATCTGGGGCAAGAAACACTGAGGAAAATGGCGTTGGCTGATGCCTTTATACCCGAAGAACTGCAGCTATGACGTCGGGTGAAGTGCGACACCAGCCGAGGCCAGACCCAGACTTTGGAATCCGGCCGACCGAAGGGCTGCCTGACGACAGGACAACCCATTTGTAAGGACTGCAGATGCATTCCTATTCGGACATCTACATTTATGGTAGGTACAAAACTGTACTATCCTAAAGGTGTTCTAGGGGCTCTGACATCTGTGCTTCTGTCTGAGAGAGCGTCTTTTTATATGTCCTACCCATTTTCCCTGCCCTCCACAATTGTTGACTGCCTGAGGACAACTCCCCTATATGGACCATTCCTCCCCATCGACGAGTGCCCATACCTCCCTGCCACTCCATTAGTCATCATTCAAACCCAGATTACATGGGCTGTAGTCTGGGCTTTATTCCACTATGCCACCGGAGTTGCTAACTACAGTATTAATCTTGTCTGACATCCTCCTTTCGTAATACCAGAGGCAAAGTAGGTGTATGTTGACTTGGAGTAATGACAGTAGGGAAAATGTCTTCATAATTTTCATAGAAGAGCTGAAACTTCATCTAGATACTTAGAACATTTGGCTAGTTACCTCAACTTGTAGGGAGCATCATGGTATAAGAGGAGGAGGTTTCTAATCCTCTTTAATGGAGTAGATGTAATGCAGATTTTTGGAACTGAACTGTAAACCAGAGAGTGACTGCTGTGACAACATCAATAACCAGTAAAAAACGGCTGAGGTACACAGTCACTAAGGAGCCACAACTTTAATGAGGAATGACCAAGCGCTTTTGTCCTGCTATAATGCAGGACTTCTTCAAAGTAAAACGGTTAAAACATTCACAAATCAGTTTAATTACCCTCTCGCATTAAAAAGGCGCCAGAAAAATTTAAAGAAACATATGCCCCCCCAAAAATACAAAATACATATCACTTAAGTGTCACTTAAATAAATACCCACTTAAGAAATCATGTTCTAAAACTCAATATTGACATATTAAAAAATTGTCTATATGTATGAATAACTGTATAAATAAAAAGGGAGGTATATACACTTCATTTTTCAATCTACAGACAATTTAATAAGCATGTTTAAAAGAAAAACTTGAATCCTTTTCTCATGAGATGATAGATCAGTGCACCCCATTCATTACTATGTACATCATATTACTAATAGTGTTGAATGCCTAAAAAAAAATATGCTTAATTCTTAATGCAAAGATATATGTAGAAAATCTACATATATGTATGTGTCTGTATATGTGTGTATGTATATATGTGTGTATGTATATATATATATATATATATATATATATATATATGTTCTGTGTACTTGTATAATTTTCATAACTTGGATGCTCTACTTTTTAAAAAGGGTTTGATGGAGACATGATCGTTTAACCCTGGGCTAGTAGAAGCATTTAATCTAAGCTGCCAGCATGTCTCCCTACAACAAAGCCAATTTTCCCAGTCACTCCCCCCTTGGGTCCATGTTCACCTGTTGTAAAGTGCCAAATAAGAAAACTGTATGTGTTGGTTGTGTGAGTGTTTAAACAAAGCATTGTTTTTTTCCCCTTGTACTGTACATGTTTTCATAAATACACTTGCATAAAGATCTCGCCGTCTTACTGACACAGAAACATGGGCAATCCCTACACATGGCTAAATAAACCATCCCTCTGCTGTTACTGTTACCTTTTTAAAACAAATTTTATTTTGAATACTGTTACCTAAAATGGTCTCTTTTTCATAAATATACTTGCAATAGGCACATCTACCACATTTTTTGATTCCAATATTTCTTCTAGTTTCCTTTACCCTACAACCTCTTTCGAATGTTTGCTTAAGATTTTTTCCTGTTTTAAAAACAAATTTGGGGCTTGTTCCTAATTTTTCAACCATCTCTGGGTTTAACCTCAACATCTTCCAGTTGTTTCCGACCACATCCTTCACCAAATTAGAAGCATAATTACATTCTAACACTAAAGCTGTCTTAAAGTCCTGGTTTGGGTCTTTCTCCCTGGTGGCGATAACCTTTAATTTGTTTCCTAAAAATGGTGTAAATTTTGTCCCCCAACCTGTAATGATCTCCTGTGCAACTTCAACTACTAAACTTTTTGGGCATCCTCTTTCTATGAATAAACTAGGTATATATTTCACCTCTTCCAAAAGTCGTCAATCTGGGAGGTCATCCTTGCCGCCTTAACCATCTGACCTTTCACTATACTTTTTCTCTGAACGGATATGCACTGGGGTATGGCAAGTAAGAGTTACGAAATGTAGGTTTCCTATTTGTCCTAGATTTTAAATTTCCCTCTATAATGTTAACTCTTGCATCCAAATAATCAATTTCTGTACTGTTGTAGTTGTATGTGCACTTAAAGAATTTGTAATGGCATTCAAGTGTTCAACAGATGTTACACTGGAGTTTTTCCTGGTCCTTCCCATATGACAAAAATGTCATCCAAAAACCTCCTGTATAGTTTAAAATATTTCCAAAATTCCGATCCAGATACTGTTTAATGCATCCAGATAATGGAATTCTTGGAACAAAAAGACCTGAACCTTTTTGTTGACCTTATTTGAGGGTGGTTTTGGAGAACAACTTTGTGTATTTAAGGGGAGACTTTCAAGCATATTAAGAAAGTCAGTATGGGGGCAGCCTGTGCCCCCTTGCATGCAAATTTGTTTTTTTTTTACGCTGGGAAGTAAGACATGTATTTGGATTGGAAATTTGGAAATATATTAAACTATACAGGAGGTGTTTGGAGTAAGAGCTGTGCTTCCTTCCTTCAGTACATGGGTTAGCAGAAAAACCCAAGCGGTTCCTCCATCGGATCTTTCTTTGGTTCTCCAGGCCTTGACCGCTCCCCCCTTCGAACCTGCGGCCACAGTAGATCTTAAATTTTTATCCCTCAAGACTGCCTTTTTAGTAGCCATTACCTCGGCCAAAAGAGTTTCGGAACTTCAAGCCTTATCCATGAAGCCTCCTTACTTGGTCTTCCATCCAGACCGCGTATACCTCAGGATCAATCCCTCCTTTCTTCCTAAGGTAGCTTCAGAAACAAACATTAATCAGTCCATTAACCTCCCTGTTTTCTTTCCTAAATATCAAAACAAGGGTGAATACAAGCTGCATTCCTTGGATGTTCACAGGCAGCTTCGTTTTTATCTTAACAGGACAGCTGGTCATAGGCAGTCCGACCAGTTGTTCATTTCCTTTGCCAAATTCAATCTGGGTAAGCCAATTTCCAAAGTCTCCTTGTCACGCTGGATTTCGCAATATATCCTTTTAGCTTATCAGGCTTCTGGGAGGCCCGCACCGGAGGGAGTCCATGCCCATTCGACCCTGTCAGTTTCTACCTCAGCGGCCTTTAAGGCTAGGATTCCTCTGATGACATTTATTCAGCAGCCACTTGGGCTTCATCTCATACCTTTATTTCTCGTTACAAGCTGGATATCGCATCTAGAGGTAGAGCATCCTTTGGCTCCGCGGTGCTCCGGAATATCCTTCCATGATGGCCGCCCAAGATTCAGGTAGCTGGGGACTCTGTCCCACAGGTTGCAGACAAATGAATCTCCTACTTCAGATTTAGAAGTTATGTACTTACCATAATGTTCCATCTGAGTAGGTGGATTCATTTGTCTGCAACCATCCCGCCCTCCTATCCCCCTGGCCTTGTCAGTTTCCTGGATATTACGTGTTACCCTTTCCAGGGTATTTTTATTCAGGGCAAACTCGATCTGAGGTCATGTAGGGAGAGCAGGGCATTGTGGGTGAGGGGAGGAGCTAGGAGCTCGGATCCATAGCTGGATAATCATGCCGGTTCGGATCCGATATCGGATCCATAACCCACAGGTTGCAGACAAATTAATCCACCTACTCAGATGGAACGTTATGGTAAGTACATAACTTCTAATTTCTGGTTGCTTAAGAATTTTATTATTAAAAATAGGCCTGACCAACACTGTACCCTATACTACACCACATCATACCATAAACACTGTGTTGATTTGATTTCAGTATTCATCCTTAAATTTTCTAAGTCTGCATATTAGTTTCCCCTAAAGTGTTTGGCAGTGCTCTGTACAGACTCAGACACCTTGAGTGACATTTTTCTTGTAAAAGCACATTTGAAATTTCCCTAATACCTAGTTGCACACAAGACAACTAGTTTGCAGTGACCATCACTGTCTGAATAGTTGCAAGCTGGATACTCCTGACAGTTATTGATATTCTCACTCCAACTGCCTAATTAAAAAAAAAAAAAAAAAAAAAAGGGTCAGTTGCCATGGATTTGAACTTTCCCTACCGTCTGTGTTACCAGCTTGGTGGATATGGGCATCCAGAGGCAATGTAGAAATTGTCTCATGTTTATTGACAACCAGTTGATTCTCAAACAAACTGATACAGTATGTGAGCTCTCACATAAAAGTACTCATATCTACTATTACTTATCCTATGAATCAGAAGATCTACCCTTTCACCTTTTATATCTCCTGCTCTTAGTAATTGCTCTTCTTTGTACTTTCCTTGTACAATACACTTAATTCATTCCCTTTTCTTTTATTTCTTGTAATTGTTTCTTAACTCAAGATGTATGTGTGTGTGTGTGTGTGTGTATATGTATGTATATGTATATATATATATATATATATATATATATATATGTATGTATATGTATATATATATGTATGTATATGTATATATATATGTATGTATATGTATATATATATGTATGTATATGTATATATATATGTATGTATATGTATATATATATATATATATATATATATATATATATGGTTTCATATGAAACCATTGAAAGTTCATTCCATTGAAAGTTCATTACATGGAAAAGCATTTGCCCCCTTCCCAAATGTTGTGCAACCCTGGAGTTGATATATATAGTTAGGGGGGGTGTGGGGGGCGAAGTCCCCCACCTAAAATGCTTTTCGCTGTAATGAACTTTCAATGGAATGAACTTTCGATGGTTTCATATGAAACCATATATATATATATATATATATATATATATATATATGTATGTATGTGTGTGTGTGTGTATATATATATATATATATATATATATATATATATATATATATATATATATATATATATATATATATATATATATATGTGTGTGTGTATATATATATATATATATATATATATTTATGTATTTTTTGAATCTCTCTTTGCAGTTAATCTAATCCAGTAATTATTTCATTTTGCTCTGTTACAATAATTTCCTAGTGTTTTCTATATGTGCATTTTTTTTGTCTGGAGATTTTTTTCTCCCTGGGTCTCAGCTGAAAATGGGCTTTTTTAGCCCAGTCGGACATTACCCGGTTAATAAAATAAAATAAAATTAATAATAAGGTTGTCGGTAGTACACACGCTGCACCCATCACGCACAATTCAAAGCAGACATATACACCTGCATGTGCTGAGGCACTTTCAAGTAACCTTCATAAACCACAAAGACGACCTAGGTGAAGTATACATAACAAATACCCTCAGCAGCCCCAAATGCACTCTTTCAAAACAACACCCACATCAACACATACAGCTACATGTCATGGAAGCTCTACCTCTAAGCTCTTAAGGCAAGTCACCACATAATCCAAAATTCTAGTCATTGGAGACTCCGTGAGACACACTGATGTCCCTCTCACCAGACTGAGTAAGGAGTAAGTTATGGTCATTTGCTTATCAGGGTCTGGGATCTGCCACATTACTCATGCAGTCAGGTCATTGGACCACATTTACCAATATGACTCGGTCATAGTCCATGTGGGAGTAAATGACCTGAGACATACCTTCCTAGACTATATGAAGAAAGACATCATGGAGCTCTTGGAATGTGTGTGTCAGGCTGGTATGAGCCTAGCATTGAGCAGCATTTTACCTTCTCCAAGGATGATGCCACAATACAAACAAAAGATGATTGACTTTAATAATTGCCTTTGTTTCTGGTGTCATTCTAAGGAGGTGCAGTATTTGTCAGCATGGAAGGAGATGGTCAACAGACCACGCTGCTTTGCCAGGAATGGTCTGCACATCTACCATCTAGGCTTTCGAATATTAGCTAAAACATTGTCTCCTCCCCTAGTGCCTTTTTTAGGCAATGCCAAACTGACAGTACTTCTGACATAGCAAATCAAAGCCTAGAAAATCTAAAGGTATTCCTGTTCAATGCTAGGAGTCTAAACAAAAATCTCCACTCCCTAGAAGCTCTCTTTACCCTAGAGAACGCTGATGTTTGTGCGCTCACTGAGACATGGTTTAAAGCCACGGTGAGGACACCAGCAGTGCCTTCCACACATTTAAGCCAGCTACTTCACAGGCACGGACTAAAGGTGGAAGTTTCTCTATTTACATCAAAAATAAATATACTTCAAGGCTGGCCAAACAGGGCAATGCACTTGAGCTTCTCCATGTTCAAATCGCCATAGGTAAAATCCAGTACCACTTTCTTGCAAGCTATAGGTCCCCCTCTATGACCCAGGAAACTCATGCCATGTATTTAAACTTATTAAAAACACTAACCATCCAACCCAATACCATATTCATGGGTGACTTCAATTACCCCACTATTAACTTGGAATCCTATATGACACCAAACGCACAGGCACAGAGATTCTTAGATTTTGTAAACATAAACTCCCTGGACCAGATGGTCAGTACACCAACCAGAGGTGCAACCATACTGGATTTGGTCCTCACTAATATGGGAGACTGCTGCAAACCTCCTACTGTAATGCCTTCCTGGTAAGGTCAGACCACAAAATGGTCTCCTGTGAAGTAAAAATAAAACCTGGACCCCCAGCTAAACCTGGAATATTCGGGAACTATTCTAAGGCTAACCTCCTGCTATTAAGTGAGAACCTGGCAAAATTTCAATGCCCCATAAACCCTGTGAACACTTCTGCCTATGCAGAACTGTTCACAGAAACCCTGTAGAAGCATGTTAATAGCTGCATAGCGGCAGCTATATCCACCAGGAAGAAGTACAGAACTAACTCAAAAGACAAGCCACCCTGGTGGAATCTCAAAATCAAGTGGCTAAATATAACAGGAGGAAGAAAATCACGGCAAAAAGTAAGCAGTGCAGCACCCAGCAGGATAAAAGCATTCTCATCAAACTAAACAAACAACTCGGAGAACAAATAGTCTACCAAAGCCAAATTTGAGACAAGTTTGGCCTCCCAGGCCAAAGACAACCAAGAACAACCACAAAGCGTACTTTAGATATGTCTGCAACCTCAAAGGCAATGCACAATTGTGTGCAGAGCTCATTTTAAATGGGACAACCTATATTGAGCCAGAAGATATAGCAAACCTCCTGGCTGATAAATTCAGCTCCAACTGTTCTCCTTTCTCCCACTTAACCTTCCCTCAGGAAATATCAAATATAACTCTCCTTACTATCACTAGGGAACTGGTCCTTAATGGTCTCTCTAAGACCAAGGACATTGCATCACTGGGCCCAGACAATATCCCAGGATGCCTTTTAAATAGCATGAAACATGACCTATCTGGGCCACTGGAATTACTATATAACTGTAGCCTCCAAACAGGCTTTGTTCCTCATGAATGGAGAAAGGCAACAGACCTCCCTCCGCACAAAGGTGGGCCATCTACAAACACTGGAAACTACAGACCCATACGTCTCACTAGTCTTGTATGTAAAACCATGGAAAGAATGATCATGGAGATGATCAGCAGAGGTTTAGTAAATCTACAGACACTGGACCCAACCCAGTTTGGTTTAGTCAAGGGCAGATCATGTCTACTCAACCTGGTGGACTTATTTGAGAAGATCACCAAAGGAATGGATGAGGGCAAAATCGTTCACACTGCTACTTTGACCTGGCCAAGGCATTTGATACAATACTCCACTCTGGCATTGTTGACAAACACAAGAGGTTTGGTATAAACCTGTATGTCACGTGGTGGAAGGCCAACTGGCTCACAGACAGGACCCAGGAAGTTAGAACTGGAGAGTCCACCTCTTCAAAGAGGCCAGTCACAAGGTGAGTCCCTCCAGGATCAGTCCTTGGACCACTCCTTTTTGGCATTTGCGTCTCAGAAGTCAAGGCCAATGTCAGTAGTCTGTAGCTGACTAAATTTGCAAATTAGGAGCTATCGTTGAATCTCGCACTGACACAAAAGTTTTCCAGGAGGGGCTGACACAGACAACTGGTGTCAAAGCCATTGTTCATAATGTACTTTGTTTATTCGAAATCTTTTTTTTTT
This sequence comes from Protopterus annectens, assembly GCF_019279795.1. Lineage (NCBI taxonomy): Eukaryota > Metazoa > Chordata > Ceratodontiformes > Protopteridae > Protopterus > Protopterus annectens. The sequence continues at coordinate 1,207,953,381 of NC_056747.1, read as the reverse complement.
TTTTTTTTTTTTTTTTTTTTTTTTTTGTCGGTTGCTTGAGTTCTGGCTAACTGAGAGTTTACTGTAGTTAGGAACCTCTGGGGGTCATAATTTAAAGGGTTCTTACAGAATTTTGTAGCACTGTGATATTTTAGTGTAAAGTCATTATCTTTTGACAAAAATGAAGAGTTGGATGGGGAAAGGTGTAAATATCTCAAAATATCTTTGTTTGTCCCATCTCTTGGTGATTTCTTAACAAAATGGAAGGGCTAAAAACTACCATGGGCATTTAAGGCTATACTTCTTAAGATCATCACAGATAATAACCTAGTAAGTACCTATGAGCTGCATGTAGTGATACATTACTACTACCAGTGATACAAGTGATACTGGGAACAACTGGCCCATGAGTAAACTGGAGAGGGGATCCAGAGTTGAGGGTGTGGTGCTACCATTCCTTCTTAATATGTTTCACTTCATGCACTGTATGATAGTAAAGTCTATCTAGCCAAGTTTCCCTCCTCTTTTGGGTCAGTGTGCTGTACTCATTCGTTTGGTTGCTTTATTGTTTGGTAACAAGCTAAGTAACTGGGCAGTACTCTTGCAAATTTTTTAATGGGTTAAATGTAACAGCAAGTGGAAATTAAAGTTTATCATTTTAGTACTAATTTGGAATGGTGTAGACTGACAAAGTAAAACATTACAATACTGCGTCATAGATCTCAAACTTTCATCTCCATAATGTGCAGTACCACCTTTCCTAATGTGGAACAAATGACCAAAGGAGGTACTAGTCTGCTGCAGCTTTTGGGTTAACGCTACCGCCAGAGCCAGATTATGGACAAATGGGGCCCTAGGCAGGTAACTGACTGCCCCCAAGCCATACCAATATCCCCCAATTACTGTAAACTGTTCAAAGTTGTGCATACTGCGTTCTTCTTTGGAGAGAAATTTAGAAAAATACGGTGGCTATATGTCATTTCCGTGCACTGTTTTCTTATTGCGCATAGATTTGGTTTTAATTTAAAACTCACAGCCATTTACTAAAACAAAACACTCTCAAACTGAAAACGGACTTAATAGCAAAAGTAAATTTCTCTTCCCACAAAACCTCTATTGAAAATGCATTCAGTAACTCATTAAAACTACAAGAAACATGCTGGAATTCATAGTTAAACACTGGCTATATGAATGGTGCAGGAATTCAAAAGGCATATGTGTAAATGCATTTGCTAACAGCTTGAAACGACCCACTGCATTAAATAAAGACAAACCATTATAGCCTATCAAAGTATTTTTCACTCTTGTTCCTAAAAAAATAAAATAAAATGCATTCATAGTTTAAAATGTTAACTTTAAACTTGTAGACTTCATGCTGTCTGGGTTATTCGTAGACAAACGCCCTCCAACATTCAGTAAAACAAGGAAAAGAATGTGTGTGTGCACACTACATGGCTCATATGATGACGATGTTCATCGTGTTACCCTGCTGCAGTCATCACACTTGGGTTATCCTGTCGTCAGGCGGTCCTGCAGTCGGCCTGAATTCCAAAGTCTTGGTCCGGCGTCAGTTGCTGTCGCTTCTTCCCTGACGTCAGTGTGCCAGGGGTATATAAGAGGCATCCGACGCCATTTTCTTCAGTCTTTCTTGCCGTGCGGTGCCCGAAGCAGAAGCAGTTCGCAAGTGCCGGTCGGCACCTGAGATTTTCGAATAGAGTTTCAGTCCGAAGTCTTCAAAGCTAAGTACTCCATTGGGGAACCTTTTCTTGCCTCAGTCCGATGTCAAAAAAAGTTGACAATTACATTTCTTGTGGGAAGCAAATACCTCATAAGGACTTTCATTCTTATTGCATACCTTGCCTAGGCCCAGACCACGACATCACTGGTTGTCGGTTTTGTGCTAGGTTCAATAAGCGAACTATAAAGCGACGCTTTGATTTCGCAAGACACTACGTCGGTAGGAAATTTAATTACACTATGCCGTCGGAGCAACCGACTACCGGCGTGCATAAAAAATGCAAAGATAAAGACAGGCAGCCTAGATCCAAGTCAGACTCCGAGGCCTCGGCTGGGCCGGTCGCCGGTTCTCGGGTTTTCAGTGAGGTGCCTACGCAGCCCCTGGCTACCGTAGAATTGGAACCCCAGACCGCTTCGGATTCTCTAGCAAAGAGTTATAGGCCGACGCAGCCATTTTCTTTAGGCCCTACCGACGACATTGCAGAAAGAGAAGCCGGTGGTGTAGAAACACCTTCGGTTTCAGAAGGTGTCTTCAGACCGACTACTCTCACCATAAAATCTTATGCTAAGCTTAAGACTCCTCTAAAACCAAAAAAGACTGCACTTCAGTCTCCAGTTCAAGGCCCCATGCCTAAGAAACAGATGCTTAAAATGGCTGAAGATTTGATTTCTTTAATCAGGGGTTCCCAACCCCCCCCCCCCCGACAAAAGGCCTAGACAAGAGGAGGATTATGCCTCGTCTGATCAAATGTCTATTTCCTCAGGCTCCTCTGGGGAGCAGGATTACTCCTTTCCCCCTTATGAAGATTCTGATGCTGAAGATTCCATTCCCTCAGCTTCTCCCCCTGAAGACTATTCCTTTGGGGAAACCTTACATACCATGAGGGAACATTTCCACTGGGAAGGTCAGGACTACTCCGATTCAAAGAAAAGGCTCCGAGAGTTTCTTTTACTCCCCCAGCACAGACCACTTGCTATCCCCCCAGTTTTAGACATTGTGGATGATGTTTACTTAGAATCTAGTCTAAATCCAGATTCTCTGCCTCCTGCTCCAGCCAAACCAGATAGATACTATAGAGTGCCTGACTCGCACAAATTCCTTTACAAAAGCCCTGTTGCTGATACAGAGACCATCTCACAGGGTCCCAAAGGGGCTAAGGCTTCTATGGCTAAAAATCCTGTACCCTCTGAAAGGGACTCCAGAGCACTAGATAAGTGGGGGAAGAAGGTTTACACCTCAGCTACTCTAGCTATGAGAGCACTAAATTGTCAATTTCACATGCTTAAATACCAGCAATTCCTAATGTCTCAAATAAAACAAAAGATGAGCAAGCACCCTCAACAGTCTGAATTCAAGGAAATGCAGATCTGTTGCATGCAGCTGAACAGGTGGGCAAACATACTTTACAGTGGGGATTTGATTCCTTGGAAGCTTCCTGTAGAGCAGCTGTTACTGGGTCTGTTATAAGTAGGCATGCTTGGTTAAAGGAACAAACTCTGCCTGATCATGTTAAAGCAAAGTTACTAGATGCACCCTTACAGCAGGATGTCTTATTTGGGGTTAAAGCAGAAGAGGTTTTAAAGAAAATGGAGGATAAGGCAAAATCTATGCAGATGGTCACAGATTTCTTACAGGTACAGCCCCCACGCTTCAGCAGAAATTGGCCAACAAAAAATTGGTCCTTTCCAGCTTCTGACAGACCACAGAGGGGTAAATACAGGCGCCCAAGGGGCAGAGGATGAGCACAAATCCCTTACAAACCTTGACAATGGGGCACTGCAACACAGAAGGGAGGAGAAGACAGGTCCCAAACTACTAGAAGGCAAACGCAATGACTTAAACCTCAAACTGCCAAGCAAAACTCTCTTGGCAGCTCCCTTGGGAGGAAAATTAGCACTTTTTGCAGACAACTGGTGCATCGTCACAAAGAACAAATGGGTCCTAGACATTATCTCGCAAGGATACAGATTCCATTTCCACACCTTGCCAAGGATAAAAGGAATGCCAAACCTGCCCCAAAATCAATGGGCAGAGGCACAAAAACAAATTACAGCTCTCATGGACATGAGAGCCATTCAGCTGGTACCTACACAGGAGCAAGGCCAAGGATTTTACTCAAGGCTCTTTCTAGTCCCCAGAAAGGACAATGCTTGGAGACCCATTCTGGACCTTTCAATTCTAAACACCTTCTTGCAAGTACCCAATTTCAAGATGCTAACACTACAGCAGCTTCTTCCCATGTTGGGCAAGAAAGCTTGGCTAGTAACGTTGGACCTCAGGGAGGCATACCTGCTTGTCCCTATCAGACAAAATTGCAGAAGATACCTCCATTTCGTTGCAGGTTCAACCCATTACCAATTCTCTTCACTGCCCTTTGGCTTATCTACTGCGCCCAGGGTCTTCACAAAATGCCTGGCACCAGTAATTGCATACTGCAGATGAAGAGGAATTCAAATATTACCCATACCTGGACGACTGCCTCATCCAAGCAGAAAGCAAGGACATTCTCTTACAACATCTGGCTTTTGTAAAACACCTAAGTTGCCTAGGGTACACAGTAAACGAAAAGAAATCAAAACTAGTGCCCTCACAAAATATGACATTCCTGGGTGCCAGCTTGAATACATCGGCCCAGATGGCTTATCTGACGCCAGACAAACAACTACAACTAACTCAAGACTTCAAAACAATGGCAACAAAGACCGAACTCCCTGCAAGAAAAATTCTGCAGTTCTTGGGCTTCATGGCATCTTTCATACTACTAATACCATTTGCAAAACTGCATATGAGGAAATTACAATGGTACCTAAAAAGCGTATGGACTCAACACAGCCACAGCTTGGAAACAATGATACCTCTCATTCCCTGCCTTCAACAGGAATTTCTGTGGTGGTCACAGGCATGTCACCTCAACAAGGGTCAGCCTTTCACCTTACCCCCAGCCAAGCTATGACAACAGATGCATCGAACTACGCCTGGGGGGCACACATGGCAGGATGGTTCGTTCAAGGTATATGGACCGCAGATCAAAGGAATCTGCACACCAGTCAAAAAGAAATGCTAGCTGTACAGAATGCCCTGACAGCCTTCAAGGACCTCTTACATCCAGGACAGCTTACAATAAGGACAGACAACACCACAGTAATGTGGTACATAAACAAACAAGGGGGTACACACTCCTACCCTCTATGCAGGCAAGCCATGACCTTGTGGAACACAGCACTGGCGTGCCAGGTTCAATTACAAGCTCAATTCCTGCCAGGAAAAAAGAACACATTGGCAGACGACCTAAGCAGAAACATCATGGATCCCCACGAGTGGAAACTGAATCCACAAGTATTTGCAATGATAACTCAAAAATGGGGGCACTCCGACATAGACCTGTTTGCCAGCCCCCAAAACTATCAGCTAACAAAATTTTGTACAAGGACATTTCACCATCAAGCTTAGAAAGTGGACGCACTCTCATTCAGTTCGAAAATGCTGACAGTATATGCCTTCCCTCCATTGTCCCTTCTCACAAAGGTGCTGCTGAAAGTCAGGATGGAGAGACCCCGAATGATGCTCATTGCCCCAGACTGTGGCCACACCAGCACTGGTATCCACTATTAAGGAATATGGCCCAGGGCCCACCATGGATTTTACCACAAATTCCTCATCTGCTCACACAGTAACAAAGTCAGATTCTACACAGCCAGCTCAAAACCTTAAATTTGGCTGCATGGCAGATCACCTAAGCAACCAGCCAGCTCCTCTTTCACAAGCTGATGTCCTTCAAGGATGCATCTGCAGTCCTTATAAATGGGTTGTCCTGTCATCAGGCAGCCCTTCGGTCGGCCGGATTCCAAAGTCTGGGTCCGGCTTCAGCTGGTGTCGCACTTCACCCGACATCATTGCGGCAGTTCTTCGGGTATAAAGGCATCAGCCGACGCCATTTTCCTCGGTCTTTCTTGCCGCGTGGCGCCCGAAGCAGAAGCTGTTCGCAAGTGCCGGTCGGTCAGATTCAGAGATTACTACTACCGAATACTACTTCGAAGACTTCTATAAAGCTAAGTACCCCGTTGGGGACTCTTTCTTGCCTCAGCCGATGTCAGAGAAAGTTAATAACTGTTTATCTTGTGGGAAACAAATACCTCATAAAGATTTCCACTCCTATTGCATACATTGTTTAGGCCCAGACCACGTAGCAGCTTGTCTAGCCTGTGCTTCTTTAACCGATGGACGCTTAGACGCCGCTTGGACTTTGCTGAACAGATTTTCGCTCGATTTTGCCTACATTATGCCGCCGGATCCTCCGACTACGCAAATTTCCAAAAACGCAAAGAAAGGACCGACACTTTCGCGGTCGCGTTTCGCCGAAACCGCGGTTAAGCAAACCATGAGTGTCTCGGTTTCGGCGAAACCGAGCAAGCGTTCTTTCTTCAGCCGATAACTTGCCTTCTACCGAGGCCTCTTCTAACCTGGTAGAAACGGCTTCTGAAATCCAACCTTCTGTTGCGATTTCACAGGATTTTTCAGACACCATTCCACTAGATATTTCTACCCCTGCACGTGGAGCTGCTAGGCCTCCTCCAGCTATGTCTATTAAGGCCTTTGCCAGGGCTAAAGCAGCCAAAGCATCAAAACCTGTGCCTGCCAAGCCCCCCTCTCACAGGCCCAGCACCAGCTCCCATATGCTTTCTTTGACAGAGGATCTCATCTCTTTAATTCGTGGAGCCCAGCCTCATCCAGACAGGGTCTCTCCCTCCTCCAGAAAAGAGGCCTAGAGCAGAGCCCCCTGAGCCAGTAGCCACAGATGATTTCTCTGATGACTCAGATCATACAGACCCTCCTGAGGCTTCTTATTCTCCTTACGAAGACTCTGATGCTGAGGAGTCCATCCCTTCAGCCTCTCCTCCTGAGGAATTTTCCTTTGGGGAAACCTTGCATGCTATGAGGGAACAATTTCAGTGGCAGGGCCAAGATTTCTCAGACTCTAGAAAAAGGCTTAGGACCTTTCTACACTTGCCACAGCATAAGCCCTTAGCTATACCTCCAGTTCTATCTGTTGTTGATGATGCATTTAATGATGCTTGCACTGCTCCTGATACTTTATCTCCGGCTCCTGCTAAGCCCGATAGGTACTACAGGGTCCCGGACACCCATCACCACTTATATAAGGCTCCTTTTGCAGATCCAGAGACTATCTCCCAGGGCCCTAAAGCTGTAGCAGCTACTTCTTCTAAAAACCCTCCCTCTGAAAGGGATTCCAGGTCCTTAGAGATGGGGTAAAAAGTTTACACCTCTGCTACTTTGTCAGCTAGAGCTTTGAACTGCCAATTTCATATGATTCAATATCAAGAGTTTATGCTTGACCAGTTGACTTAAAAAGCTGTCCTCTGAAGAATCTTTAGATAAAAAGTATATTCAAGAAATGTTACATAACATACAGCAAGTTAGTAACCATTCTTTAAAATGTGGCTATGATGCACTGAAGGCTTCCTTTAGATCAGCCATGACTGGCACAGTTATCAGGAGACATGCATGGTTGAAAAAACAGGCATTACCAGACCATGTCAAATCTAAGCTTTTGGATGCACCTATGGACAAGGTCAATTTATTTGGTGCCCCCGCACAGCAGGTACTAAAAAAGATGGAAGAGAAAGCAAAATCTGTGCAAACAGTCAAAGATTTCTTACAAGTTCAACCTCCAAGGTTTAGCAGGAACTGGCCCTCCAAGAATTGGTCCTTTCCGGACTCCTCTAAGACACAAAGAGGCAGGAATAGGCTCTAGAGGCAGAAACCAATCCAGGGGTGCCTACAGGGTCGCCAGTGGCAGGGTAACAACCAACGAGGCACCGATACAGCCACCACCACTACAACAACTCAATCACAGTGACTTGGCGGTGGCACCCTACAAGGGAACAACTAGAAGCACCCTTAGGCGGAAAGCTAACATTATTGTCAAAAAACTGGCACTGCATTACAAGAGAAAATGGATTTTGCAGACTATAGACAAAGGTTACAGGTTCCATTTCCATACACTACCAGGAAAGAGAGGAATGCCAAACCTACCACCTTCTCAAAGGACAGAAGCTCTAAAACAAATATCTCAATTATTAAGAATGAGAGCTGTGGAAAAGGTACCATTTACGGAGCAAGGGAAGGGATTTTACTCCAGGCTCTTCCTGGTACCAAGAAAGGAAAACAAATGGAGGCCTATTCTAGACCTGTCAGCTTTAAACACATTCCTCATTGTTCCAAAATTCAAAATGCTGACCCTTACAGCAGCTTCTTCCCATGCTGGGCAAGGAGTCTTGGCTGGTAACTCTAGATCTCAAGGAGGCATACCTGCACGTCCCCATAAGACCAATTTGCAGAAGATACCTCAGATTTCTTGCAGGATCAGAGCATTGTCAATTCTCAGCATTGCCCTTTGGCTTATCTACTGCGTCCAGAGTGTTCACAAAATGCCTGGCATCAGTAATCGCTCATTGCAGACTTCAGGGAATTCAAATCTATCCCTACCTGGACGACTGCCTGATACAAGCGGACAACAAAAGCAAGCTGACAAAAGACTTACAAAGAGTCATTTGCTTACTACAAGCCCTGGGATACACAGTCAATTTCAAAAAGTCAAGACTAATACCATCCCAAACAAGAACATTCTTGGGTGCAGAATTGGACACAGTTAAACAGATGGCATTCCTAACTGCAGAAAAACAAGAACAACTCCCTCTTTACTTCTTGGCATTAACAAAGCAGAACAAACTAACAGCAAGGAAAGCACTGCAGGCCTTGGGCTTCATGGCATCATGCATAATCCTGGTCCCCCATGCCAGACTGCATATGAGAAAACTACAGTGGTACCTAAAGAATTTATGGTCTCAACACAGGCACAGCTTAGAAACCGAAATACCACTAATCCCATGCCTGAAACAAGAGTTCCTATGGTGGGCTCAAGCATGCCAGTCAAACCCAGGCTTGCCCTTCCACAACTTTCAAGCAAGCCAAACTATCACAACGGACGCCTCAGACCTAGGTTGGGGGGCCCACATGCTAGACAAATGCATACAAGGATTATGGACCCCAGATCAACTGCACCTGCACATAAATCAAAAAGAAATGCTGGCAGTAAAACTAGCAATCCAGAATTTCAGACCATTCCTCAAAGAAGGCCATTTGATAAGGAAGGACAACACCACAGTCATGTGGTATATCAACAAACAGGGAGGCACTCATTCATACCCCCTATGCCGAATGACTCTGGACCTATGGAATATGGCTCTGAGCTACAACATTCAGTTACAGGCAATATTTGTACCGGGAAAAGAAAACATCCTAGCAGACATGTTAAGCAGAACTACCTCGGATGCTCACGAATGGATGCTACACCCGGACATCTTCAAGGCCATCACACAGAAATGGGGAATGCCACAAATAGACCTATTCGCATCCCCACTCAATCACCAGCTCAAGAAATTCTGCACAAGGACATACCACCCACTTGCATGGAAGGTGGACTCTATCCTTCAGTTGGAAAGGCCTGACAGCATATGCATTTCCACCTCTTCCTTTGATGCACAAGGTACTACTGAAAATCAAAGAGGAGCGTCCAAGGATAATTCTGATAGCTCCAAATTGGCCAAGACAACACTGGTATCCATTGCTGAGGAGCATGTCTCGGGGGAGAACGTGGACACTACCCCTGATGCCTTTGATGTTAACTCAGAACGACTACAACATCATGCATCCAAATCTAAAAACTCTGCAACTAACTGCCTGGAACATTACATAACAGCAATTAACCCAAATTTATCCCAAAGGGTTAAAGACATAATCCTGGAGGCTCGTATTCCTATGTACATAGACAGTTGCGCTACTACCTGGACAGAACCAAGGGCAATAGTAAAACTGACCAGCTTCTAGTAGCCTATGCAACAGGAAGGGAAGGAAAAGCAATTTCCAAACAGACAATCTCCAAGTGGATAGGAAATTGCATAAGATTCTGTTACTCCTACCATGGAAAGCCAATTCCACAGAACATAAGACCTCACTCTACAAGGGCTACAGCCACTACCACAGCTTTCTTACGAGGAGTGGCTACCAAGGACATTATTGAGGCGGCTACTTGGACCTCCGTGCATACATTTGCCAAGCATTATAACTTACCTCTATACTCTAGATCCCGAGCAGGGTTTGCCACTGCTGTATTGCAAGGGATCCTAACTACACCATAATTCTTCTTCCTCCTCCCTAGTTTGGCTATGGTATTCTACCCATTTGTTAGGACTGCAGATGCATCCTTGAAGGACATAGTACAGTTTTGTACCTACCATAAATGTAGATGTCCGAACAGGATAGCATCTGCAGTCAGGATTACCCACCCTCCTTCCCCTCTGTGGTATTCCTAGGGTATTTACCCTCCTAATAGCTAGCTGGGGGATCTCTTATGGTGTATTTGTTTGTATATATGTACATACATGCTTATTTTTTGTGTTTGCCTACCTTTTTTTTGGAAACAATGGCATTTACCCAAAATTTAGTTTTCCAAGGGGGCAACTGGCATCTGGGGCAAGAAACACTGAGGAAAATGGCGTTGGCTGATGCCTTTATACCCGAAGACCAGCAGAGATGACGTTGGGTGAAGTGCGACACCAGCCGAGGCCAGACCCAGACTTTGGAATCCGGCCGACCGAAGGGCTGCCTGACGACAGGACAACCCATTTGTTAGGACTGCAGATGCTATCCTGTTCGGACATCTACATTTATGGTAGGTACAAAACTGTACTTTTCATATGTTAAAGCACCTGCAACATATTATGGGACTACTTAAACTGAAAATGATGTTGATTTCTGACTACACTGAACGCAAAATTACAGGATTTAATGCATTCTGCAGAATAAGTTGATAAACATACTTTGCAATGTGGTTTTGACTCTTTAGAAGCATCTTGCAGGCTGCTGTCCCTGGGTCTGTACTTAGAAGGTATGCTTGGCTTAAGGAGCAAAACTTGCCAGATCATGTTAAAGCTAAATTAATGAATGCTTCCTTAAACCAAGACCGCCTGTTTGGCAACAAAGCAAAAGTCGTCCTCAAAAAGATGGAGGAAAAAGCTTAATCTTTGCAAACTGTTAAGTGTCCTGAAAGTACAGCCTCCCAGATTTAGTAGGCAGTGGCCTTCAAAGAATTGGTCCTTTCCAGCCTCTTCCAAGCCTTCTCAGTCCAAACCCAGGAACAGCAGACCACCTAGATTACAGTCTCAGGCTACGCACAGGCCTAAGCAGTGGGAGGCTCCCACTTCCAAAGCAGGGAGTAGTAAGACACCCCCCTACAGGAAAATGGTACAACGACTTAACCTTAGCCCTTCCAAGCCCTGCTCAGCTGCCTGCTCCCTTAGGAGGAAAGCTTGCCCTACATGCAAAAAACTGGGAACTCATTACCCAGGACAAATGGGTTTTGAATAGTTTCCCAAGGATACAGATTCTACTTCCACACCCTACCAACCCCAAATGGTTGGCCAGACCTACCCCAAATCAGTGGGCAGATGCTCAACAGCAGGTTCTCTCTCTTCTAAGTATCCGGGCTATTCAGCCTGTCCCAGCAGAAGAAAAGGGACAAGGTTTGTATTAAAGACTTTTTTCCTGGTACCAAGAAAAGATGGCTCCTGGCGTCCTATCCTGGATCCCTCAATTCTAAACATTTTTTTGGTTATCCCAAAATTCAAGATGCTAACACTTCAACAACTGCTTCCTATGCTAGGCAAATATGCCTGGTTGGCAACCTTCGACTTAAAGGAAGCTTACCTGCACATTCCAGTAAAGGAATCTTGCAGGAAATACCTATGCTTCAGGGCAGGCTCCATGCACCATCAGTTGTCTGCACTTCCCTTTGGCTTATCTACTGCACCCAGGGTATTCACAAAGTGTCTAGCTCCAGCCATTGCATTTTGCAGGCAGAGAAATTTTCAAATATACCCTTACTCAGACGATTGTCTGATTCAGGCAGAAAGTCAGGAATTGTTATTAAAACATCTGGCATTCGTAAAGAAACTTCTAAACTCACCTGGGTACACCATAAACGAAAAGAAATCTCACCTAGTACCCTGCCAACAAATTGTATTCCTGGGAGCAAGCTTGAATACAACTTCCCGGATGGCTTTCTTCACTCTAGAGAAACAAGTTTGACAACCTACTTCAAACTACTGGCCACAAAGACCCAGCTATCTGCAAGGATAATTCTGCAAGCCCTGGGGTTCATGGCCTCTTGCATTCTACTAATTCCATATGCAAGACTGCATAAGAGGAAACTACAATGATATCTAAAAAGCTTATGGTGTCAACATTCTCAGAACCTGGAATCAATGATTCCCATCATTCCTTGTATAAAGACAGTGTTCCTTTGGTGGGCAGAGGCCTGCTACCACAACAAGGGGCTCCCTTTCATTCTACCCCCTGCCACCCAAACCCTAACAGATGCATATGCTATGCATGGGGGGCTCACTTTGCAGGGCAGGGCATTCATGGCAAATGGAACCCGAGACAGATGCACCTGCATATTAACCAAAAAGAAATGTTAGCTGTACAGAATTCCCTGACAGCCTTCAAGGACCACATTCTTCCAGGACAATTATTGGTAAAGACCAACAACACCACAGATGTTCTTCATGTTTCACTGTTGCAGTCATTACATTTGGGTTATCTGCTTGCAGTAGCCCTCAGTCGGCCTGATTAACAAAGTCTTGGGTCCTGCGTCGGATGCTGTCCCTTCTTCCATGACGTCAGGTTTATAAAACATGCAGCCGACGCCATTACATCAGTCTTTCTTGCCGTGCGGTAGCAGAAACAGATGTTCATCGTGCATACAGCTGCAGTCATGACAGATGGGTTCTCCTGCCGTCAGGCGAGTCCTCGGTCGGCTGAATTCCAAAGTCTAGGTCCGGCGTCGGTTGTCGTCGCTTCTTCCCTGACGTCAGTGCGACAGGGGTATAAAGGAACCAGCCGACACCATTTTCTCCAGTCTTTCTTGCCGCGCGGTGCCCGAAGCAGAAGCAGTTCGCAAGTGCCGGTCGGCCAGCTCCTGAGATTACGAAAATTTGGAAACCGAAGTCTTCTTAAAAGCTAAGTACCCCATTGGGGAAACTTTTCTTGCCTCAGACTGATGTCAGACAAAGTTAATAATTGTATTTCTTGTGGGAAGCAAATACCGCATAAGGATTTCCATTCCCTCTGTATACCTTGTTTAGGCCCAGACCACGACGTCTCGGTCTGTCGCTTTTGTGCTACATTCAACAAACGCACTATTAAGCGTCGGGCGGAGTTCGCCCAGCATTATTTTGGGAAAGTATTTAACTATACTGTGTCATCGGATACTCTGACTCCAGTTTTGTCTAAAAAATGCAAAGACAAGGACCGACACACGAGGTCCGTGGCCTCTACCGACACCACGCCAAAGCCGACTACACGTGGTCCGGTTCTCAGCGAGGCGCCTACGCAGCCCCTTACTACCAAAGACACTTTTTGGACGGTGTCTCCTGTGCCCGAGGTCACAGGCTCCTCGGTCCACTCCCCGACTACAGATACCGAAGCCACTCTTGGCGTTGAAACTCAGAATGTGGACAGGACCACCTCCACTCAAGGTGTCTTCAGACCTTCCTCTTCTTTCTCCATCAAGGCTTTCACAAAGTCTAAAGCTACCATGCACTCTGAGACCAGCTACACAGGGCCCATCTCCAGGCCCCATGCCTAAGAAACAGATGCTTAAAATGGCTGAGGATTTAATTACTCTTATCAGAGGTTCTCAGCCCCCACCGGACAAAAGGCCCAGAGTGGAGGAAGATTCCCTCCTCTGATCAGGGCTCCATTATTTCAGAGCACTCTGATGATCAGGAACATTCTTACTCCCTTTTGAAGACTCTGATGCGGAGGAGTCCATCCCTTCTGTATCCCCCCCTGAGGATTACTCATTTGGGGAAACTTTGCATACCTTAAGGGAACACTTCCACTGGGAAGGCCAGGATTATTCAGATTCCAAGAAAAGGCTCAGGGAATTTCTCTTGCTACCTCAGCACAGGCCTCTGGCTATACCTCCTGTCTTGGACATCCTAGATGTTTACTCGGCCTGCCTTAACCCGGACTCTCTACCTCCAGCTCCAGTTAAGCCTGACAGGTACTACAGGGTTCCTGACTCGCACCAATTTCTATACAAAAGCTATGCTGCTGACCCAGAAACCATCTCACAGGGCCGCAAGGGAGTTAAGGCCTCCATTGCTAAAAATCCATTGCCTTCTGAGAGAGATTCCAGATCCTTAGAAAGGTGGGGAAAAAGGTATATACCTCGGCTACCTTATCCATGAGGGCCTTAAACTGTCAGTTTCATATGCTAAAATACCAACAGTTTTTGTTATCACAATTGAAAAGTAAAATGTCACAACCTGAACAACCAGACTTGAAGGAGTTGCAGGATTTGATTCATAGTGCAGAACAAGTGGGTAAGCATACCTTACAATGTGGTTTTGATGCTCGAGGCCTCATGTAGAGCTGCTGTTACAGGATCAGTCATACGTAAGCATGCCTGGCTCAAGGAACAAGCCTTGCCTGATCATGTCAAAGCTAAATTACTAGACACCCCTCTTCAAAAGGATGTACTATTTGGTGCTAATGCTGAGGAGGTATTAAGGAAAATGGAGGAAAAGGCTAAATCAATGCAAACTGTGAAACAATTTCTACAGGTTCAACCCCCAAGTTTTAGTAGAAATTGGCCTTTTAAAAACTGGTCCTTTCCTGCCACAGACAGACCCCAAAGAGGCAGATACAGGCGCCCGAGGGGCAGAGGACAATCCCAAGGATCGTTTAGAGGCAGACAATGGCAAGCTCCTACACAAAGAGGTGGTGAGGACAACTCGCAATCTTTCAGAGAGCAAACCCAATGACTTTCCCCTTTGCATGCCAACCAGGTCTCAAATGGCAGCCCCTTTAGGAGGAAAGCTGGCATTATTTTCAAAAAAATGGCATATTGTCACAAAGGACAAATGGATCCTGGACATTATAAAGAGAGGCTACAAATTCCATTTTCACACCCATCCAAAAATGAGAGGCATGCCAAGCCTGCCACACAATCAAAGGGCAGAGGCACAAAGGCAAATTACAGATCTCATAAACATGAAAGCTATTCAAGAGGTACCTACGCACGAACAAGTTCAAGGTTTTTATTCCAGGCTGTTTATGGTGCCAAGGAAGGGAAAAGATTTGAGACCTATTTTGGATCTATCCATCCTAAACACATTTCTACTCGTACCAAAATTCAAGATGCTCACTCTACAGCAACTTCTTCCCATGCTGGGCAAGGAGTCTTGGCTGGTAACATTGGACCTCAAGGAGGCATACCTGCATGTCCCAATCAGACAAAATTGCAGAAGGTACCTCAGATTTCTTGCAGGTTCAACCCATTATCAATTCTCTGCATTGCCCTTTGGCTTATCTACTGCGCCCAGAGTATTCACGAAATGCCTGGTATCAGTAATTGCCTACTGCAGACTTCAAGGGATACAAATATACCCCTATTTGGACAACTGCCTGATCCAAGCGGACAGCAAGCACATTCTTCTGAAACATCTGGCTTATGTAATAATGTTATTGAACTCTCTGGGATACACAGTCAACAAAAAGAAATCAAGACTGTTACCCTCTCGGAAGATAATTTTCCTGGGTGCCAATTTGGACACAGACACCCAGATGGCCTACCTCATGCCAGAGAAGCAGGGGCAACTAATTCAGTACTTCAGAACACTAGCAAATTGCACCAGGCTGACTGCAAGGAAAATCCTGCAGGCTCTGGGATTCATGGCATCTTGCATCTTACTAATCCCATGTGCAAAGCTGCATATGAGGAAACTACAGTGGTACCTGAAAAACATATGGTCTCAACACAGCCACAGTTTGGAAACAATAATACCACTAATTCCATGTCTGCAAAAGGAATTTCTGTGGTGGGCTCAAGCATGTCAAACAAACACAGGTCTTCCATTCAGCAAGCCTCAAGCAAATCAAGTCATCACAACAGACGCCTCGGACTACGCCTGGGGGGCGCACATGACAGATCGGTGCATTCAGGGCAAATGGTCCAAAAAGAAAAGCACCTTCACATCAATCTAAAAGAAATGCTAGCAGTAATAAATGCTATTATAGCTTTCAAGGACCTTCTACAACCAGGTTAACTATTGATAAGAACGGACAACACCACAGTTATGTGGTACATAAACAAACAGGGAGGAACACATTCTTACCCCCTATGCAGACTGGCCATGTCACTTTGGAACATGGCCATGGACTTACAGATGGAACTACAGGCACAGTACTTGCCAGGCAAGGAAAACACGCTGGCAGACAACCTAAGCAGGAATATGACAGATCCACACAAATGGAAATTGCATCCAAAAGTTTTTACAGAAATAATCCAAGAATGGGGAAGGCCAGACATAGATCTCTTTGCCTCCCACAAGAATCATCAATTGACAAAATTCTGCTCAAGGAATTTCCATCCAAAGGCCTGGAGAGTGGACGCTCTCTCTTTCAGTTGGACATCAATGACAGTTTATGCCTTCCCACCTCTTCCTCTGCTGCCCAAAGTTCTATTAAAGACCAGAGCAGACAGACCAAAGATGATTCTCATTGCTCCGGACTGGCCAAGGCAACACTGGTACCCACTCCTGAGGAGCCTGACTCATTCCCCACCATGGACCCTGCCTCTAATGCCTCTTCTTCTGACTCAGCACAGTTTCAAAACTCTTCACGGCCAGCTAAAAGCACTCAATCTAGCCGCATGGAAGATTCCTTAGCATCACAACAGGCCCTACTCTCCAAGGAGGTGCAGGATGTCATTTTGGAGGCCAGAAGGCCATCAACTAGAAAAGCTTACTCCGCAAAATGGAAACGTTTTTGTGTCTGGAATGAGAAAAAGGGCCAGGATCCTGGAAAACTGAATTTACCTCAAATACTACAATATTTGGCTGAACTGATAAGCAGTGGACTTTCTTTCTCCTCCATCAAAATCCATGCCTCAGCCATTTCTGCAGAATACAACACTGATCCACCTTTATTCTCTCACCCTCTCTTAAGACAGTTCCTCAGAGGGCTAAGAATTTAAGGCCTCCAAGGAAACAACCAATACCTGCTTGGGATCTTAATTTCATTCTGGAAAAACTGACCTTGCCTCCCTTTGAGCCAGCTGCCTCATCAGATTTGCAATATTTGTCCTGGAAAACAGCTTTCCTTCTGGCTATCACCTCAGCTCGTAGAGTTTCAGAACTACAGGCTCTCATGGCTGTCCAGCCTTTTATCATCTTCCATCAGGACAGAGTTTCATTACGAACCAACCCGTCCTTTATGCCTAAAGTGGTATCCAGGGTAGCTTTAAATCAGGCCATACATTTACCTACTTTTTATCCTAATCCTCAAAACAAAGGGGAGAGATTACTACATTCCTTGGACATCCACAGACAACTGCGTTATTATTTGGACAGAACAAAGCCTTTCAGAAAATCAGAACAGCTGTTTGTGGCCTATGCGGTAGGAGCTCAAGGGAAGCCAATTTCCAAACAGACAATATCAAAATGGATAGCCCACTGCATAAGCTTTTGCTATTCCTTTCATGGCAAAACTGTTCCTACAGGCATTATAACTCATTCCACCAGGGCCACAGCCACCTCTGCAGCCTTCCTCAGAGGAATTCCTACCAAGGATATTTTGGAAGCAGCCACTTGGAGTTCTGTGCATACCTTCTCCAAGCACTACAACCTACCATTATACTCCAAATCTAGAGCAGGCTTTGCCACTAAAGTCTTGCAGGGCATTTTGGCTCCTAGTTCCACCTAGTGCCTACCACCCCTTTCTTAGCTTTGGGATTCTACCCATCTGTTATGACTGCAGCTGTATGCACGATGAACATAGTACAGTTTTGTACCTACCATAAATGTGGATGTTCGAGTGCTAATACAGCTGCAGTCCAGGTTTCCCTCCCTCCTTCCCCTCTTGGGACAGGCCTATAGGCTAACACATCCTCATACAACCTGATTGGGGTATTCATTTATGATGTATTTGCTTGCAACTACTGTATTTTGATTATATTGCACTGCATTATCACACAAATTTATGTATTGCCTTCCTTCTGGGGGCGCCTGACATCTGGGGCAAGAAAAACTGAAGAAAATGGCGTCGGCTGGTTCCTTTATACCCCTGTCGCACTGACGTCAGGGAAGAAGCGACGACAACTGACGCCGGACCTAGACTTTGGAATTCGGCCGACCGAGGACCCGCCTGACGGCAGGAGAACCCATCTGTTATGACTGCAGCTGTATTAGCACTGGTAGGTACAAAACTGTACTTTTGCAAGTGCCGGTCGTCCGACTCCTGAAATTTTCGTTTTCGAGTTTCAGAACTAAAGTCTTCAACTAAAGCTAAGTACCCCGTTGGGGAAACTTTTTCTTGCTCCTTACCGATGTCAGTAAAAGTTGATAATTGCATTACTTGTGGAAAGCAAATACCACACACAAATTTTCATTCGTACTGTATTCCTTGCCTGGGCCCTGACCACAACGTACCTTGCTTTCTGTCTTCTTGTGCTTTATTTAATCAGCGCACTATCCGTCTGTATATTTTCGCCTCTAAATGTTTCAGTTCTCGGTTTAATTATTCAGAAATGTCTGTTAGCCATCCAACTACCGGGATTCTGAAAAAACGCAAAGATAAAGACAGAGACAGGCTGCCTAAGTCCAAAGCTGCTGACGATGCTTCTCCTAAGCCAGTCGCCAGTTCGCCGGTACTCAGTGAGGTGCTTTTGCAGCTCCTGATACCCAGTACTTCTGATTCGCAGGCCTCTACTGAGACCCATTCAGAGTTCAGTATGCCGCAAGATGCTTCAACTGTGGAACCTGCGGATGTCTCTACCTTGGGTGGGTCCGGAACTGCTGTGCAGGCACCGGCTTCTGAGGGTGTATTCAGGCCTATGGACTTGCATATTAAACTGATGCCTCCTTCTTCATTTAGGCCTAAATCTCAAACCATGCCTAAGAAACCGACACCCAGGCCGCATGCTCAGGCATGATAAGAATGGCTGAAGATCTTATAACTTTTATCAGGGGAAGCCAACCTCCCCCTTCCAAGAGACCTAGGACAGAAGTTGTTTATGAATCTTCTGACCAGGATTCTGATTTTTCTGATGATCTGGATTTTCCTTTATCCACTTATGAGGATTCTGATGCAGAGGACTCTATTCCCTCTGCTTCCCCTCCAGAGGATTTTTCTTTTGGTGAAACTTTACATACTCTAAGGGAGCATTTCCACTGGGAAAACCAAGATTTTTTCTGATTCAAAAAAGAGGCTTAGGGATTTCTTACTCCTGCCTTAGCATAGGCCTTTAGCTTTACCTCCTGTACTAGACATTGTTGATGATGCCTTTTCGGAATCTAGTTGGGCCCCTGATTCTTTGCCTCCTGCTCCCAGAAAACCTGACGGATATTACAAGGTTCCTGATTCACACACGTTTCTTTTTAAAAATCCTATTGCGGATCCAGAGACTATTTCACATGGACCCAAGGGCATTAAGGCTTCTGCTACTAAAAATCCTACCCCTTCTGATAAGAGACTCCAGGGTGCTGGATAGATGGGGTAAGAAGGTTTACACTTCTGCAACCTTGGCCATTAGGGCTTTAAACTGCCAGTTTCATATGTTAAAAGTATCAACAACATGTTATTGGGTTGCTTAAACAGAAAATGATGTTGATTCCTGACTGTGTGGAAAATAAAGAATTACAGGATTTAATGCATTCTGCTGAACAGGTTGGTAAACATACTTTGCAATGTGGATTTGATTCATTAGAGGCCTCTTGCAGGGCTGCTGTTACTGGGTCTGAGCTCAGAAGGCATGCTTGGCTTAAGGAGCAATCTTTGCCTGATCACGTTAAAGCTAAACTGTTTGATGCTTCCTTAAATCAGGACTGCCTGATTGGCAACAGAGCTGAGGAAGTTTTTAAAAATATGGAAGATAAAGCTAAATCTATGCAAACTGTTGATGATTTCTTGCAAGTTCAGCCTCCCAGATTTAGTAGGCATTGGCCCTCAAAGATTGGTACTTTCCAGCCCCTTCCAGGTCTTCTCAAGCCAAAGTAGGCAAAGAGAAAAGCTAGCATGTACGGCCGGTGCACGGCAAGCAAGTTAGTCAGAACAAAATGAAAATAATGCCAGCACCAGAAGGGACTGATACAAATAGCTTTATTAAGCTGAATACTAGACCGGTTTCAGCACATGGCTTTCATCAGTAGATTAATACACTTTGAAGAAAAAGCCCTACCATAAATACCTCAACAATGATGACATCATTTCCTGTCATAAAAAATATATATGGTTAATACATAAATACACACATATATATATATATATATTTGTACAAAGTTCAAATAGCATGTGTATGAGAAAAAATATATGTTTTTAAAATAATCAAATAAATTAAACAAATCAGCCATAAACATTTAACCTGAAAAAAACAATATTTATACTTTATCTTTATCATTGAGTCCAGGGGAAAACAAACCTCCTAGTTTCACTATCCATTTTCTTTCTTTATTGTTGAGAATTACATGCCATCCAGTTTTGAAAGCACGATTACCTGTAATGTTGTCTATGATAGTAAAAGTAAATTTAGCAGTGGGATGATTCAGTGAGTGTCTATATAGGGCATTGGTGATCCTGGCATTCCTGATATCCCCCAGGTGTTCAGATATTCTAATTCTGAATTGTCTAGATGTCTGCCCTACATAAAAAGCTTGACAGGTGCATGCTGCAAGATAGACAGTCCAATCTGAGCTACAATTGCTAAAACAAGCAATATTATATAGATATCCCATATTCTTACTAGTGAATGATTTGGTTTTGAATATGTAGCTGCAAAAACTGCAGTGTCCACAGGGGTAAGTTCCAACCAGTTTTTCACCCATTAGTGTCCTCTGGGATAGAGTGTCATCCCTAGAAGTTGTTTTCTTGTAATGGGAGAAATGTGATGCTAATGTTTTGCCCTTTCTATAAGAGAATGAACATCTGTCCCCCAAATAATCCTCTAAAACAGAGTGAGTCTTTAGTACATTCCAATGTTTGTCTATGATGTCCAGAAGGTGCTTGGTATTTCTGCCATAGGTTGTGACAAATCTACAGGTATCATAGTTGATCTGTCTATGATGTTCTTTGTATTCCAGTAATGTATCCCTAGTATAGTTTTTACTCCATTGCATGGCAGAGTGAATAGTATGTCCGGAATAACCTCTAATAAGAAACCTGTTGGCTAAATCATCATGATGTTGTTTCAGATCTTGTTCAGAGGAACATATCCTTTTTATCCGCAAAAACTGGGATTTGGGGATGTTATTAATAGTATGCTTGGGATGTAGACTGTTGGCATGGAGCAAGGTATTGTATTCTGGAAATTTGCGAAATACAGAAGTTTTGAGGGTGTTATCAGGCAGACGCTGTAAAAAGACATCCAAAAAGTGTATTTCATTATGATGGTAATCAACCGTAAATTTGACACCCGATATATTTCCATTAAGATGTTCCACAAATTCCTGTAAATAATCTGTACCACCTTTCCAAACCAGCCAACAGTCATCCAAGTACCTTCTCCAGATGTCAATTTCAGGTATGTATATGTTGTGTAACTCATCATAAATGATATGCTTCGACATATCCCATGTACAGGTCAGCATAAATAGGTGCAAATGAAGCACCCATTGCCGTGCCCTGTATTTGCCAATAACAATCCTGTTTGAAATAGAAAACATTCTTGGTGAGGATATGCTCAGCCATACAAATCAATAATGTATTGAATCCAGGAGAATAAATGTTTGCTTTGTTTAACCAAAAATCCAATGCTGGTAATCCAGCCCACTGTGGAATACTGGTATAAAGAGACTTAACGTCTAGAGTGCACATTAGCCAATGTGGCTCTAATTGTGAATCAGAAACAATTTGCAAAAATTCTGTGGTATCATGGAGTCTAGCTCTGACGAGTGCCAAAAGGGGTTTGAGTTTTTCAGTTAGAAAAGCAGATAGGGGTTCAGTAAGTGATCCAATCCCAGATACAATGGGTCTACCTGGCTGATGATGGAGAGATTTGTGGATTTTGGGTAGCAAATATAGATACTGTTTTGCAGGATCTTTAACCATCAAGTCTAATTTGATCTAATCAGAAATGATGCCAGCCTCCTGTAAAAAGTCATCTATTTCTCTTTTGAAATTGGGTGTTGGGTCTGTGGTCATGTTCATGTAGTGATGAGGGTTAGACAACTGTCTATTTCTAATCATGCTTTCAAAATTGGATGGCATGTAATTCTCAACAATAAAGAAAGAAAATGGATAGTGAAACTAGGAGGTTTGTTTTTCCCTGGACTCAGTGATAAATTATAAATATTGTTTTTTTCAGGTTGAATGTTTATGACTGATTTGTTTAATTTATTTGATTATTTTAAAAACATATATTTTTTTCTCATGCACATGCTATTTGAACTTTGTACAAATATATATATATATGTGTATTTATGTATTAACCATATATATTTCTTATGACAGGAAATTGTCATCATTGTTGAGGTATTTATGGTAGGGCTTTTTCTAATCTACTGATGAAAGCCATGTGCTGAAACTGGTCTAGTATTCAGCTTAATAAAGCTATTTGTATCAGTCCCTTCTGGTGCTGGCATTATTTTCATTTTCTTCTCAAGCCAAACCCAGACACAGCAGAAACCCCAGATTTCAGTCCATGGGGACACACAAGACTAAGCAGTGGGCGATTTCCGCACCCAAATCTGGGAGTAGTAAGAACCCCCCCCCATGGAAAACTGTCTCAATGACTTGCTTTTAAAACTTCCAAGCACTTCCCAACTGAATGCTCCTTTAGGTGGAAAGATTGGTCTGCAGGCCAAAAACTGGGAACTCATTACCCAGGACAAATGGGTTTTAAATATAGTGTCCCAAGGATACAGATTTCACTTCCACACGTTACCAACACATAGCGGGTGGCCAGATCTAGCCCCAAATCAGTGGGCAGAGGCCCCAAATCAAGTTCTCTCTCTCTTAAGCATGGGGCTATTCAGTTCGTACCAGAAGAGGAAAAGGGACAAGGTTTCTATTTGAGACTTCTCTTGGTACCCAGAAAAAGCAGTACATGGCATCCTATCCTGGACCTTTCTATAAACACCTTTTTGGTGATTCCAAAATTCAGTATGCTGACGCTTCACCAGCTGCTTTCTGTGCTAGGCAAAGATGCATGGTTTGCAGCATAACACTTAGGGATGTGCAGGTATGCTTCTTTTATCAAGGAGTCTTGCAGAAGATACCTACGCTTCAAAGCAGGCTACATGCACTATCAGTTCTCTGCACTGCTCTTTGGCTTATCTACTGCGCCCAGGGTATTCACAAAGTGCCTAGCTCCAGTCATTGCATTTTGCAGGCAAAGAAATATTCAGATATACCCTTACCTGGACGATTGTCTAATTCAGGCAGAAAGCCAGGACATACCTTTGAATCATCTGGCCTTTGTTCAAAGGGTGCTGACTTGTTTGGGGTACACCATAAACGAAAAGAAATCACACCTGGTACCCTGCCAACAAATTATATTCCTGGGAGCAAGCTTGAATACAACTTCCTGGATGTCTTTTTCTCACGCCAGGGAAACGAGATTAATTTTACAACCTAGTTCAAACAAGTGGCCACAAAAAACAGCTATCTACAAGGCAAATACTGCAAGCCTTGGGGTTCATGGCCTCCTACATTCTTCTAATTCCACATGCAAGGCTGCATATGAGGAAACTACAGTGGTATCTCAAAAGCCTA
Organism: Protopterus annectens; assembly: GCF_019279795.1. NCBI lineage: Eukaryota > Metazoa > Chordata > Ceratodontiformes > Protopteridae > Protopterus > Protopterus annectens. Next base: position 1,207,929,809 of record NC_056747.1, on the reverse strand, counting down.
TGGTGTCAACATTCACAGGCTCTAGAAGCAATGATTCTTATCATACCTTGCCACTGTCTAGAGTTCCTTTGGTGAGCAGAGGCCTGCCACCAAAACAGGGGACTACCATTCACACTACCACCTGCTGCCCAAACCTTAACAGACGCATCAGATTATGCATGGGGGGCTCACCAGACAGGGAAGTGCATTCAGGGCAAATGAAACCCAAGTCAAATGCACCTGCACATAAATCAAAAGGAAATGTTAGCTGTACAGTATGCTCTGACAGCCTTCAAGGACCACATTCTTCCAGGACAACTTATGGTAAAGACGGACAGCACCACTTTCATGTGGTACATAAACAAGCAGGGGGGTACACATTCTTACCCCCTTTTCAGACTAGCCATGACATTGTGGAACACAGCCTTGAGCTACCAAGTGAATCTACAACTCGATTCCTGCCAGGAAAACTAAATACACTGGCAGACGGACTACGCAGAAACCTTATGGACCCATACGAGTGGAAACTGGAACCAAGGATTTTCAACATGTTGACAAGAAAGTGGGGGAGCCCAGATATAGACTTGATTGCCTCACCCCAGAACCATCAATTAGACAAATTTTGCACAAGGATTCCCCACAAGCTAGCTTGGAAAGTGGATGCTCTATCCTTCAGCTGGAAAAACCTATCAGTTTATGCCTTTCCTCCTCTGCCTCTGCTCTCCAAGGTATTACTAAAGATCAAACGGGACAAGCCAAGGACGGTTTTAATTGCACCAGACTGGCCACGCTAACACTGGTACCCCCACTTGCACAGTGTCATGCTTGGCCCCATGGCACCTTCTTCAGACTCCTTCCCTGTTGTCTCGGCAGGAGAACCAGATTCTGCACCCTCAGCTGCAAACCCTGAACCTAGCCGCCTGGCTAATTACCTAATCTCTCCTTTACCATCCTTTAGTAAGTCAGTGATGGATATCATTTTAGAGGCACGGAGGCCTAGTACTAGAAAATCTTATGCTGCAAAATAGAAAAGATTTTGTGCCTGGAATCAGTCTCAAGGGATGAGTGCAGCAGTGCCCAATTTACCTCAGTTTATACAATACTTGACTGAGCTGCTTCATAATGGCTTGTCCTTTTCCTCCATCAAAATTCATGCCTCAGCCATTTCAGCTCATTACAGCACAGAGCCTCGCCCTTCTCTCATCTACTGCTTATGCAGTTCCTCAGAGGGGCCAAAAAATTAAGGCCACCCAGGAGAGCTCCAACTCCAACCTGGGACCTTAACTTTGTCTTGGAGAAATTCTCTCTTCCTCCCTTTGAGCCAGTTGCTACTGCAGATTTAAAATTCCTTTCCTGGAAAACCGCTTTCCTTTTAGCAATCACTTCTGCAAGAAGGGTATCTGAATTACAGGCCCTTATGGCAGTGGAGCCTTTCATCATCTTTCATGTGGGCAGGGTGTCCCTCAGAACCAATCGCTCCTTCATGCCCAAGGTGGTATCCAGTGTGGCTCTTAATCAGTCCATTCATTTGCCTACTTTCTTTCCTAACCCACGGAACAAAGGGGAACGGATACTGCACTCCTTAGATGTGCACAGACAACTTAGGTTTTACTTGGACAGGACTAAACCTCAAAGGAAATCTGAACAACTGCTGGTGGCATTTGCTGCAGGGACAGAGGGGAAAGCTATTTCAAAGCAAAACCATTTCAAAATGGATAGGCCACTGCATTCATTTCTGCTATAAGCACCATGGAAAACCTATCCCACAGGGCATCAGACCCCATTCAACCAGGGCTGCATCTACCTCCACAGCCTTTCTCAGGAGCTTTCCTGCCAGGGACATCCTAGAAGCTGCTACCTGGAGTTCTATACATACTTTCACCAAGCATTATGATTTACCAATTTTCTCTAAATCTAGAGCTGGCTTTGCCACTGCAGTCTTGCAGGGTCTTATAGCTGGTCCTAATTCTATTTAAATTCCTCCTCGCAACCTTAGCTTTGGGAATCTACCCAAATGTAATGACTGCAACAGTGAAACACTAAGGAACATAGTACAGTTGTGTACACTTACCATAAATGTAGATGTTCGAGTATATTCACTGTTGCAGTCCTGGGTAATCTCCCTCCAGCCCCCTTTCTTCTTTTGGCTATACCTCTACTCTCCCTTACTATGCTCAAAAAAGCTTTTTGGTGTATTTGCATTTTTGTTGGAGGTATATCCTTGTAATTATAGATTTAATTGCTTCCCATTTGGGGGGCACCTGACATCTGGAGCAAGAAAAACTGATGTAATGGCGTCGGCTGAATGTTTTATAACCCTGACTACCTGACGTCATGGAAGAAGGGACAGCATCCGACACAGGACCCAAGAGTTTGTTAATCAGGCCGACTGAGGGCTACTGCAAGCAGATAACACAAATGTAATGACTGCAACAGTGAATACACTCTAACATCTACATTTATGATGTGTACACAACTGTACTTTGTGGTACATAAACAAGCAGGGGGGAGCCCACTCGCACCCTTTCTGCAGACTAGCCATGGCTCTGTGGAACACAGCCTTGAGCTGCAAGTCACCTACAAGCTCTGTTCCTGCCAGGTAAAGTAAATTCACTGGCAGACTATCTAAGCAGAAATCTCATGGACCCACACGATTGGAAACTGGAACCAAAAATATTCAACCTCTTGAGGAACAAATGGGGGACTCCAGAGATAGACCAGTTTGCCTAACCCCAGAACTACCAATTGGACAAATTCTGTGCAGGGACTCCCCACAGCCAAGCTTGGAAAGTGGATGGCCATGTCCTTTACCTGGGAAAGCCTCTCTGTTTATGCCTTCCCCCTCTGCCTCTCCCTCTCGAAGGGTCTGCTAAAGATCAAACAGGACAAACCAAGGACAATTCTTATTGCACCAGACTGGCCTCGCCAGCACTGATGCCCCCTCTTGTGCAGCATGATACTGCTGGATCCATGGCACCTACCTCAGACACCTTCCCTGCTGTCCCAGCAGGTGGGCCAGATTCTGCACCCTCCGCTTCAAACCTTGCAGAATGGCTAATTCCTTGAGCTCTCCAGTAGCTTCCCCCATACTGAGCCACCCCTCTTCTCTCACCCCTTGTTAAATCAATTCCTCAGAGGGGCTAAAAATTTAAGACCCCCCCCCAGGCAAGGCCCTACTCCAGCCTGGGACCTTAACTTTTTTTTGGAAAAGCTCCGTCCCTAAATTTGAACCAACTGCAACTACAGAGTTGAAATCCCTTTCTTGGAAAACAGCCTTCCTTTTAGCCATCACTTCAGCAAGAAGAGTGTCTGAATTACAGGCTCTCATGCCAATGGAGCCCTTCATTGTCTTCCATGCAGACAGGGTTTCCCTCCGGACCAGTCCTTCCTTTATGCCCAAGGTGGTATCTAGTGTGGCCCTAAATCAGTCCATTCTTTTGCCTACCTTTTTCCCTAATCCACAAAACAAAGGCAAATGAATTCTGCACTCTTTGGACGTGCACAGACAGCTTAGATTTTATTTGGACAGTGCTAAGCCTCTCAGAAAATTTGAACAGCTGCTAGTTGGCTTTGCTGCAGGGGCAGAGGGGAAGGCCATTTCAAAGCAAACCATTTCTAAATGGATAGCCCATTGCATTCATTTCTGCTATAAGCAGCATGGAAAACCTAGCCCACAGGGAATAAGATCTCATTCCACCAGGACTGCATCTACCACTACAGCCTTTCTCAAAGGGGTCCCTACCAGAGACATCCTAGCAGCTGCTACCTGGAGCTCTGTTCATACCTTCACCAAGCATTACCACATGCCAATTGTTTTCTAAATCCGGAGCTGGTTTTACCACTGCAGTTTTGCAGGGCTTAACAGCTGGTCCTAATGCTCTCTAACTTCCTCCTCTCTTCCTTATTTTTTGGAATCTACCCAAATGTAATGACTGCAACAGTGAAACATGAAAAACATAGTACAGTTGTGTACACTTACCATAAATGTAGAGTGTATTTACTGTTGCAGTCCTGGTTACCCTACCTCCATCCCCCTGACTTTTTTTGGCTCTACCTTTCCTTCTTGTTGGGTGTATTTGAGCTTTCTGGTGTATTTGCTTTTTGTTGGAGGTGTAACATAACATATAATTCCTCCCCAATATGGGGGCACCTGACATCTGGGGCAAGAAAAAGTGATGTAATGGTGTCAGCTGCATGTTTTATACCCCTGACGACCTGACATCTTGGAAGAAGAGACAGCATCCGATGCAGGAATCCAAGACTCTGATATTCAGGCCGGCTGAGGGCTACCTGCAGGCAGATAACCCAAATGTAATGACTGCAACAGTGAATACACTCCAACATCTACATTTATGGTAAGAGTGCACAACTGTACTTTCCATGGCCTTGCAGACCAGGCTCATCAGGCTAATAGGGCGATAGTCCCCAGGATAAGTGGTGGCTCCCCTTTTGTGGAGTGGGATAATGTTTACTGTGCACTATTCATTGGGCACAAAGCCTGACATGAGACTATGACTGAACATGGTGGTTAGGTGGGAAGCCAGTTCATTCTGAAGTTCATGTAAAACGCAGCCTGGGATGTTGTCCGGTCCCATGGATGCTGTGTGTTTGGTTTTAGAGAGTGCAGCTTTTATCTTCATAGATGTGATTACAGGGACTCTGCATTCTTCCTGCATAGATATGGGCCCTTTAGAGGGTGAGAGGGGGGTAAAGTTGACTCTGAACCTATCTGCCAGGAAGTCGGCAATATCAGTTGGTTCTGTAATTTTCTTGCCGTTGTGCTGTAGCTCAGAGCAGATCTGGGGGTTGCCACTGAGATTCTTGTCATAGCTATAGAATACTTTGTGGTTGCCCTTAGAATCAGTGGCAATTTTGTTTTTGTAGCAAGCTTTGGACGATTTTATAAGGGGTCTCAGCTTCTTACTGAGGCTGACCAGGGAGCTCCTCCATTCATGGGATTTTACTCTGTTTTGCAAGAGTTTCTTCCCTCTGTTGTATAGTTTGTTTATGGCAGGGTACCACCAGATTGGCTTCCTTTTTTTGGAGGATAGCGTCTTGGTTCTGTTTGGGATAACATGATCCATGCACTTGCGTAAGTGCTTATAGAGTGCATTTGTGTAGAATTCAGCAGTCATAAGTCTATTGCCCATTTGCATGAGTGTCATGAAGTTCACCACTTCTGTCTTAAGAAGCATGAAGTTGGCTTTGGAGAAATTTTTTTTACCGTGGTTTCCTTAATGGTGAGTGGGGGCGGGATGTGGATATCTATGGTGATTAGCTTATGGTCGGATCTAACCAACGAGGAGTTGACTTCAGGTGTGGAACACAGTTACTCATGTTGGTTGACTAGGTCTAGGATATTGTTGCCCCTGGTGGGGGTGTAGATAAGTTGATTCAGGGCATTGGAATTTATGAATTCCAGAAAGCGTTGAACGAAGGAGTTGGTACATGAGTAGTTTTCCCAGTTAATGGTGGGTAGTTGAAATTGCCCATTATTAGGGTGTTTGGTTGAACCCTAATATTTTCCAGTATATAAAGAAAAGAGGAGTGGAAATCCTGGTGCATGGTGGGGGATCTGTAGCAAGCTACAATTTGGATTGCAGTTTTGCCCATAGTTAGTTGCACTTGGATAACCTCGGATGCATTATGCTGCGCAACTAGCCTGGAAGTGTGGATATCCTTAATGAATATGGCCACACAGGTTAGATGGCTGAAAAGTGTGGTATGTGTTATAGCCTGGTAATGCAGGGGTGCTGTCTAGAGCCTTGAACCAGGTTTCAGTCACTGTACAGCTATTGATGTTCTCCATTTTTAGGAGTGCCTCGAGTGAGTGCATTTTGAGATTTAGACTTCTAGCATTGAGTAGCATTACCCTCAGTTTTTGCTTGCTTGTTCCTGTTGCTGTGGTGAATTTGTCATATGAACATTGCCTAAAAAAGGCACTATAGGGGTGGTAAGACCCTTGGCCAGTATCCAGAATCCCAGGGGCGACAGGTGCAGGCCATCTCTGGCAAAGCATTGTGGGCTGTCAACCATGTCGTCCCAGGCAGACTGATACTGGATCCCCTTAGAATGACACCAGAAGCTTAGCCAATGGTTGAAGTCAGGTCTAGGGTCATACCTGCCTGGACTACAAGATCGGACAGCTCTTCCATGTCTCTTTTCATGTAGTCCAGGGAGGTACGTCAGGTTGTTCACACCAACATGGACAATGACAGTCTCATATTTGTACTTGTTGTGGAGTAACCCGAGTTCGTGGGTTATATGGCGGATCCTGGCACCCGACAGTAACCTTCTCCTTGTTTAGCCTGGTGAGTGGGACATCAGTGTACCTGACTATAGAGTCACCCATGACTAGTGTGGTGGGTACGTTGTTTTTCCTTATGGGCTGTGGTTTATTGGCCCACTGAGTCTGTGGGCTGTGTGTCATTTTGGGTTGTGTTGGTGGGTGGAGGATGTTCTTCGTGTTTCACTATTGCAGTCATTACATTTGGGTAATCTGCTGGCAGGTTGCCCTCAGTCGGCCTGATTAACAAAATCTTGGGTCCTGCATCAGTTGCTGTCCCTTCTTCCATGACGTCAGGTCGTCAGGGGTATAAAACATGCAGCCGACATCATTACCTCAGTCTTTCTTGCCGTGTGGTGCCTGAAGCAGAAGCAGTTCGCAAGTGCCGGTCGGCCAACTCCTGAAATTTTCGTTTTCGAGTTTCAGAACCGAAGTCTTCAACTTAAAGCTAAGTACTCCGTTGGGGAAACTTTCTTGCTCCTTACCGATGTCAGTAAAAGTTAATAATTGCATTAGTTGTGGAAAGCAAATGCCGCATAAAGATTTTCATCTGTACTGTATTCCTTGCCTAGGCCCTGACCATGATGTTAGCTTGCTGTCAGTTTTGTGCTTTATTTAATCCGCGCACTATCCGTCGTCAGTACATTTTTGCTTCTAAATATTTCGGTTCTCGGTTTAATTATCCTGAAATGATGTCAGTTAGCCATCCGACTATTGGAATTTTGAAAAAACGCAAAGGTAAAGACAAAGACAGGCCGTTGAGGTCCAACACTGCCGACGACGCTTCTCCTAAGCCAGTCGCCAGTTCGCCGGTACTCCAGTGAGGCACTTTTGAAGCTCCTGATACCTGCTACTTGTGACTCGCAGGCCTCTACTGAGACCCATTCGGAGTCCGGTATGCCGCGAGATATTTCAACTATGGAACCCGTGGATGTCTCGACCTTGGGTCTGGAGTCGCTGTGCAGGCACCGGCTTCTGAGGGTATATTCAGGCTTACAGACTTGCATATCAAACAAACTCCACCTTCAGTACTAAGGCCTAAATCTCGATCTATGTCGAAAAAACTGATGCCCAGGCCACATGTTCAGGCCCCTATGCCTAAAAAACAAATGATCAAAATGGCTGAAGATGTAATTACTTAATCAGGAGTAGTCAACCCCCCCCCCCCCAAGAGGCCTAGGCCTAGGCCTGAGCTTGACTATGAATCTTCTGATCAGGATTGTGTTTCTTCTGACTCTAATGACCTGAATTTGTCCATACCTACTTATGAGGATTCTGATGCGGAGGATACCCCCCCCCCCCCGAGGATTTCTCTTTTGGTGAAACTTTACATACCTTACAGGAGCATTTCCACTGGGAAAGTCAGGAATTCTCTGATTCAGAAAAGAGGCTAGGGATTTTCTTCTTTTACCTCAGCATAGGCCTTTGGCTATACCTCCTGTACTAGACATTGTTGATGTGTTTTTGGAATCCAATATGGCCCCTTATTCCCTGCCTCCAATTCCTTGTAAACCTGACCGATACTACAGTGTTCCTGAGTCCCATAAGTTCCTTTTCAAAAATCCTGTTGCAGATCCTGAAACCATTTCTCATGGGCCTAAGGGCATTAAGGCTTCTACTGCTAAAAATCCTACCCCTTCTGATAGACTCCAGGGCGCTGGATTGATGGGGTAAAAAGGTTTATACTTCTGCAACCTTGGCTATCAGGGCTTTAAACTGCCAATTTCATATATTAAAATATTAACAGCATATTATTGGACTGCTTAAACAGAAAATTATGTTGATTTCTGATTGTGTGGAATATAAAGATTTACAGGATTTATTGCTTTCTGCTGAAAAAGTTGGAAAACATACTTTGCAATGTGGTTTTGATTCTTTAGAGGCCTCTTGCAGGGCTGCTGCTGATCTTCGTGTTTCACTGTTTCAGTCATTACATTTGGGTAATCCTGCTGGCAGGTTGCCCTCAAATCAGCCTGAATTCCAAAGTCCTAGGTCCTGCGTCAGCTGCTGTCGCCCCTTCCCTGACGTCAGGTCGTCAGGGGTATAAAAGATGCGTCTGACGCTTTCTTTAGTCTTTCTTGCCGCACGGTGCCTGAAGCAGTTCACAATTGCCGGTCGGCCGACTCATGAGATATTCGTGTTCAAGTTTTAGATCCGAAGTCTTCAATAAAGCTAAGTACCCCGTTGGAGAAACCTTTTTCTTGCTCCAGACCAGTAAATAATTGTATTTCTTGTGGAAAGCAAATACCTCATAAGGATTTCTTACTGTATTCCTTGCCTAGGCCCTGATCACAACGTTTTCGGTTGTTGGTTTTGTGCTAGATTTAACCAGCGCACTATTAAGCATCGGTATGATTTTGCTTTAAACTATTTCGGACGCTGGTTTAATTATCCAGAAATGTCGTCTGATAGCCATCCGACTACTGGAGTTCACAAAAAAACGCAAAGGAAAAGGAGAGAGAGAGAGAGAGAGAGACAACCGAGGCCCAAAACCAGTGACGAAGCTTCTGCTAAACCAGTCGCCGGTTCTCAGTGAGGCACTTTCACAGCCTCTGATGCCCGCTACTTGTCGCAGGCCGCTAACGACTCCCATGTGGAGCCGGCCATGCCGCTGGAAACTCACGGTATTGGAGCCTCTGATACTATTCCTTCAGATGGGTCTGGAGCCACTGAGCAGGCACCGGCTTCTGAGGGTGTATTCAGACCTAAACATCTATATATTAAACCGACTTCAGCTTCAAAGGCAAAGACTAAAGCAAAGAAACAAACTCGAGCCACGTGGTCCGGCCACTGTGCCCAAAAAACAGATGCTCAAAATGGCCGAAGACTTGATTACCTTGATCAGGGGATGTTCATCGTGTTTCACTGCTGCAGTCATTACACTTGGGTTATCCTGCCATCAGTCGGTCCCGCAGTCGGACAGAGTTCCGAAGTCTTGATCTGGCGTCTGTTGCTATCGCTTCTTCCCTGACGTCAGTGCGCCAGGGGTATACAAGATGCAGCTGATGCCATTTTCTTCAGTCTTTCTTGCCGCGTGGTGCCCGAAGCAAAAGCAGATGTCCTTCAAGGATGCATCTGCAGTCATCACATATGGGTTGTCCTGCCTCAGGCAGCCCTTCGGTCGGACGGATTCCAAAGTCTGGGTCCAGCATAGGCTGATGTCGCCCTTTCCCCGACGTCAGAGCGTCTGGGGTATAAAAGCGTCAGCCGACGCCATCTTCCCCAGTCTTTCTTGCCGCGTGGTGCCCGATGCAGAAGCAGTTCGCAAGTGCCGGTCGGCCAGCTCCTGTAATTCAGCTACCGAAGACTTCAAAAGCTAAGTACCCCGTTGGGGACTCTTTCTTGCCTCAGCCGATGTCAGATAAAGTTAATAATTGCTTTACTTGTGGGAAACAAATACCTCATAAGGATTTCCACTCTTACTGCCTCCCCTGCCTAGGCCCAGACCACGATGTCTCGGCCTGTTCAGCCTGTGCTTCCTTCAACCGACGCACTCTTAGGCGGGCGGAGTTTGCAGAGGAATTTTTTGGGGCTAGTTTTTCGTACAATATGCCGTCGGAGACTCCAACTTCACATTTAACAAAGAAACGGAAGGACAAGGACCGACACACGCGGGCCGTGGTTTCGGCTGAAACCACGGCCAGGCCTACCGCGAGTGTCTCTGTCTCGGCTGAAACAGAGTCCTTGGTACTTCCGACCCCCGAAACCGCTCAACCGACAGCCTCGGCCCTGGAGGCCCCTGCTGAGTCGGTTATTGAATTTCCTTCAGAAACTGGTGTCTTGGAAACTTCCGACACCATTCCTCTAGACAAAACTACACCAGCACGTGGTGCAGCCAGGCCTCCTGCATCCATGTCCATAAAGGCATTCACCAGGGCTAAAGCTGCTAAACGCACAAAAGCTATGCCTCCCAGGGTTATTCCTCAGGGACCCTCTACAAGTTCACAGATTCTATCCTTAGCAGAGGACTTTATTTCCTTAATTAGGGGCTCCCAACCCCATCCGGACAGGGGTTCTCAACTTCCTCTAGACAAAAGGCCCAGGGTTGAGCCCTCTGATCCCCACTCCTCAGAGGAGGCCTCTGATGGCTCTGCTCTCTCGGACTACCAGGAGGAGGCTTTTTCGGCCTACGAGGACTCTGATGCAGAAGAATCTATCCCCTCGGCCTCCCCTCCTGAAGAACTATCCTTCGGGGAGACCCTTCACACTATGAGAGAGCATTTCAAATGGCAGAGCCAGGAATTCTCTGATTCCAGGAAAAGATTAAGAACTTTTCTGCATTTACCTCAGCATAGACCTTTGGCTATTCCTCCTGTTTTGAATGTTATTGATGATGTGTACTCTGAGTCTAGCATAACCCCTGACACACTTCCTCCGGCCCCTGTCAAACCCGATAGGTACTACAGGGTCCCGGACTCACATTTTTCTTTACAAGGCCCACTCTGCTGATCCAGAAACTATTTCCCAGGGCCCTAAAGGGGTTGCAGCTGCCACAACTAAAAATCCACTCCCCTCTGAAAGGGAGTCCAGGGCTTTAGAGAGATTGGGTAAAAAAGTGTATACTTCTGCTACTCTTTCTATGAGGGCATTAAATTGTCAATTTCATATGATACAGTACCAAGAGTATTTGTTAGATGAATTGCATAAGAAACTGTCTTCACCTGAACCCCTAGATCGCAAATCACTTCAGGATCTGGTACATAACTCCCAGCAGGTTAGCAACCATTTCTTGCAGTGTGGTTATGATGCATTGGAAGCTTCATGTAGGTCAGCTATGACAGGTGCAGTCATACGTAGGCATGCTTGGCTGAAGGAACAATCTCTGCCAGACCATGTTAAAGCTAAGCTTCTGGATGCTCCACTGGAAAAGCAAAAGTTATTTGGCTCCACTGCTCAGGAGGTCTTAAAGAAATTTGAGGAAAAGGCTAAATCTGTGCAAACAGTCAAAGCTTTTCTACAAGTCCAACCACCAAGATTCGGCAGAAATTGGCCTACCAAGAATTGGTCCTTTCTGGACACAGAAAGATTTCAGAGAGGCAAGAACAGGCGTGCCAGAGGTAGAGGGCAAGCTAGAGGCTCCTACAGAGGACGTCAATGGCAGCCTCCCAACCAGAGAGGTAGTGCAGGACCTACAACAGCTGCACAAGGACAGACTCAATGACTTTGCTTTGATTCCGCCAACCAGGGCTCAATTAGAAGCACCTTTGGGCGGAAAGCTTTCTTTATTCTCAGAAAATTGGCACAGTTTTACAAGAGACAAATGGACACTGCAGATAATAGACAAAGGATACAGGTTCCATTTCCACACATTTTGCAAAAAGAAAAGGCATGCCAGACCTGCCACCAAATCAAAGGGCAGAGGCTTTGAAACAAATCTCCTACTTAATGCAAATGAAAGCTATAGAAAAGGTTCCTCTTTCAGAACAAGGCCAAGGATTTTACTCCAGACTATTCCTTGTTCCAAGAAAAGAAAATCAATGGCGGCCTATTCTCGACTTGTCAGCACTGAATACTTATCTCATTGTGCCAAAATTCAAAATGCTGACTCTACAGCAACTCCTTCCCATGCTGGGCAAGGGGTCTTGGCTGGTGACAATAGACCTCAAGGAGGCATACCTGCATGTCCCTATCAGACAAAGTTGCAGAAGACACCTCAGATTTCTTGCAGGTTCAGAGCATTATCATTTCTCAGCATTGCCCTTTGGCTTATCTACTGCACCCAGATTATTCACGAAATGCCTGGCATCAGTAATTGCACACTGCAGACTTCAGGGGATTCAAATATACCCATATCTGGACGACTGCCTTATACAAGCGGACAGCCAACAAACTTTGGTAAAGGACTTGAATTATGCCATCCACCTACTGCAGGCCTTGGGATATGCAGTCAACATTCACAAATCAAGACTTGTTCCATCCCAAAGAATAACTTTTCTGGGTGTGGATCTAGACACAACCACCCAAATGGCCTTTCTCACAGAAGAAAAACAAAGACAACTACCGGATTACTTCAAGAATCTGACAAGACAGACTCAGCTGACTGCAAGGAAAATCCTACAGGCCCTGGGTTACATGGCATCTTGCATTCTTCTGATTCCACAAGCAAGGCTGCATATGAGAAAACTACAATGGTACCTAAGGAGTTTATGGACTCAGCACAGTCACAGCTTAGAAACTTTGATCCCACTCATTCCATGCCTCCAGAAGGAATTTCTGTGGTGGGCTCAAGCAAGCCAGTCAAACAGGGGTCTGCCCTTCAGCAAACCAATAGCCAGCCAAACCATTACAACCGACGCTTCAGACCATGGTTGGGGAGCACACATGGAGGGCAGATGTATTCAAGGACTATGGTCACAAAAGGAGCTACACATGCACATAAACCAAAAGGAAATGCTGGCAGTGATACATGCAATCGAGGCCTTCAAACTCTTTCTGCATCAAGGCCACCTGCTAATAAGGACAGACAACACCACAGTTATGTGGTACATAAACAAGCAAGGAGGCACCCATTCCTACCCTCTTTGCAGACTGGCAATGACTCTATGGGAACTTTCCTTGAAACTCAATATAGAGCTGCAATCCCAGTTTGTGCCAGGAAAAGACAATGTACTGGCGGACAGCTTAAGCAGAAATATCATGGATGCACATGAATGGATGCTGCACCCAGACATCTTCCTACAGATAACACAATCATGGGGAAGGCCGGACATAGATCTTTTTGCCTCCCCCCACAATCATCAGCTGAAGAAATTCTGCTCAAGGACATACCACCCACAAGCATGGAAAGTGGACGCCCTCTCTTTCAGCTGGAGAACTCTAACAGTGTATGCATTTCCACCTCTTCCATTAATGACCAAGGTTTTACTGAAGATCAGGACAGAGCAGCCAAAAGTGATTCTGATAGCTCCGGACTGGCCAAGACAGCACTGGTACCCACTGTTAAAGAGCATGTCACGCACGAAACCATGGCCTCCTCAATGGCCACTTCTCCTGACACAGCACAATTACAAAACTCTGCATTTCAACCTGAAAACCTTGCAACTAACAGCCTGGAAAATACCTTGACTCCTCCTCAGGATAAGCTATCCAAGAGAGTGAAGGATATCATCATGGAAGCTCGCCGGCCTTCCACAAGAAAGGCATATTCAGCAAAATGGAAAAGATTTCACACTTGGAGCACCACAGAGGGCCTAGATGCGACAGTGATGAACATGGCAGAAATGTTCCACAATGGCCTGTCTTACTCTTCCATTAAAATTCATGCTTCAGCAATTTCAGCAGAGTACAATACTGATCCACCTGTCTTTTCTCATTCTCTCCTAAGACCGTTTCTAAGAGGAATTAAAAACATCAATCCTCCAAGGAAACCTCCAGTGCCTACTTGGGACCTTAACTTCGTGTTGGAAAAACTAACTCTGTCTCCCTTTGAGCCAGCAGCATCTGCAGAACTACAGTTCCTGTCTTGGAAGACTGCCTTCCTTCTGGCCATAACCTCAGCAAGAAGAGTGTCTGAGTTACAGGCCCTCATGGCAGTACAGCCATTTCTTATTTTTCATCAAGACAGAGTCTCATTGAGAACCAATCCTTCATTTATGCCAAAGGTGGTATCCAGGGTCTCATTAAACCAAGCTATTCACCTGCCTGCCTTCTTTCCAAATCCACAAAACAAAGGGGAGAAACTTTTGCACACCCTGGACATACACAGACAGTTGTGCTACTACTTGGACAGAACTAAAAGCTACAGAAAAACTGACCAGTTGTTGGTAGCATATGCTGCTGGTGCACAAGGAAAAGCAATTTCCAAACAGACAATTTCAAAATGGATAGGGAATTGCATTCGTTTTTGTTATTCCTTTCATGGAAAAACTGTGCCAGCTAACATTAGACCTCATTCCACCAGAGCCACAGCCACCTCCACAGCTTTCTTAAGAGGGGTGGCTACCAAGGACATTTTAGAAGCTGCTACATGGAGCTCCGTGCATACATTTTCCAAGCATTACAATTTACCTTTATATTCCAGATCCAGAGCAGGCTTTGCTACGGCAGTGCTGCAGGGCATTTTAGCTACACCATCCTTTACATAGATCCTCCACCCCAGATTGGCTATGGTATTCTACCCATATGTGATGACTGCAGATGCATCCTTGAAGGACATAGTACAGTTTTGTACCTACCATAAATGTAGATGTCCGATAGGTATGCATCTGCAGTCAGGTTTACCTCCCTCCTTCCCCTCTTTGGTATTTATTGGGTACTTTTCCCTCTCATAGCTAGCTGGGGTTATCTATTATGGTGTATTTGTTTTATATATATATATATATATATATATATATATATATATATATATATATATATATATATATATATATATATATATTGTGCATGTTTGGAATTTATTGCATTTCTCCAAATTTAGCCTTCCTTTGAGGGCACCTGGCATCTGGGGCAAGAAACACTGAGGAAGATGGCGTCGGCTGATGCTTTTATACCCCAGGCGCTCTGACGTCAGGGAAAGGGCGACATCAGCTGATGCCGGACCCAGACTTTGGAATCCGGCCAACCGAAGGGCTGCCTGAGGCAGGACAACCCATATGTGATGACTGCAGATGCATACCTATTGGACATCTACATTTATGGTAGGTACAAAACTGTACTTTCACAAGTGCCGGTCGGCCGACTCCTGAGATTTTGAATTCGAATTTCAGAACTGAAGTCTTCAATAAAGCTAAGTACCCCGTTGGGGAAATTTTTTCTTGCCTCAGACCGATGTCAGTAAAAGTTAATAATTGTATTTCTTGTGGGAAGCAAATACCTCATAAGGATTTTCATTCTTACTGTATTCCATGCCTAGGCCCAGACCACGACGTCACTAGTTGTCGATTTTGTGCTAGATTTAACAAGCGCACTATTAAACATCGGTTTGACTTTGCTTGCCATTACTTTGGCCGAAGGTTCAATTATACCATGCCGTCGGAACAATGACCAGAATACACAAAAAACGCAAAGACAATGATAAGGACAGGCATCTGAGGTCCAAAACTGACGGCAAAGCCTCTTCTAGGCCAGTCGCCGGTTCTCAGTGAGGTGCTTTCGCAGCCCCTGACACCAGCTACCTCAGAGCCACAGGCCGCCTCCGACTCCCACATGGAGATGTCTAGGCTTCTGGAAACTCAAGGTATTGGGCCTACGGAAACTAACCCCTCAGATGGGTCCAGAGCCGCTGAGCAGGCATCGGCTTCTGAGGGTGTTTTCAGACCTTCACAGCTTACCATCAAAACAACAACCAAGTCTAAAACTCCATTAAAGACAAAGAAGCAAGTACAGCATTCATCTGGACAGGCCTCCATGCCTAAAAAACAGATGCTCAAAATGGCTGAAGAAATAATTACTCTGATCGGGTTCCCATCCCCCTCCTGATAAAAGGCCTAGGCAGGATACAGAATATGATTCCTCTGACCAGGTTTCCATTTCTTCTGATTCCTCTTCAGACCAGGGATACTCTTTACCCCCCATATAAGGACTCTGATGCTGAAGAATCAATCCCTTCAGCCTCTCCTCCTGAGGATTACTCTTTTGGGGAAACTTTACATACCATAAGGGAGCATTTCCACTGGGAGGGCCAGGATTATTCAGAATCCAAGAAAAGGCTCAGAGACTTTATTTTATTGCCTCAGCACAGGCCCCTTGCTATTCCGCCAGTGTTAGATATTGTGGATGATGTGTTCTCTGAATCCAGTTTAAATCCTGATTCTTTGCCCCCTGCTCCAGTCAAGCCAGACAGGTACTACAGAGTCCCTGACTCTCACAAATTTCTTTATAAAAACCCTGCTGCTGACCCAGAAACCATTTCCCAGGGTCCCAAAGGGGTAAAGACTTCCATGGCTAAAAATCCAGTTCCCTCTGACAGGGATTCTAGAGCATTAAACAGATGGGGGAAGAAAGTTTACACTTCTACAACTTTAGCAGTAAGGGCTTTAAATTGCCATTTTCATATGCTTAAATACCAACAATATTTAATGTCTTTGTTAAAACAGAAAATGCTTACAAGCTCAGCACATCCTGACTACAAGGAAATGCAGGATTTATTGCATGCAGCTGAACAAGTGGGAAACATACTCTGCAATGTGGTTTTCATTCATTAGAGGCTTCTTGTAGCGCAGCAGTTACAGGAACTGTGATTCGAAGGCATGGTTGTTTAAAAGAACAAGGTTTACCTGATCATGCTAAGGCAAAATTATTGGATGCTCCTTTACAGCAGGATATTTTATTTGGTATTAAGGCAGAAGAGGTATTAAAGAAAATGGAGGATAAGGCAAAATCTATGCAAACAGTGAAGGATTTCTTACAGGTACAGCCGCCTCGATTTAGCAGAAATTGGCCTTCAAAAAATTGGTCCTTTCCAGTGTCAGACAGACCACAAAGAGGCAGATACAGATGCCCAAGAGGCAGATCTCAGCCCCAAGGCTCTCACAGACCACGACAGTGGGGTGCTTCAACCCCAAAAGGAGGGGAAGACAAGTCACAACCCTTGTAGGAAACTGTCCCAATGACTTCCCCCTTCAAATGCCAAGCACTTACCTTTTGGCAGCTCCCTTAGGGGGAAAACTAGCACTTTTTTCACAAAATTAGCATATAATTACCCAAGACAAGGTTACAGGTTCCACTTTCACACTCTATCAAGGCCAAAAGGAATGCCAGACCTACTACAAAGTCAATGGGCAGAGGCACAAAAACAAATTACAGCCCTCATGGACATGAGAGCTATTCAAAAAGTGCCACAACAGGAACAAGGACAAGGATTTTACTCAAGACTTTTCCTGGTCCCCAGAAATGACAAAGCCTGGAGACCTATACTGGACCTTTCTACTCTAAATACTTACCTGGATGTTCCGAAATTCAAAATGTTGACACTACAGCAGCAGCAGCTTCCCATGCTGGGCAAGAAAGCTTGGCTTGTTACCTTAGACCTCAGAGGCATACCTGCATGTCCCTATCAGACAAAATTGCAGAAGATACCTCACATTCATAGCTGGTTCAATGCATTACCAATTCTCTGCACTGCCCTTTGGCTTATCTACTGCGCCCAGGGTCTTCACAAAATGCCTGGCACCAGTAATCGTGTTTTGCAGACAAAAAGGAATTCAAATATATCCCTACTTGGATGACTGCCTAATCCAAGCAGAGAGCAAGGACGCTCTTCTAAAGCATCTGGCGTTTGTAAAAAGATTACTAATTGGCCTAGAGTACACAGTACAAACTAGTGCCCTCTCAAGAGATAATATTCCTGTGTGCAAGCTTAAGTACAACTGCCCAGATGGCTTCTCACGCCAGACAAACAAAAACAACTGACTACTTCAAGAACTTGGCGACAAAAACCTACCTATCTGCAAGGAAAATCCTGCAGGCCTTGGGTTTCATGGCATCCTGCATTCTACTAATTCCATATGCCAGACTGCATATGAGGAAACTACAATGGTATCTGAAAAGTGTTTGGACTCAGCATTGCCATAGCCTGGAGACAGTAATTGCACTCATTCCCTGCCTACAGCAGGAGTTTCGATGGTGGCAGAAGCCTGTCACCACAAGGGTCTGCCATTCAGTTTACCCACAGCCAGACAGACGTTGGCAACGGATGCATCAGATTATGCCTGGGGGGCCCATATGGCAGGAAAATGTATTCAGGGCACATGTCCTGCAAACCAGAGGCATCTTCACATCATCAAAAAGAGACGCTAGCTGTTCAAAATGCCCCGACAGCTTTCAAGGACCTGCTTCATCCAGGACAGTTACTGATAAAGACAGAACACTACGGTCATGTGGTACATAAACAAGCAGGGAGGTATACATTCCTACCCCCTGTGCAGACAAGCAATGACCTTATGGGACACAGCATTGGCTTTTCAAGTTCACCTACAAGCACAATTCCTGCCAGGGAAAACAAATACTCTGGCAGACGAACAAAGCAGAAACCTCATGGATCCCCACGAATGGAAACTGGATCCACAAGTCTTCAGCATGATAATAAGGAAATGGGGATGCCCAGACATAGATCTATTTGCCTCCCCTCACAGCTTTCAATTGCAGAGATTTTGCACAAGAATTTACCGCAAGCAATCATGGAAAGTGGACGCCCTATCATTCAGCTGGAACAATCTAACAGTATATGATTTTCCCCCACTGCCTCTCCTTCCCAGAGTACTACTAAAGGTCAGACAAGAGAAGCCAAAAATGATTCTGATTGCACTAGACTGGCTACACCAGCACTGGTACCCAATCCTAAATAGCTCGTCTCAAGGTCTAGCATGGATATTGTCTCAAACTTCTCACTTGCTGACCCAACAAAACAATCAGATCCTGCACAGCCAACTCAGGACCTTAAATCGGGCAGCATGGCAGATAATGTAGCCATTCAGAACACTCCTCTTTCAAAAGTTGTTATGGATGTTATCTTGGAGGCCAGGAGGCCCAGTACCAGAAAATCTTATGCAGAAAAATGGAAGAGATTCTGTGCTTGGAACCAGGAACAAGGCACTGACACGTCTGTACCAAATATCCCTCAGATTTTACATTACCTAACTGAGATGCTGTATAAAGGCCTTTCTTTCTCATGAATTAAGATTCATGCCTCTGCCATTTCTGCACATTACAATACAGAACCACCTATTTTTTTCTCATCCTTTAATAAGGCAGTACCTCAGAAGGGCCAAAAACATTAGGCCTCCAAGGAGAGCACCAACTCCGGCCTGGGACCTCAATTATGTTTTGGAAAAACTCACACTGCCTCCTTTCGAGCCAGCATCAACAACAGATATAAAATTCTTATCCTGGAAAACAGCTCTGCTCCTAGCCATAAACTCTGCAAGGCGAGTCTCAGAGTTACAAGCACTCATGGCTGTGGAACCTTTCATTATTTTTCATCCAGACAGGGTTTCTCTGAGGACAAACCCTACATTTATGCCTAAGGTGGTGTCCAGTGTGGCCCTCAACCAAACCATTCACTTGCCTACCTTTTACCCAAATCCAAAGAATAACGGTGAGAAAATTCTGCATTCTTTGGACATACACAGGCAGTTACACTTCTACTTGGACAGAACTAAAGCTTTCAGAAAGACTGAGCAACTTGCTGTCATATGCTGCAGGATCACAAGGAAAGGCCATCTCAAAACAGACCATTTCTAAATGGATAGGCCATTGCATCCGTTTCTGCTATGTTCAACATGGCAAATCAGTGCCTAAGGGCATTAGGCCTCATTCCACCAGAGCAGCAGCCTTCCTCAGAGGAGTACCAACCAAAGAAATCTTAGAGGCTGCAACTTGGAGTTCAGTGCACACTTTTACAAAGCACTACCACTTGCCTCTCTACTCTAAGTCCAGAGCAGGCTTCGCCACTGCAGTTCTGCAGGGTCTCATAGCCTCTCCTAATCCTATTTAGCCCAGCCACCCATCCTCAGCTTTGGGATTCTACCCAAGAGTAATGACTGCAACAGTGAAACACGATGAACATAGTACAGATGTGTACCTACCATAAATGTAGATGTTCGAATGTATTCACTGTTGCAGTCCAGGTTACCCACCCACCATCCCCCTTCTCTTTGCTGGGACTTATCTGCACTTCTTTATCCTATACAACCTTTTTGGTGTATTTGCTTGTAGATGACGGAAATGTTATTTTTATGCTTGCATTTCTTATTGGTATATTTTACAGCCTACCTATTTGGGGCACCTGACATCTGGGGCAAGAAAAACTGAAGAAAATGGCACCTGCTGCATCTTTTATACACCTGGTGCACTGACGTCAGGGAAGAGGCGACAGCAACTGACGCCGGACCTAGACTTTGGAATTCTGGCCGACTGCGGGTAGCCTGCCAGCAGGTTAACCCAAGAGTAATGACTGCAACAGTGAATACACTAGAACATCTACATTTATGGTAGGTACACAACTGTACTTTACTCTCATTCCCTGCCTACAACAGGAGTTTCGATGGTGGGCAAAGGCTCGTCATCAAAACAAGGGACAGCCATTCACATTACCCCCAGCCAGGCAGACATTAACAATGGATACATCAGATTATGCCTGGGTGGGCCCACATGGTAGCAAGATGCATTCAGGGCACATGGGCCTCAAACCAAATGCATCTACATGTCAATCAGAAAGAGATGCTAGCTGTTCAAAATGCCCCAACAGCCTTCAAGGACCTACTTCATCCAGGACAACTACTGATAAAGACAGACAACACCACGGTCATGTGTTATATAAACAAGCAGGGGGGCACACATTCTTACCCCCTTTGTAGACTAGCCATGACTTTGTGGGACACAGCATTGACTTACCAAGTGCATCTGCAGGCACAATTCCTGCCAGGAAGGAAAAATACTCTGGCAGACAAACTAAGCAGAAACCTCATGGATCCCCACGAGTGGCAACTGAATCCACAAGTCTTCAGCATGATAACAAGGAAATGGGGATGCATAGACATAGATCTATTTGCTTCCCCTCACAGGTACCAACTAAAAAGATTCTGCACAAGGATTTATCTCAGACAAGAATGGAAAGTGGACGCCCTATCAATATATGCCTTTCCCTCACTGCCTCTCCTACACAAACAGGAGAAGCCAAAGATGATACTAATTGCCCCAGATTGGCCCTGCCAGTACTGGTATCCAATACTAAGGAACTTGTCTCAATTCCCTGCTTGGACCTTACCTCAAATACCTCATTTACTGTCCCAGCAAAGCAATGAGATCCTGCACAGCCAACTCGGGACTTTAAACCTGGCAGCATGGCGGATCATGTAGTCATACAAAACACACCTCTCAGTAAAGCTGTGATGGATGTCATTTTGGAAGCCAGAAGGCCTAGTACTAGAAAATCTTACGCTGGAAAATGGAAGAGATTCTGTGCTTGGAACCAGGCACAAGGGACTGATACAGCTGTGCCAAATATTTCTCAGATTTTGCAATACTTAACTGAGATGCTGGACAAAGGCCCATCTTTTTCATCTATTAAAATTCATGCCTCTGCCATTTAGGCTCATTACAATACAGAGCCACCAATCTTTTCTCATCCCTTATTAAAGCAGTACCTCAGAGGAGCCAAAAATTTAAGGCCTCCAAGGAGATCACCATTGCCTGCATGGGACTTCAACTATATCTTGGAAAAACTCACCCTGCCTCCTTTTGAGCCAGCTGCTACTGCTGATATAAAGTTTTTATCTTGGAAAACAACTCTGCTCCTAGCAATAACTTCAGCAAGACTAGTTTCAGAGCTACAGGCACTCATGGCTGTGGAGCTTTTTATCATTTTTTATCCAGACAGGGTCTCTGTCTGAGGACAAACCTAACATTTATGCCTAAGGTGATGTCCAGTGTGGCTCTTAACCAAACCATTCATCTGCCAACTTTTTATCCAAATCCACAGAACAAGGGGGAGAGAATTCTGCATTCTTTGGACGTACACAGACAGCTTAGATTCTACCTGGACAAAACCAAAGTTTTCAGAAAGACACCTGATGCACTTGTAATAGGTGACTCTATCGTCAGGCACACTGACGTCCCGCTCACCAGGCTGAACAAGGAGAGGGTCACGGTGAGCAGCCTGTCGGGCGCTAGGATCCGCCAAATAATGCAAGCACTCAGGTCACTCCAAGGCAAGTACAAATATGACTCTGTCATGTCCATGCTGGTGTGAATGACCTGAGACATACCTCCCTGGACTGCATGAAAAGAGACATAGAGGAGCTCTCTGAGCATGTAGCCCAGGCCGGTATGACCCTGACCTTGAGTAGCATCTTACCCTCACCAAGAATGATGCCACAATATGAAGACAAGATGATCAATTTCAACAATTGGCTTAAGTACTGGTGTCATTCAAAGGGGATCCACTGCCTGTCAGCTTGGGATGATATGCTCGACAAGCCACGATGCTTCGCTAGGGACGGCTTGCACCTGTCACCCCTGGGCTTTCGGATATTGGCAAAGGCTCTTGCTACCCCCATAGTGCCTTTTTTAGGCAAGGCTCAAAAGACAAACCCACCTCCATAGGTATCACAAGGGATAAGAAACTGAGTAATGCTACTCAACGCCAGAAGTCTAAACCATAAACAAACTATACAATAGAAGGAGGAAGCTACTAAAATCCCAAAAAGGGAAGGCATCACTGATTAGTATTAGCAAAAAACTACGGGCACTCATAAAATTGTCTAAGGCCAGCTTCGCGAGAAAAATTGCACAGGACACTAAGGATAATCACAAGGCTTTCTTTAGTTATGTTAGGAACCTGGGTGGTAATTCCCAGATATGCTCAGAATTAGTCCAAAATGACAAAAAATACATTGAACCCACAGACATTGCCAACATCCTAGCTGACAGGTTCAGCGCAAAGCCCCCCCCACCAAAAGGGCAAATATCTATCCCAGCAGAGTGCTGCCCCCCCTGACATCTCAGATGCTCAGGTAAGAGCCGCTCTCTCCAAAGCAAAAAACACAGCATCAATGGGACCAGACGGTGTCCTGGGCTGCGTCCTACATGAAATCCAAGAAGAGCTAAACCCAAACATAAAACTACTGTTCAATCTCAGCCTTACTACAGGATATGTGCCCAAAGAGTGGCGTACAGCAACAGTGGTCCCTCTCCATAAAGGTGGTGCCTCAACGGATCCTGGAAACTATCGCCCCATAAGCCTAACTAGCTTGGTCTGCAAAGCTATGGAAAGGATCATCATGGACCTCATAAATAAAGATATTGGGGACCTACAGACACTGGATCCTACCCAGTTCGGCTTTAAGGGCAGATCCTGCCTCTTAAACCTGGTTGATTTCTTTGAAACAGTCACCAAGGCCATTGACAAGGGGAAGGTGGTCCACACAGCCTACCTGGACCTCGCAAAAGCCTTCTTACAATACCCCACTCAGGCATTATAGATAAGCTCACCAGCTTAAATATAAACCCCTATGTCACTAGATGGATTGCAAACTGGCTCAAGGACAGAACCCACATGGTTAGAATTGCTGGAGCCATGTCAGACTCCAAACCAGTTACAAGTGGTGTCCCACAAGGCTCAGTCCTGGGACCTCTCTTGTTCGGTATACATTTCTCGGAGGTACAGGCCAACACGGAAGGACTGTGGCTGACCAAGTTCGCAGATGACTGCAAACTGGTCGCCATAATCGACTCTCCAGCCGACACACGCATCCTCCAAAAGGGCCTCATAGAAACAGACAACTGGTGCCAGAGCCATGGCCTCAAGCTAAATGCCAAAAAGTGTATAGTCATCCCCTTTGGCAAAAACAAAGTGCCCACATAGGTGGTAATCCATTAGGTACAGAAGAAGTAATTAGGGACCTGGGGACCCAAGTTGATAGCAATCTCTCATTTGACAACCACGTGGCCAAAGTGGTTAGAAAAACATTTTATATAGCCCATCTAATCATGAAGGGATTTACATCTAGATCAGGGGAGGTCATCGTGCCTCTTTACTCATCCCTCATCAGGCCCATAATTGAGTACAGTGCCCCTTTTGGGATGTACCTTACCAGACACCTGCAGCAACTGGAAAGACCCCAAAAGTACCTCACTAAGATGATCAAAGGGCTCAAACAGATGCCATATGCTGCCCGGTTAAAGAAACTCCAGCTCTACTCAGTGGCATACCGCCTGTTCAGAGGCGATCTGTGCCTGACATATAAAGCCATGTCCAACCCGCAATTAATGGACATGCTGCACCTCAGAAAATCCAAATCCCATCGAGCTACGCGCTCGAGAGACTTGAACCTCAGCACTGAAATAAATAGGACATGCTGGATGGACAGATTCATAACCCAGAGGCTCCCTTCACTGTGGAATAAAATCCCAGTCCAGGTTAGGCAGAGTCCCTCATTGACTCTCTTCAAGAGGAATCTTGATGAGTGGATGGGAGATCGTAGGTTTACCCCGGGTATCACTTCTGTGTCACTGTTAGACAGAGGCACAGTATACTAACCTCGAAAAAGGGCATAGCAAAATAAATTTAAAATGGGTGGCGAAAGCCAAACACATTCTGGATAGGCTTATAAATGCCCCAGGGCAGATAGCTTAGTATGAACCTATGAACCTATTACTAGTGGCATATGCTGCAGGATCACAAGGAAAGGCTATCTCAAAGCAGACTATTTCATAGGCCACTGCATTCGTTTCTGCTACTTACACCATGGCAAGCCAATGCCCAAGGGCATTAGGCCACATTCAGTCAGAGCTGCAGCCACTTCAGCAGCCTTTCTCAGGGGAGTACCAACCAAGGAAATTTTAGAGGCTGCTACTTGGAGTTCAGTGCACACCTTTAGAAAGCACTATCATCTACCACTCTACTCTAAATCCTTGGCAGGCTTTGCCACTGCAGTTCTGCAGGGCCTCATAGCCGCTCTTAATGCTGTTTAGCTCCAGTCCCCCATCCATAGCTTTGGGACTTTACCCAAATGTAATGACTGCAACAGTGAAACACGAAGAACATAGTACAGTTGTGTATACTTACCATAAATGTAGATGTTCGAGTGTATTCACTGTTGCAGTCCAGGTTACCCACCCACCATCCCCCTTTTTCTTCTGATGGAACCTATCTTTCCTTTCTCTGATTTATACAACCTATGTGGTGTATTTGCTTGTAGATGAATGTAAAGTTTATATTGGTGCATGTGTGTGTGTGTGTGTGTGTGTGTGTGTGTGTGTGTGTGTATGTATATATGTATAATATATATATATATATATATATATATATATATATATATATATATATGTATGTATTTATTATATATATGTATGTATTTATTATATATATGTATAAATTTTGGCTACCCTTTTAGGGGGCACCTGACATCTGGGGCAAGAAAAAAAGAAAATGGCATTTGCCACATCTTTTATACCCTTGACGACCTGACTTCAGGGAAGGGGTGACAGCAGCCGACGCAGGACCCAGGACTTTGGAATTCAGGCCGACTGAGGTCAACTTGCCAGCAGGATTACCCAAATGTATGACTGCAACAGTGAATGCACTCGAACATCTACATTTATGGTAAGTGTACACAACTGTACTTTACTGGGTCTGTGCTTAGAAGGCATGCTTGGCTTAAGGAGCAATCTCTGCCTGATCATGTTAAAGCAAAATTGTTGGATGCTCCTTTAAATCAGGACCGCCTGTTTGCCAATAAGGCTGAAGAAGTTTAAAAAAAGATGGAAGATAAAGCTAAATCTATGCAAACTGTAAAAGATTTCTTGCAAGTGCAACCTCCAAGATTTAGTAGGCACTGGCCTACCAAGAATTGGTCCTTTCCAGCTCCTTCCAGATCCTCTCAAGCCAAATCCAGACACTCCAAAAGCACCAGGTTTCAGTCCCAGGGCACTTTCAGACCTAAGCAATGGGGGGCCTCCACTTTCAAATCTGGAAATAACAAGACACCCCCTATGGTAAACAGTCTCAATGGCTTTCCTTTAAAATTACCAAGCACTTACCTTTTAGCCGCCCCTTTGGGGGGAAAAGATTGCTTTTCATGCAAAAAACTGGGAACTCATAACCCAGGACATATGGGTTTTAAATATAGTGTTCCAGGGATACAGATTTCATTTCCACACGTTGCCAACACCAAATGGGTGGCCAGATCTGCCCCCAAATCAGTGGGCAGAGGCTCAGAAACGAGTACTTTCCCTCTTAAACATGGGGGCTATTCAACTAGTACCAGAAGGGGAAAAGGGACAAGGTTTCTATTCCAGGCTTTTCCTGGTACCCAGAAAAGACAGATCATGGCTTCCAATTCTGGACCTGTCTACTCTAAACACTGCAAAATTTAAGATAGTGACTCTTTACCAGTTACTTCCTTTGTTAGGCAGGGATGCCTGGTTGGCAACTCTAGATTTAAAAGAGGCTTACTTGCATGTCCCAATCGGGTAATCTTGCAGAAGATACCTACGCTTCAAAGCAGGCTACTTGCATTATCAGTTCTCTGCACTGCCCTTTGGCTCATCTACGGCACCCAGGGTATTCACAAAGTGCCTGGCTCTAGTAATTGCATTTTGCAGGCAAAGAAATATTTAAATATATCCATACCTGGACAATTGTCTAATTCAGGTGGAAAACCAGGCCATACTTCTAAATCATCTGGCGTTTGTAAAAAGGGTTCTTAACTTGTCTAGAGTACACCATAAACGAAAATAAATCACAACTGGCACCCTCTTAACAGATTACATTCCTGGGTGCAAGCTTGAATACAACTGCCCAGATGGCTTTCCTCACGCCAGAAAAGCAAATTAATTTTGTTACTTCAAACAAGTGGCCACAAAAACAAGGGACTGCCATTCCCGCTACCCCCTGCTGCCCAAAGCCTAACTACAGACGCACATCAGACTATGCTTGGAGGGCTCACCTGGCAGGGAAGTGCATTCAGGGCAAATGGAACCCAAATCAAATGCACCTACATATCAATCAAAAAGAAATGTTAGCTGTACAGAATGCTCTGACAGCCTTCAAGGACTATGTTCTTCCAGGTCAACTAGTTTTAAAGACTGGCAACACTACGGTTATGTGGTACATAAACGAGCAGGGGGGGTACACATTCCTACCCCCTCTGCAGACTAGCCATGGCATTGTGGGACACGGCCTTGAGCTTGAGCCCAGATGTAGCTCTATTTGCATCCCCCCAGAACTACCAGTTTGACAAATGTTGCACAAGGACTCCCCACAAAAAAGCTTGGAAAGTGGACACTCTGTCCTTCAGTTGGATAAACCTATCGGTCTACGCCTTTTCTCCTCTGCCTCTACTCTGCAAAGTTCTGTTAAAAGTCAAACGGGACAAACCAAGAATGATTTTGATTGCTCCAAACTGGCCACACCAACACTGGTACCCGCTCCTGCGCAGTGTGTCACAAATATCTCCATGGCACCTGCCTCAGACACCTTCCTTACTGTCTCAGCAGGAGAACCACATTCTGCACCCTCCGCTCCCAGCACTAAACCTTGCAGCTTGGCTAATCACTTAAATTCACTCTTAACATCCCTCAGCAAACCTGTGATGGATGTCGTCTTTGGAGGCGAGCAGACCTAGTACTAGAAAATCTTATGCTGACAAATGGAAAAGATTCTGTGCTTGGAATCAGTCTCTAGGAATGAGCACAGCAGCACCCAATATACCTCAGATTTTACAATACTTAACTGAGATGCTTCAAAAGGGCCTGTCTTTTTCCTCCATTAAAATCCACACCTCAGCCATTTCAGCTTATTATAACACAGAACCTCCCCTCTTCTCTCATCCTCTGCTCAAGCAGTACCTCAGAGGGGCCAAAAACTTGAGACCCCCCCCCAGGAGAGCTCCAACCCCTGCCTGGGACCTTAACTTTGTATTGGAGAACCTCACTCTACCTCCTTTCGAGCCAGTTGCTACTGCAGACTTAAAATTTCTTTCTTGGAAAACAGCCTTCCTTCTAACAGTAACTTCACCTAGAGGGATATCTGAGTTACAGGCCCTTATGGCAGTGAAGCCTTTCATCTTCTTTCATGCGGACAGGGTGTCACTCAGGACCAATCCATCCTTCATGCCCAAGTGGTATCCAGTGTGGCTCTTAATCAGTCCATTCATTTCCCAACTTTCTTTCCCAATCCACAGAACAATGAGGAATGGATTCTGCATTCATTGGATGTGCACAGACAACTTAGATTCTACTTGGACAGGACTAAAACTCGAAGAAAATCTGAACTGCTGGTAGCATTTGCTGTAGGGGCAGAGGGAAAGGCTATTTCAAAACCATTTCAAAATGGATAAGCCATTGCATTAATTTCTGCTATAAGCACAGTGGAAAACCTATCCTCCAGGGGATCGTATCTCATTCCACCAGGGGTGCATCTACTTCTGCAGCCTTTCTCAGAGGTGTTCCTACCAGGGATATTCTAGAAGCTGCTACATGGAGTCCAGTTCATACTTTCACCAAGCATTATCATTTACCAATTTTCTCTAAATCCAGAGCAGGCTTTGCCACTGCTGTCTTGCAGGGCCTTATAGCTGGTCCTAATGCTGTATAAATCCATCCTCCCAACCATAGCTTTAGGAATCTACCCAAATGTAATGACCAACAGTGAAACACGAAGAACATAGTACAGTTGTGTACACTTACCATAAATGTAGATGTTCAAGTGTATTCACTGTTGCAGTCCTGGTTACCCTCCCTCCAGCCCCCTGTTTTTTTCTGACTATTCCTTTACTTTGTTACTATGCTTAAAAGCCTTTTTGGTTTATTTGCTTTTGGTTGTAGGTATATTTTTGTGTTTTAATTTTTATTTTGCTCCCCATTCGGGGGGGGGGGGGCACCTGACATCTGGGGCTAGAAAAACTGATGTAATGACGTCGGCTGCATGTTTTATACTTCAGACGACCTGACGTCATGGAAAAAGGGACAGCAACTGACGCAGGACCAAAGACTTGGTTAATCAGGCTGACTGAGGGCAACTTGCCAGCAGATTACCCAAATGTAATGACTGCAACAGTGAATACACTCTAACATCTGCATTTATGGTAAGTGTACACAACTGCACTTTGCTTGTGTTTCTGCTTTGGAGGTCTCTGATGTTCATCATGTTACCCTGCTGCAGTCATCACACTTGGGTTATCCTGTCATCAGGCGGTCCCGCAGTCGGCTGGAATTCCAAAGTTTTGGTCTGGCGTCGGTTGCTGTCGCTTCTTCACTGACGTCAGTGCGCCAGGGGTATATATAATGCATCCGACACCATTTTCTTCAGTCTTTCTTGCCGTGCGGTACCCGAAGCAGATTATTGTTGAGAGCCTCTGTGAATGTTCTTTTTGTTTCTATGTGTGGATTTTGGTGGTGTAGGTTTAGTGGGACTATGGGATTAGTGTGGTGTGGTGCAAGTGTTTACCTTCTGTCTTGGTTAGAGAGAGCTTTACCTCCAGTTTGGCTAGATAAGTGCATCTCTCACAGGTTGCGGAGTTGATATATGCCCCCATGCTTCATACTTGGAGAAGTGGTAAACAATTTAACTTATATTTCTTTCTGTATGTAGTTGTGCTGCAATATAGTAAGTGTTGGTGTCCTGTGTGTGTTCAGTATTCTGAGATTCAGTATTTTGAGATTTCAGTGTTTTGAACTTTCAAGATTTTGGTTTCAGTCTTTTGAAATTCAAGATTTTTGGTCTTTCAGTCTTCTGAAGTGGGGATATATATATATATATATATATATATATATGTATATATCTAAAAACGAGTACGGAACAGACTAATTCATGTTGTAGGACTCTACCCAGAGTCAATGGCACGTAGAGATATATATGAAAATGGTAATAGAAATTACTTAGGCTTGCAAAGGTGACAATCTTGCAAAGTAATAATGGATTGCTTAAGGAAGGAGGAGGAAGAGCAGCTACATTTAACCAGGGAAAATAACTTTTAGACAATACAAATGATTGAGTACAGAAGTATAGCAATTAAGCATACTGTGACAGTGGTTCAAGAGCACAGAAACTTACCTGAAAAACTTTAGCAACAGAAAGTACAGTAGTAAAACTCAAGGGACCGTAGAACAAGGAAAATGGTGAGTGACCTGAAAGAAATATTGGAGTATTCAGGAGATTTTCTAAGAATCAGTACTGAGCAGGCCAAGCAGCAATAAGAAATATTTAGACATGACCTGAATATGCCAGCAGTAGGGAAAGATGAGGCAGGATAAGTAATGGTGCAGCTAAACTGGGATGAAGTGAAACCTGTGATTCATAGCCAGTCATCGAGGAAAGTCTTTGGAAGTATGTGTCATCCTGCTAGAAATCTGGAAACTGGACAGCAAGCAATTAATAAAGCTTTGGGCTGTACTGTACAACAATATTTGGAATAGTGTGGAAGATCCTAAATATGCAAGTGTAATGGTGGCAGTTACCAAAAAGGGCAGGGATCCTGCAGACCTTTTATCATGTTGATCTTGTACTATGATTCTAAAGTCTTTATGGTTATGCTAGTTAAGAGAATGGCAAAAAAAACTTAGCAAGATTGATATGACACGACTTAGTGTGCCTTGGGTAGAATGGAGGCAAACATTTCATAGGTGTGTACTAGGCAAATGGCCGTGGAGCCTTTACAAGCCTAGCCCATAGAATTACCCTGGCATCGTGCCACCGAACTTTAGTTCCCAGTGCCTCTGTCAAGTACAGCCACTGGAGTGATCCCTGGGATGAATTTTCTATTTCCCATCCACTCATCAAGATTTCTCTTGAAGAGGGCCAGTGAGGTGCTCTGCTTGACATGTATGGCAAGTCTATTCCAGAGTATGGGCAGTCTCTGGGTTATGAACCTGTCCCTCCAGCATGTTCTATTAATTGTGGTATGGGAAGTCCATTCCTGAGTATGGACAGTCTCTGGGTTATGAACCTGTCCCTCCAGCATGTTATGTTGATTGTGGTAATGAGGTTGAGGTCTCTGGACCGTGTGATGGGGAGGGATTGGGATTTCTTTAGATGTAGCATTTCTAACAGCTGGGTCAGACATGGCTTTGCAAGTCAAGCAAAGATCGCCTCTAAGTAGGCGATATGAGACAGAGAATAGTTGAATTTTTGAGTCTGTCCATGTAGGACAAATGTTTAAGGCCTAGGATCCTCTTTGTTCGGTACTTTTGTGGCTTCTCCAGTTGTTTCAGGTGTCTGTTGAGGTACGTGCCAAATGGGGCATTGTACTTGATTGGCCTAATGAGGGGAAGAGTAGAGGGAGACAATGACCTCTTTCTTCCTGGTTGCAAAACCCTTAGTAATGAGATGTTCCACATAGAAGGACTTTCTGACCAGTGGCTATGTGGTGCTCAAAAGAGAGGTTGCTGTCAACCTGTGTTCTCAGATCTGTTGTAATGCTTTCTGTGTTCAGTGGACTACCATTGACGTGGTAATTCAAGGGAACCGGGTTTTTCCCAAGGGGGGGATAACACATTTTTTTGGCATTGAGTTTAAGGCCATAGTTCTAACACCAGTCGTCGGTCTCAGTGATGCCTTTTTCTAGGATGTCAACATCACTTGGGGAGTTAATAATAGCTCCCAACTTTCAATAGTCTGCAAACTTTGTCAGCCAGAGTCTCTTCATGTTGGCCTAGAGTTCAGAGAAGTAGATAAAAACAGGAGAGGACCCAGGACTGAACCCTGTGGGACTCCACTCGTGACTGGTCTGCACTCTTAGAGTCGGCTATTTTCACACTGTGTGTACTATCTGTGAGCCAGTTGGCAGTCCACTTAGTGATATAAGGGTTGATGCCTAGTTTAGTGAGTTTTTCTATGATTCCTGAGTGGGGAATGTTATCAAAGGCCTTGGCCAAATCAAGGTAGGCTGTATGAACCACCTTGCCTTCATCTACAGCTCTGGTGACTGACTCAAAGAAGTCGACCAAGTTGAGCAGGCATGATCTACCCTTCACAAATTCAAAACTGTGTGGGATCCAGAGTTTGGAGATTCCCTATATCCTTGTTTATTAGGTCCATGATGATGCGTTCCATAGCTTTGCATATCAGACTCATCAGGCTAATGGGGCGTTAGTTCCCAGGGTCTGTAGTCGCTTCTCCATTGTTGAGAAGGATGACTAGCAGTGTGCTATTTGGTAGGGACAAAGCCTGAGGTGAGGCTGTGATTGAACAGGGCACACAGGTGAGGTGCCAGTTCACTCTGTAGTTCATGTAGAACACAGCCAGGGATATTGTCAGGTCCCATAGAAGCTGTGTTCTTGGCCTTGGACAGTGCTGTTTTAACCTGTGCAATAACCTGAATCGGTGTGTTAATATAACATTAGTAAAGGAGTCTAGGCATTTTTGTAGAGTGTAATTTACAGGTCTGCTGAGAGTTTATGATCAGGGCAATGGCAACATTTTCCATTTCCAAAGCAAAGTAATACAGCTAATTCTGAAAATTTGATTATGCTGAGGCAAGAATAAAGGTGGGGGGGACCTCTTTCAGACATGCTGAGTTTCAGATGAAGAACATATAATGTAATAAGCACAATATTATAATCCTAATTTAGTTAGGGATACCACATCTGTAGTAATCACAGCATAAATGAGCACAGTATTAGAACTGTGACATAGTTAGAGATACCACATATGTAATAAACACAATATTATAATAAGCCTAATGTTGCAAGTGTAATGTAATATCACATAATACAGTAGCTCACTTTTCACAATTCCTTTCATCTTCTCAATTAGTTTTCTTAAATTTTCCAGTGAAGCTCATAGTTTTATCTGTGGTAAATATGTTCACAGTTGCATTTGAATGCTTATTGTGGTGTTGTATTTTTAGAATACTTATTTTGTTATATTGTTTTTTTATTAACCTATGTGACGGTGTTACGGTGTGAAATCTCTCTGTAATAAATTTGCTTGCTTTTTAATGTTTGACACTTATAATTTGCATGTAACACGGACTGAGCAAGCCTGTTGTTTGTCATACAGTGATAGCACTGTTCTACCCTAGTAAACAAAATATAATTTAAATAAATATATGTATACACCCATGCAGTTTTACCCACTCTCCCCTTTGCTTTGTGCGTTCTGCTTGGAACCTTTAGCCAGGAAAATAAAAGGTTCACATTCAAGGTTACATTTGGTATGGATAAAAGGTAAAATTGACTTTTTTTTTGCTGCTAACATTATATTATACTTGATAAAGCCAGAAAAAGTACTTTCTGATTTTTCTGCATATATTAAGACAATTTTAGGTAGTCTCTTGGTATAAAGTAAATGAAGATGAGACAAAGGGCAAGAGTAGTGAACTTGTATATAACATGAGTTAGTCCAGCAGTAACTATATTTCTGGGGGCATAATAAAATGAAGTACTGCAGCATTTGTGATAATAAGGGAAATGATTGGTAGCTAAAATGCCTGGAAGAAGTTAAACGGCCAAGAGAGTGAAGAACTGTGATGGATTTGGACAGTGAGATGCAAGCAGTGAAAATATTCTTATTCCTTTTAGTGTCATACATTGTTACTTTTCCATCCTGAAGAGAGGTTATGGAAAATAAATGGTAGAATTGAGAAAGTTCATATGGGGAGAGAAAAGGGCATTACATTGTTTTTCATTACTTTGCAGTATCTTCACCTTTGCAAGCCTCTCTGTTATATGGGATAAGTAGAGTGTTCCTTTGGAACAGATAGGATTAGGAATGCCAGACCTATGGGTTTATTTAAAAGCTACCCAGTGTAGACTTTCGTTTGTGGATCTTAAAGGAACAATGGTGGTAGCTCAGGGTGCAGCCACTAAGGATAGCTAAGGAATATCCTATGGGACACAAGTACTCTGTAAGAATCTTGGTAACCGCATAGATCATTACATTTATAAAGAAACAGAAATTTTAAGAGCTAGACAAGTGAAAGACTGGAGAACAAGTAAGTCCTCCCTGGAGGGATATCTGCAGTTTAAGACAGAGAGGAAAGTGACGAGTAGTGACTGGAAGCAACTGGAGAAAAATACCAGGGCACTAAGAACAGATGGACTAGACTGGAAAGGTACAGTGGGAAATAGCTAAACAGTTGTTTGAGTTATGATATGAACTGCCTACTCGGACAAGGATTGACAGCAAAAGACATGCAAAGAGACATTGTTGAGAAGGACACAGATTAAGGTGTCACTGCCAGCTCTGTTAAGGTTTATAATGGAACCACGAAAAGTGAATGCAGTTAAAAGGGAATAATCAGGATATATAAGTACTTCACATGAACTATACAAATCAGTTGGAGGACAAAACGAGGAATTGGGAGTGGAGAATAGATAGACAAGTTACAAAACAGCTATGAGAAGACATTTGTAGGTCACCTAAGTACTCAGCAAAATCCAAAAGATTCAAAGTATTTGGATGGAAAAGTTTGCAAAGGAACTTTTTTGTTTTTTTACTCCAAGTAAACTTCACAGGCATTTTACTCAAGAGGAGAGTAGATGCTGGAGTTTATTGTGAAGAAAAGGAAGATTGAGAACATGGTTTTGGGAAGAGTGCAGACTTGACTGATTTTAAAAATGCTTCACAGAATGTCGTGGTACAGTTGATGGGTGTGGTCTATATTATATCATTGAACTCTTAAAAAAGCAAACCCTGTTTGATCGACCTAATTTAAGCGAAAGCTTACAATCTCGAACTGTCAGATCAGCGATTTTTTTTCCCAGGGAAAAAAAATCGCTGATCCAAAACGCATACACACAACACAAGCACACCAAACAAACCGAAATCCACACACATACACCTAAAATCTGATACCTAACCCTACACTAAACTATGCACACACCACTAACTACCCACTTACCTTAACCCTAACCCTAAGGTCCGTCACTGTCGCACACTCACCTCACCCGCTCCCTAACCCTAACTCACTTAAATCCACCCTAACCCTCATGTCCACTCAATCGCACACGCACCTAACCCGAGCCCTAACCCTAACTCACCTAAATCACCCTAACACTCACATCCACACAATCTCGCACACTTACCTGAATCAGACCAGTAACTTTCCACCATAACACTGAAAATACCAAAGCAACAGAAACGGACAACCGAATTCTTTCCCTAGGAAAAAATTTGAGTTTCTGCTGCTTCGATATTTTGCAGTTTCGCGAAAATAAGTTTGTTCAATCAGCATTCGCTTTTTTAAGCGTTCTAGGATATAATATAGACCCGATGGGTGAACAGGCATCAATAAATAAGGAAATTATTTATTTAAATTGGAGTTAAGAAGGTACAGTTGTGTAAAATCTTACCATAATGAGATGTCCTTCTCCTCACTGTTGCAGTCTTCTAAACAGAAGGGATCTCCTGCCCGGGGCAGCCAGAGGCTCGTCTAGTATACCAAAGCCTAATGATCTTGTATGCACAGTACGTCACACCTATGCTCCCCGCACATAATGCAGGGTATAAAAGGGTCATACAGACACAGCTATCCAGAGCTGAATTGCCCCAGAAGAGAACAGTCCATGCACATCCACAGGGGAAAACCCTCAGCCAGAAGGGAATCTTAAAACAAAAAACAGAACAAACGAGGGGTTAGAGGGAGGAAACTAATACTGCAGCAGTGAAGAGAAGGACATTTACTGTTATGGTAAGATTTTACACAACTGTGTTATGTCATTCTATATCACTGTTGCAGTATTCTAAACAGAAGGGAGAGTAAAAAATCTCAAGAAACAGCATGGGAGGCGGAAGATTGAGAAGTCATCAGCAAACCCATATAAAATGGTAACTCCTTGATGAAGGCATCAGAAGAGGCAACAGCCCTTGTAGAATGAGCTCAACAGAAGTAGATTGCCTATTTCCTTTTGCTCTACTTTTCATGGCAAATCTCTTCGATATCCAGGAGGAGATGGTTTTCTTAGAAATAGCCAAACCCAGTGCCCTAGTATGAAAAGAAACAAAAAGCCGATCAGATGTATGAATGGCCTTCGTTTTATCCAAAGAGTACCTGAGCTGTCTGTGTAAATCCAAAGTATGAAGGACCCTTTCACTAGCAGACTGAGGAGAAAGTAAAAAGAAATGGGGTTCTACTGACTGATTCATGGACAACTCCTTTACTACCGTTGGCATAAAAGAAGGATTAGTATGAAGGAACACCCTGTCCCTGTGAAAAAACAGAAAAGGAGGAATGGCCGTAAGGGCCTGTAACTTAGAGCAACAAGAGTCTTCCCGGTAAAGTTGCAAAGAAGCAGAATCTGCAGGTTCAAAAAGACCCTGAATCAATTTTTTCAAAACAGAATTAAAGGTTTCAAGTAGGAGGAGTAGGTTTCCTTGAAGACCTAATATGCAAGACGCCTTTAAGAAATTGACATCAAAACAAGATGCCAAAGGAGGATTCAAGAGCAGAAATGGCAGAACAAATGGGGCTTCACAGAATAGGCCACGCCAGATTGGAGCAACTCTCTCAAATGAGAGGATCACAGTGACCCTCACTTTAAAAGGGTCCTGGTTATGAGCATGTCACGAGACAGAAAATCTTCTCCATTTGGACATGCAAGTTTTTCTGGTTGATGGTTTCCTTGTTTCCTGTAAAACCCTGAGCACGTCCTCAGAAAAGTGCCTGAAAGGTATCAAAGCCCAATCACCCACAGTGTCATTTGAAGCATGGACAAGTGAAGTTGGATGAAAAGACCCCTTGTCCTGTTTCAGGAGGTCCAGCTGGTGAGGTAACTTATGATGATTGACCTTGGCCAGATGCATCAAGAGGGGGAACCAGTACTGACTTGGCCAAAAGGAAGTCACTTGCAAAATTTTTGGGAAATCCAGATGAATCTTCTGCAGGACTTTTGGAAGTGGAGAAACATCCCCTTCCAGGGAAAAGAAAGGGTGTCTGTCTTCTGCACCAGATGGCATGACATTCTGGAACAGAAGATAGGAAACTGCCTGTTCAGAGGGGAGGCAAAAACATCTACCTGAGGAATGCTCCACTGATGCACAATGTCCAGAAACATGTTTCTGTGAAGAATCCATTCATGAGTCTGTGCTTTAAACCTGCTCAGAGTCTGCCACTAGACTGTGCTCTGAATGAATCTATACTGGCTGAAGAGTTAACTGATAACTGAGAGCCACTTCCCAAGCCTGAAGAGCCATCCTGCAGAAGATGAAAAATGTTGTGCCTCCCTGTTTTGACATACCACATCACAGTAGTGTTGCCTGTGTACACCTTCAAGGGGCCTAGAGAGAACATGGGGTAAAATGCTTGAAAGGCCAGAATCAGAGCTCTCATCTCTTTGATGTTGATGTGATCTGACTTTTGATGGGGGGGAGCAGCGACTCTGAACATTCAGGTAAGCAGAAAAATCCCCCACCCCATGTCTAAGGCATTAGTGAACAGTTCTTGAAAAGGGACTGAAGGCCGAAAAGGCAGGCCTGGGCTGAGAGCAAACTGTTGAATCCACCACTCAAATTCCTTTTTTAGATAGGGAACGAGAGATGCACTGAAATCCAGTGTGTGACAATGCTGCAGCCAAACTGACTTGAGGTACCATTGAAGCTTCCATATATGCAGTCTGGCAACAGGAAGCATTGGAATAGAAGAGGCCATGAATCCTAGGGCCTGAAGAAACTCCTCAGCAGGCATGGCAGTCAGAGGAAGAAGAGACTGAAACAAGGCTGTCAAACATTTGGAGGTGGAAGTAGGCCATCATTGGCACCGTTTGAATCGTGCATCTCAGATGCACATCATCCTGAGAGGGAGTTAAGACGGAGTTTTGAAAGTTGATAGTGAACTCAAGACTTTGAAGAAGAGAGATGAAGAACTCCAAATCTTGTAACAGGCAATTGAGAGGAGGAGCCTGAAGCAACAGGTCATCTAAATAAGGAAAAATCTGAATGCATTGGAGCCTGCAGAAAGCAATCTGAGAAGCTAGTCATTTTGTTGAATACCCTTGGGGCAGTAGCGAGTCCAAAGGTCAAAGCATGGAACTGAAAATGAAAGGAAGATGCAGAGAAATGTAAAAACTTTGTGAAAAGAGGGTGAGTAGAGATCTGAAGGTAAGCATCTTTCATATCCAAAGACACCAGAAAAGCCTGGGATAGTAAGAGGGATTTAAAGAATAAGCATCTGATAAGAAGGGACCTTGAGAAAGGTTTTGAGCAGGGAGGGACCCAGAATAGGTCTCAAAGTGCCCTCCTTTTGAGGAACCAGGACTATCCTGGAATAAAAATCCTTTCCCATTTGGGAAGGGGAGGCCAGTTGAATGGTTCCTTGGTTCACTAGGGACCCTAGAACTTCTGCAAAATGAGAAATATGCTGTAGAGAAAGTTTAAGAATCCCTGAAAAAGGAGGGAGAGACTTTCATACCATGAAGTAACCGTGATGGATAAAAGAAAGAACCCGCGAGTCTGAAGTGATGAGATGCCAATGTGGAAGACTAAGGAAACTGAAGGGACAAAGGAACCTGCAAAGAGAAGCAGGCTTATCAGATAAAGGAGTCTTCTCGCTCTCTGATCTGAGAAGCCTTAGCAGAGGGGGGCTGCCTACCACCCTTCCTGCCTTTGGAGGCCTGACAGGGTTGCCTGTGAACAAAAGCAGATCTAGAGTAATTTCCCCTAGAACTTGGGGACAGGGAAGACAAAAATTTTTAAGGTTTTGCAAGGCTCTGCCTTTCTCTTGCAGAGACTTAAACACGTTAGGAGCAGCAGTCCCAAAATGATTATTATCCAAAGGAGCATCCAGCAACTTTGATTTAATGTCTTCAGGACGTGGTGATGAAGCCAAGAGTAACATTGCATGACAGACCCAAACGCCACAGCCCTGGAAGAGTCATCAGAAGCATCAGATCTACACTTAATAGAATGGCAAGCCACTTGAGAAGCAGAACCTAAAATAAATAAAGCAGAGTATTTGCCTTCCAAAATAACTTGACAAGCCTGGGAAGTCAAGGCCAGAGCAATACCTAGTCATGTGAGTCTGGTAATTAACAGCACTGAAGTCCAAAGTATATGTAGTGAAAACTTTCTTACCAATCCTCTCCTTTGCACTAGCATCCTTATCAGAAGGCAGACGTTTGGAAGAGGGCAAGAGCTTAGAAAGTTTGTTAGAAGAGACTGACACCACAGCAGGATGAGCAGAAGAACATTTAAAAATTGGCAGTTCTCAGGAACCTTATAGAGCCTATCAGGCTTCTTAGGTCCAGGAGGCTGAAAATCAGAAGACTTGGATGTAGCAATGAAAGTGTCTAAGAAGGCAACCAACACAGGAGGAACTGATCTACCTGAAGCAAATCGTATCTTCTGTGAATATCACACACCTTGAGAAGAATCCCACTTAAAGTATTCCATCATCTTAGCAATTGTGTGCCCAAAGGACACTTCCTCAAAAGGAGACTTATGCCTAACAAAACTCCTCATCAGAACCAGAAGCCAATGAAGGCATCTGTGAAGAATAGGACAAAGACCCCTCATCAGGCAGTGAATCCTCATCTGAGGATTCTGGTTCTCAAGCCGTTTACAAGGGTTACAAGTTCAAGGAGATACAAGTTCAAGGAGGAGCAAGTACCGAAACCCCTTAAGGGGGCTTCCGGGCTCTCAAGGCAGAAAACAAGCCCTGACTAAACACTTGCCATTCCTTTTGAGGATCCTTAGGATGGACCAAAACGTGCTTCATTTTTTGTCTTTACTTGGAAGGGACATCAGCCCTAAAAAATGCCAGGAGTTCTGACCCTTGGTAAGATTTGATAAGAGAACTCGAACTTTCTGCCTGAACAAGATCTGCAGCATGCCTCTAGGACCTTCTGAGATGATCAGTCGTGGTTCCTCCTCAACGTCCGAAGCAGACGCCTGCAAAGTCTGAGGACATGCGAAAAGAGAGATCCATTCCGGTCTCTGATAGGATTGCAGCAGAGGAATCCAATGTAGATGCCGAATAACCTACAGAGCTATTACTCGCTTCTTGAGGGACGTCTAGTGGAGGCTGGACAGCTAAAGAATACAGCCAAGACTTCTTGGCAGTCTCTTTACCGAGCTGGAGTATATTGGGGTTAAAAGATTCTGCCATGGTACACTGGGCTAACTGTTTGTTTAAGCCATTGATTTTCAAGATAAATAGTTAGAGAAGACAAATAGCTTCTGAGTGTCTTAAGGCACAAACGCCTTACAGATACTACAAGAGATATGGTTGTGGGACGCACCCATACAAAAAAGTCACTGTTTGTAACCATCCTTGTGGGGAGTCTGCCTCCTATGTTGACATTTTCCTTTTTTGGATTACATGAACTCAAGTAGCAAAATAAAATACACAAGACCAAGAAAAGGGAAAAAAACAAAAGCCTCAGTGGGGCACTTATCTGGCAGCTTAGGTGTTCAGCTTAGGTGTTCAGCACAGCAACAAGGCATTCAGAACAACTAGCAATAATGGCATTCGAACTGGCTTCAAAAGAAGTTCTGGGTAGCTGTGTCTGTACGTCCCTTTTATGCCCTTTGTTATATGCAGGGAGAATAGGTGTGATGTACAGCACGTACAAGATTAGACTTTAGTATACTGGCCTAGCATCTGGCTGCCCTGGCCGGAAGATCCCTTCTGTTTAGAATACTGAAACATTGATATAGAAGGATATCTAGAGGTGCCAAGGTACAGGAGTGCTCCTTTAGTTTACTGATGAGGTGAACCTAAAAACAATTACTACAAAATTGAAATTGAAGACTAAATCAACATTAGTAAACATGTTTAATACTATTAAAGAAATGCAGATGTATGAGATGAGGCCTCAGAGAGGGAGAGTGTCAGTTGCATTTAAATAACTGGCATCTGTGGGAACAGTACGTGCAAACTGTTGTACAAGGGGGAGCAGTAGTGGAGGATGGTTGGTGGTAATTAATGTTAATAATGCTAATAAGATGTTAATACTGTTGATGAAATGTATGTGGAGCAGTAATGGCAATTGAAAATGTTAATTGCATATTACTGATTATATTAGTATCCTTGTTCCAGAATTTTTGTGTAATGGATAAATCATTAGCAATCCCCCCCCCCCCCTTTCCCCATTTTACATAGGGTTGGTGTGTCTGGTCAACTGTTGCCACTTTCCTACCTTCTATGACCATCATGCCTATCTGTCATGGGTCTTCTCTCATGATATCCATCTTCTCACTTGGTTGGGTGTATATGTATCCTCTTGTCCTCTTCCTGTCTGTCACAAACTTGCTGTACTAAATCACTTTTTTCTTTGCTGCTCTTGTGACCAAACACTGTAATCTGTTCCCTGTGACCTTTTCAAAAACCTGGGCTACTTTGACTTCCACTTCAATGTCCTCATTTTTCTGTGTTCCACAGTGTGCATTGTATGTATTACTCATTCAATACCCTTTTTTTTCTACATCACTTCAAGCTTCTTTAGCTGCTCTGCCTTCACTACCCAGGTTTCTGTGCCATCTTTCGCCACTGGTCACTTTATTGTATTGTGTATATATATATATTACTTTTTAGCTTCTTTGGCATTCTTCTGTAATTCACTACCCCTAACACTTTGTGCCACTTGGCTGCAGCACTTCTGAGTCTAGCTTTGACCTAGTCATTCAGACTTTCCTTCTCCTCAACCACACCTCCCAGATACTTGAAGCCGATAACCTGTTCCTGTATTTTTCTTGTCTTCACGTTAAGCTTCTGATTTCCCTCATTTGTTGCCATGACCACTGTGTCTTATCTGTACTCGGGTTCATCCAGTATGTCTTCAGTTTTGCATTGTAGTCCCTTGTTATTTTCTGCAGTTTCTGTTCATAGTCTGCTTGTAGTGCCACATCGTCTGCATACTACAGCTTTGTTGATCTGTCTTCTACAACTTGTTTACTGATGTAGTTCATCTCCAGTATGAACTGAAATGGACTTGGAGCTTGGCTGTAATGCATGCAGACTCCCACTGAAAGCATTCATCCAAACACTGTACATACTTGTCATTGGGTCCAGCAACATAGCCTGCATTTATTCTCAGTGTTTCTTGTACTTTTAATCATAGCAGGATTACCCACATCAGCTTTCTTGGGATTTTTCATATGCTTTCTCCAAGTCTCGGATTGCTCATTTGGACTCTGTCATCTCCAGTATCTTCTGCACTATCTGTTTCACTGCAGACATCGAGTCAGTTGTATTGTATGCTGATCAGAATCCATACTGCTTATCTCCAATCTTACTTTCTACTGCTAAGCTTACTCATTTATCAGTTATCCTGTCCACAACTTTCATGCATTATAAAAAGAGATGCCTCTGTATTGATGTGAGTTGTGAATATCCCATTCTTTCTTGTACGTTAAGATGCTTATTCTCCAGTCATATTGGATATGCTTCTTTCTCAGTACTGTGATGAGCCATGATGTTTTGTGTTTCACTGTTGCAGTCATCACATTTGGGTTATCCGCTTGCATTAGCCCTCATTCGGCCTGATTATCAAAGTCTTGAGTCCTGCGTCGGATGCTGTCTCATCTTCCATGACGTCAGGTAGTCAGGGGTATAAAGCATGCAGCCGACGCCATTATATCAGGCTTTCTTGCTGTGCGGTGCCCGAAGCAGAAGCAGTTCGCAAGTGCTAGTCGGCAGACTCCTGAAATTTTAGTTTGAGTTTCAGAACCGAAGTCTTAACTAAGCTAAGTACCCCATTGGGGAATCTTTTTCTTGCTCTAAACTGATGTCAGTAAAAGTTAATTGCATTTCTTAAGGAAAGCAAATAACCTCAAAGATTTTCATTTGTACTGCGTTCCTTGCCTAGGCCCAGACAACGACGTACCTCGCTGTCAGTTTTGAGCCTTATTCAAACCTCGAACTATTCGTCGTTGGTTTATTTACACTTCTAAATATTTTGGTACTCTGTTCAATTATCCAGAAATGGCTTTGGTACGCCACCCGACTACCGACATTCTGAAAAAACGCAAAGATAAAGACAGAGACAGACCGCATAGGTCTAAAGCTGCCGACGACGCTTCTCCTAAGTTAGTCGCCAGTTCGCCGGTACTCAGTGAGGCGCTTTTGCAGCCCCTGATACCAGCTACTTGAGATTCGCAGGCCTCTACTGAGACCCATTCGGAGTCTGGTATGCCGCGTGATGCTTCGACTGTGGAACCTGCGGATGTCTCTACCTTGGATGGGCCTGGAGCCGCTGTGCAGGCACCAGCTTCTGAGGGTGTATTCAGGCCTACTGACTTGCTTATTAAACCAATGCCATCTTCTTCCTCAAGGCCTAAAACTCTATCAATGCCTAGAAAATCGACACCCAGACCGCATGGTCAGGCCCCTATGCCTAAAAACAAGTGATAAGAATGGCTGAAGACCTTATTACTCTAATCAGGGAAGCCGCCCTTCCCCCTCTGAGACCTAGGACTGATTTTTCCTTCTGATTCTTCTGATTAGGACTATGCAATTTGTATTTCCTCTGATGAACAGGATTTACCATTATCTACCTATGAGGATTCTGATGCAGAGGACTCCATTCCCTCTGCTTTCCCTCCAGAGGATTTCTCTTTTGGTGAAACCTTGCATACTCTTAGGGAGCATTTTTCGTTGGGAGAGCCAGGATTACTCTGACTCCAAAAAGAGGCTTAGGGATTTCTTACTCCTGCCCCAACACAGGCCTTTGGCCATCCCTCCTGTACTGGACATTGTTGATGATGCCTTCTCGGAATCTAGCTTGGCCCCTGACTCTTTACCTCCTGCTCCCAGAAAACCTGATAGATATTACAGGGTTCCTGACTATCACAAGTTTCTTTTTAAAAATCCTACTGCTGATCCTGAGACTATTTCACAGGGACCCAAGGGCATTAAGGCTACTACTGCCAAAAATCCTACCCCCTCTGATAGAGATTCCAGGGTGCTGGATAGATGGGGTAAGAATGTATACACTTCTGCAACCTTAGCAATTAGGGCCTTAAGCTGCCAGTTTCATATGTTAAAGTATCAGCAGCATATCATTGGATTGCTTAAACAGAAAATGATGTTGATTCCTGACTGTGCTGAAAATAAAGATTTACAGGATTTAATGTATTCTGCTGAACAAGTTGGAACACATACTTTGCAATGTGGTTTTGATTCTTTAGAGGCATCTTGCAGGGCTGCTGTCACTGGGTCTGTACTTAGAAGTCATGCCTGGCTTAAGGAACAATCTTTGCCAGATCATTTTAAAGCTAAATTGCTGGATGCTCTCTTAAACCAGGACTACTTGTTTGGCAACAAAGCAAAAGTAGTACTTACGATGGAGGAAAAAGCTAAATTTATGCAAACTGTTAAATATTTCCTGCAAGTACAGCCTCCCAGATTCAGTAGGCATTGGCCCTCTAAGAATTGGTCCTTTCCTGCCTCTTCCAGGCCTTCTCAGTCCAAACCCAGAACCAGCAGAACACCCAGGCTTCAGTCACAAGGTATTCACAGGACTAAGCGGTGGGGGGCTTCCACTTCCAAAACAGGAAGTAGTAAGACTCTCCCCTATGGTAAACTGTCTCAATGACTTGACTTTAAACCTTCCAAGCCCTGCACAACTGACTGCTCCTTTAGGGGGAAAGATTGCCCTGCAGTCAAAAAATTGGAATTCATTACCCAGGGCAAATGGATTTTAAATATAGTTTTCCAAGGGTACATATTCCACTTCCACTCCTTACCAACCCCAAACAGTTGGCCAGATCTACTCCCAAATCAGTGGGCAGAGGCTCAAAAGCAAGTTCTGTCTCTTTTAAGCATCACGGCTATTCAACCTGTCCCAGAAGAAGAATTGGGGACAAGGTTTCTACTCTAGACTTTTTCTGGTACCAAGAAAAGACCATTCCTGGTGTCCTGTCCTGTACCTGTCTATACTAAACACATTTTTGGTGATCCCAAAATTTAAGATGCTAACTCTCCATCAGCTGCTTCCTATGCTAGGCAAAGATGCTTGGCTGGCAACACTCAATTTAAAGGAAGCCTAC
Organism: Protopterus annectens; assembly: GCF_019279795.1. Classification (NCBI taxonomy): domain Eukaryota; kingdom Metazoa; phylum Chordata; order Ceratodontiformes; family Protopteridae; genus Protopterus; species Protopterus annectens. The sequence goes on along the minus strand of NC_056747.1, from coordinate 1,207,885,179 downwards.
CTGCACATCCAAAGTAAGAGAATCTTGCAGAAGATACCTATGCTGCAAAGCAGGCTACATACACTATCAGTTCTCTGCACTGCCCTTTGGCTTATCTACTATGCCCAGGGTATTCACAAAGTGTCTAGCTCCAGTCATTGCATTTTGCAGGCAAATAAATATTCAAATATACCCATACCTGGATGATTGTCTAATTCAGGCAGAAAGCCAGGACATACTATTAAATCATCTGGCATTTGTAAAGAAATTGCTAACTTATCTGGGAACACCATAAACGAAAAGAAATCACGTCTTGTACCATGCCAACAAACTGTATTTCTGGGAGCAAGCTTGAATACAACTTCCCAGATGGCCTCCCTTACGCCAGAGAAACAAGTTCATTTGACAGCCTACTTCAAACTGCTGGCTACGAAGACCCAGCTATCTGCAAGGAAAATACTGCAAGCCCTGGGGTTCATGCCCTCCTCATCATCATATTTTGGCTTTTCTCATTAGGGGTCGCCACAGTGGATCATCTCTTTCCATTTCTTCCTATCCTCTGCATCCTGCTCTGTCACACCAACCGCCTGCATGTCCTCTCTCACCATGCCCATAAACCTTATCTTAGGCCTTCCTCTTTTCCTCTTACCTGGCAGCTCTATCCTTAGCATCTTTTTCCCAATATACCCATCATTCCTCCTCAGCACATGTCCAAACCAACGCAATCTTGTCTCTCTTGCTTTGTCTCCAAACTGTCCAACATGAGCTGACCCTCTAATATACTGATTCCTAATCCTATCCATCCTAGTCACACCGAGTGCAAATCTTAACATCTTTAACTCTGCCACATCCAGCTCTGACTCCTGCCTTTTTGTCAATGCCACTGTCTCCAACCCATGTAACATAGCTGGTCTCACTACCCTCTTGTAGACCTTCCCTTTCACTCTTACTGGTACCAGTCTGTCACAAATCACTCCTGACACTCTTTTCCACCCATTCCACCCTGCCTGTACTCTCTTCACCTGTCTTCCACATTAATCATTACTCTGAACTGTTGATCCCAAGTACTTAAACTCGTCCACCTTTACCATCTCTACTCCCTGCATCCTCACCATTCCTCTACCCTCCCTCTCATTTACACACATATATTCTGTCTTAGCCCTGCTGACCTTCATTCCTCTGCTCTCTAGAGCATATCTCCAACTCTCCAGAGTCTCCTCAACCTGATTCCTACTCTCACTACAGATCACAATGTCATCTGCAAACATCATAGTCCATGGGGCCTCCTGTCTGATCTCATCTGTCAAAATGTCCATCACCACTGCAAATAAGAAAGGACTCGGAGCTGATCCTTGATGTAATCCCACCTCCACCTTAAACGGATCTGTCACTCCCACTGCAGTCCTCACCACTGTCACACTACTCTCGTACATATCCTATACCACTCTTGCATACTTCTCTGCCACTCCCGACTTCCTCATACAATACCACAACTCTTCTCTAGGCACCCTGTCGTATGCTTTCTCCAAGTCTACAAAGACACAATGCAACTCCTTCTGACCTTCTCTGTATTTCTCCAATAACACCCTCAGAACAAACATTGCATCTGTAGTGCTCTTTCCTGGCTTGAAACCATACTGCTGATCACTAATCATCACCTCCCTTCTTAACCTAGCTTCTACTACTCTTTTCCATAACTTCAAGCTGTGACTGATCAATTTTATCCCTCTGTAGTTACTGCAGCTCTGCACATCACCCTTATTCTTAAAGATAGGTACCAAAACACTTTTTCTCCACTCCTCAGGCATCCTCTGACTTTCCAAAATTTCATTAAACAATCTAGTTAAAAATTCCACTGCCATTTCTCCTAAGCACCTCCATGCTTCCATTGGTATGTCATCTGGGCCAACAGCCTTTCTATTCTTCATCCTTTTCATAGCTGTCCTTACTTCCTCCTTGCTAATCTGTTTCACTTCCTGGTTCACTATCCCCACATCATCCAACCTTCTCTCTCTGTCATTCTCTTCATTCATCAGCCTCTCAAAATACTCTTTCCATCTACTCAACACACTCTCCTATCTTGTGAGTACCTTTCCCTCACTGTCCTTTATCACCCTTACTTGCTGCACATCTTTTCCAGCTTTGTCCCTCTGTCTAGCCAATCGGAACAGGTCCTTTTATCCCTCATTAGTGTCCAGTCTCTCATACAACTCTCCATACGCCTTATCCTTAGCTTTCGCCACCTCTCTTTGCCATGCGCCTCATCTTCTTATACTCCTGTCTACTTTCTTCATCTCTTTGACAATCCCACTTCTTCTTTGCCAGCCTCTTCCTCTGTATACTTTCCTGTACTTCCTCATTCCACCACCAGGTCTCCTTGTCCTCCTTCCTCTGTCCGGATGTCACACCAAGCACCTTTCTAGCAGTCTCCCTTACTAGTTCTGCTGTAGTTACCCAGCTATTCGGTAACTCTCCACTGCCTTCCAGTGCCTGTCTTAACTCTTCCCTAAACTCCACTTCACAATCACCCTTTTTATCTTCCACCATTTAATCCTTGGCACTGCTTTCACACTCCTCCTCTTCTTGATCACCAACGTCATCCTACAGACCACCATTCTATGCTGCTTAACTACACTTTCCCCTGCCACCAGTTTAGTCTCCAATCTCCTTCAGACTGGCTCTCCTACATAGGATATAATCCACCTGTGTGCATCTTCCTCCACTCTTGTACGTCACCCTATGCTCCTCCCTCTTCTTAAAATATGTATTCACCACAGCCATGTCCATCCTTTTTGCAAAATCCACAATCATCTGACCTTCTGCATTCCTCTCCTTAACACCATACCTACCCATCACTTCCTCATCCCCTCTGTTCACGTCACAACATGCCCATTAATGTCCGCTCCAATCACTAGTCTCTCACCCTTGGGTACACTCACCACAACTTCATCCAATTCACTCCAAAATTTCTCTTTCTCATCCATCGCACACCCAACTTGTGGAGCATATGCACTAACAACATTCATCATTACTGCAAATGAGGAAACTACAATGGTATATAAAAAGCCTATGATGCCAACATTCTCAGGATCTAGAATCAATGATTCCTATCATACCTTGTCTACAGATAGAGTTCCTTTGGTGGGCAGAGGCCTGCCACCAAAACAAGGGACTGCCATTCACTCTACCCCCTGCCGCCCAAACCCTAACAGATGCATCAGATTATGCATGGGGGGCTCACTTGGCAGGGAAGTGCATTCAGGGCAAATGGGACCAAAGTCAAATGCACCTACATATCATTCAAAAAGAAATGTTAATTGTACAGAATACTCTGACAGCCTTCAAGGACCACATTCTTCCAGGACAGTTATTGGTAAAGACGGACACCACCACTGTTATGTGGTACTAAACAAGCAGGGAGGAACCCACTCATATCCTCTCTGCAGACTAGCCATGGCTCTGTGGAACACAGCCTTGAGCTACCAAGTGCACCTACAGGCTCAATTCCTGCCAGGAAAGCTAAACACACTGGCAGACTACCTAAGCAGAAATCTCATGGACCCACATAAGTGGAAACTGGAACCAAAGATATTCAAAATGTTGAGAAACAAATGGGGAAGCCCAGAGATGGATCTGTTTGCCTCCCCCCAGAACTACCAATTGGATAAATTCTGCACAAGGACTTCCCACAAACAAGCTTGGAAAGTGGATGCCCTGTCCTTCACTTGGAAAAACCTATTAGTTTATGCCTTTCCCTCTCTGCCTCTCCTGTCCAAGGTACTACTAAAAATCAAACAGGACAAACCAAGGACAAATACTGGTTGCACCAGACTGGCCATGCCAACACTGATACCCCCTCCTGTGCAGTGTGTCACTGCGGGCACCTTGGCACCTGCCTCAGACTCCTGCCCTGCTCTCCCAGCCAGAGGGCCAGATTCTGCACCCACAGCTTCAAACCCTGAATCTGGCAGCCTGGCTAATTACCTGATCTCTCTATTACCATCCCTCAGTAAGCAAGTGACAGATGTCATTTTGGAGGCAGGGAGGCCTAGTACTAGAAAATCTTATGCTGAAAAATGGAAAAGATTCTGTTCCTGGAGCCAAACTCAAGAGATGGGCACAGCAGCGCCCAATTTAACTCAGATTCTTCAATACTTAACTGAGATGCTTCACAAGGGCCTTTCCGTGTCCTCCATCAAAATTCATTCCTCAGCTATTTCAGCTCATTACAATACAGATCCGCCCCTCTTCTCTCATCTACTGCTGAAGCAGTTCCTCAGAGGGGCCAAAAACTTGAGGCCACCCTGGGAGCCCCTACTCCAGCCTGGGACCTTAACTTTGTACTGTAAAAGCTCATTTTATCTCCCTTTGAGCCAGCTGCAAATGCAGAGTTGAAATTCCTGTCTTGGAAAACAGCCTTCCTTCTAGCCATCACTTCAGCAAGAAGGGTGTCTGAATTACAGGCTCTCATGGGAGTGGACTGATGTTCATCGTGCATACAGCTGCAGTCATAACAGATGGGTTCTCCTGCCGTCAGGCAGGTCCTCGGTCGGCCGAATTCCAAAGTCTAGGTCCGGCGTCGGTTGTCGTCGCTTTCCTGACGTCAGTGTGACAGGGGTATATAAGACACAGCTGCCACAATTTTCTTCAGTCTTTTTTGCCGCGCGGTGCCCGAAGCAGAAGCAGTTTGCAAATGCCAGTCGGCCAGCTCCTGAAATTACAAAAATTTGGAAACCGAAGTCTTCTTTAAAGCTAAGTACCCCGTTGGGGAAACGTTTCTTGCCTCAGACTGATGTCAGACAAAGTTAACCATTGTATTTCTTGTGGGAAGCAAATACTGCATAAGGATTTCCATTCCCTCTGTATACCTTGTTTAGGCCCAGACCACGACGTCTCGGGCTGTCGCTTTTGTGCTACTTTCAATAAACGCACTATTAAGCATCGGGCGGAGTTCGCTCAGCACTTTTTTGGTAAAGCTTTTGATTATAAAATGTCGTCGGAGACTCCGACTACCGTTTTGTCCAAAAAACGCAAGGACAAAGACTGACACGCGAGGGCCACGGTCTCCACCAACACCACGCCAAAACCGACTACACGTGGTCCGGTTCTCAGCGAGGCGCCTACGCAGCCCCTGACTACCGACGACACTTCTCTGGCGGTGTCTTCTGTAACCGAGACCGCAGGTGCCTCGGCCCATACCCTGACTACAGCTACTGAAGCCACTGTGAGTGTTGAGCCTCTTAATGTGGACAGGTCCACTTCCACCCATGGTGTCTTCAGACCCTCATCTTCCTTTTCCATAAAGGCCTTTACTAAGTCCAAATCAGCCAAGCATCCCAAGAGGCCTGTTGCACAGGGCCCATCTCCAGGTCCCATGCCTAAAAAGCAGATGCTCAAAATGGCTGAGGATTTAATTACTCTTATCAGGGGTTCCCAACCCCCTCCGGACAAGAGACCCAGAGTGGAGGAAGATTCTCCCTCTTCTGACCAGGGCTCCATTATTTCAGAACATTCTGATGAAGAGGAACACTCGTACTCCCCTTTTGAAGATTCTGATGCAGAGCAGTCCATTCCTTCTGTATCTCCCCCAGAGGATTTTTCTTTCGGGGGAACACTTCCATTGGGAAGGCCAAGATTTTTCAGACTCCAAGAAAAGACTTAGGGAATTTCTTTTGCTACCTCAGCACAGACCTCTGGCGATTCCTCCTGTCTTGGACATACTTGATAATGTTTACTCGGAGGATTGCCTTAATCCGGATTCCCTGCCTCCTGCCCCAGTCAAGCCTGATAGGTACTACAGAGTTCCTAACTCACACCAATTTCTTTACAAAAGCCATAATGCTGACCCTGAAACCATTTCTCAAGGCCCCAAGGGAATGAAGGCCTCTACTGCTAAGAATCCATTACCTTCCGAAAGAGAGTCTAGATCCTTAGAAAGGTGGGGAAAAAAGGTATATACCTCGGCCACCCTAGCCATGAGGGCCTTAAATTGTCAGTTCCATATGCTTAAATATCAGCAGTTTCTGTTATCACAATTAAGGAATAAAATGTCACAACCTGAACAACCAGATTTGAAGGAGTTGCAGGATATGGTGCATAGTGCAGAACAAGTGGGTAAACCCACCTTACAATGTGGCTATGATGCTCTAGAGGCCTCAAGTAGAGCTGCTGTTACAGGATCAGTCATTCGTAGACATGCCTGGCTTAGGGAACAAACCTTGCCTGATCATGTTAAAGCTAAACTACTAGATGCTCCTTTACAAAAGGATGTATTATTTGGTACTAATGCTGAGGAGATACAACGGAAAATGGAATAAAAAGCTAAATCTATGCAAACTGTCAAAGCTTTTCTACAGGTACAACCACCACGTTTTAGCAGAAATTGGCCTTCAAAAAACTGGTCCTTTCCAGCCAAGGACAAGCCCCAAAGAGGTAGATACAGGCGCACAAGGGGCAGAGGACAATCTCAAGGATCATATAGAGGCAGACAATGGCAAACTCCAGCACCAAGAGGTGGCGAAGACAGTGCACAACAATACAGGAAACAAACCCAATGACTTTCCCTTTTGCATGCCAAGCAAGTCTCAGCTGGCAGCACCCTTGGGAGGAAAGCTGGCATTATTTTCAAAAAATTGGCATATTATCACAACAGACAAATGGATCCTGGACATTATAAACAGAGGCTACAGATTTCATTTTCACACTCTTCCAAAAATGAGAGGCATGCCGAACCTGCCACACAATCAAAGGGCAGAGGCTCAAATACAAATTTCAAAGCTCATGGACATGAAAGCTATTCAAGAGGTACCTACTCACGAACAAGGTCAAGGTTTTTATTCCAGTCTATTCCTGGTACCAAGGAAGGGAACCGATTGGAGACGCATTTTGGACTTACCCACCCTAAACACATTTCTACTCGTACCAAAATTCAAGATGCTCACCTTACAGAAGCTTCTTCCCATGCTGGGCAAGGAGTCTTGGCTGGTAACACTGGACTTCAAGGAGGCATACCTGCATGTCCCAATCAGACAAAGCTACAGAAGATACCTCAGATTTCTTGCAGGTTCAATCCACTATCAATTCTCTGCATTGCCCTTTGGCTTATCTACTGCACCCAGGGTATTCACGAAATGCCTGGCATCAGTAATTGCCTACTGCAGACTTCAAGGGATACAAATTTACCCTTATTTGGACGACTGCCTGATCCAAGCGGACAGCAAACACATACTTCTGGAACATCTGGCTTATGTAACACTGTTATTGAATTCTCTGGGATACACAGTCAACAAAGAGAAATCCAGGCTAACACCATCTCAGAAAATAATTTTCCTGGGTGCCAACTTGGACACAAACACCCAGATGGCCTATCTTACGCCAGAAAAACAGGGGCAACTAACTCAGCCTGGTACAATTTGCTAGTATTTTGAAGTACTAACTGCAAGGAAAATCCTGCAGGCTCTGGGCTTCATGGCATCTTGCATTCTTCTAATCCCATGTGCAAAGTTGCATATGAGGAAACTTCAGTGGTACCTAAAAAACCTATGGTCTCAACACAGCCACAGTTTGGAAACAATAATACCACTAATCCCATGTTTGCAAAAGGAATTTCTATGGTGGGCCCAAGCATGCCAAACAAACACAGGTCTACCATTCTGCAAGTCTCAAGCAAATCAAGTCATCACAACAGACGCCTCAGACTATGCCTGGGGGGCACACATGACAGACAGGTGCATTCAGGGCAAATGGTCCCAAAAGGAAAAGCACCTTCACATCAATCAAAAGGAAATGCTAGCAGTGATAAATGCAATTACAGCTTTCAAGGACCTCCTGCATCCAGGGCAATTATTGATAAGAACAGACAACACCACAGTAATGTGGTACATAAACAAACAAGGAGGAACACATTCATACCCCCTGTGCAGGCTGGCCATGTCACTTTGGAACTTGGCTCTGGAATGGCAAATCGAACTTCAAGCACTGTACCTGCCAGGTTTAGAAAACACGCTGGCAGACAATCTAAGCAGAAATATGACAGACCTGCACGAATGTAAGTTGCATCCTCAAGTGTTTACAAAGATAATCCAAGCGTGGGGAAGGCCAGACATAGATCTCTTTGCCTCCCACAGGAATCATCAATTGACAAAATTCTGCTCAAGGACATTCCATCCAAAGGCCTGGAGAGTGGACGCCCTTTCTTTCAGTTGGGCAGCACGGACAGTTTACGCCTTCCCACCTTTGCCTCTTCTGCCCAAGGTGCTCTTGAAAGCAAGAGCAGACAGACCGAAGATGATACTGATTGCTCCAGACTGGCCAAGACAACAATGGTACCCACTCCTGAGGGAGCCTAACACATTCTCCTCCCTGGACCCTACCTCTAATGCCTCTTCTACTGACTCAGCACAGCTACAAAACTCTTCACAGTGAGCTGAAAACACTCAATCTGGCTGCATGGAAAATTCCTTAACACCACAACAGACCCTACTCTCCAAGGAGGTGCAGGATGTCATTTTGGAGGTCAGAAGGCCATCTACTAGAAAGGCTTACTCCGCAAAATGGAAACGGTTTTGCGCTTGGAATGAGAAAAAAGGCCAGGATCCTAGAAAACTGAATTTGCCTCAGATATTACAGTATCTAGCTGAGCTGTTGAACAGTGGACTTTCATTTTCCTCCATCAAAATCCATGCCTCAGCCATTTCTGCAGAATACAACACTGATCCACCCTTATTCTCTCACCCACTCTTAAGACAGTTCCTCAGAGGGGCTAAGAATATAAGTACTCCAAGGAAACAACCAATACCAGCCTGGGATCTTAATTACATTCTAGAAAAATTAACATTACCTCCCTTTGAACCAGCTGCCTCAACAGATTTGCAATATTTGTCCTGGAAAACAGCTTTCCTTCTGGCCATTACCTCAGCTCGTAGAGTTTCGGAACTACAAGCCCTCATGGCTGTGCAGCCCTTTCTCATCTTCCATCAGGACAGGGTTTCCCTACGAACCCAACCCATCATTTATGCCTAAGGTAGTATCCAGGATAGCTTTAAATCAGGCCATTCACTTACCTACCTTTTACCCCAATCCTCAAAACAAAGGGGAAAGGCTGCCACATTCCTTAGACATCCATAGACAGCTACGTTACTATTTGGACAGAACAAAGCCTTTCAGGAAATCAGAACAACTCTTTGTGTCCTATGCTGTAGGAGCTCAAGGGAAGCCAATTTCCAAACAGACAATTTCAAAATGGATAGGCCACTGCATACGGTTTTGTTACTCCTTTCATGGTAAATCTGTACCTGCAGGCATCAGATCCCACTCCACAAGGGCCACAGCTACCTCTGCAGCCTTCCTCAGAGGAGTCCCTACCAAAGATATTTTGGAGGCAGCCACTTGGAGTTCTGTGCATACCTTCACTAAACACTACCACCTACCTTTATACTCCAAAACTAGAGCAGGCTTTGCCACTGCTGTGTTGCATGGCATTCTGGCTCCTCCCAGTTCCACCTAGTGCCTACCACCCTGTGCGTAGCTTTGGGATTCTACCCATCTGTTATGACTGCAGCTGTATGCACGATGAACATAGTACAGTTTTGTACCTACCATAAATGTAGATGTTCGAGTGCTAATACAGCTGCAGTCCAGGTTTCCCTCCCTCCTTCCCCTCTGGGTACAGACCTAGTGACTAACTCCTCATCTTACAACTTGATTGGGTTATCCTTCTATGGTCTATTTGCTTGCAACTACTGGTTTTTGATTATATTACAATGCATGATTATATATATATATATATATATATATATATATATATATATATATATATATATTTTTTTTTTTTTTTATATATATATATTGCCTTCCTTCTGGGGGCACCTGACATCTGGGGCAAGAAAGACTGAAGAAAATAGTCGGCTGTGTCTTATATACCCCTGTCGCACTGACGTCAGGAAAGAAAGCGACGACAACCGACGCCAGACCTAGACTTTGGAATTCGGCCGACCGAGGACCCGCCTGATGGCAGGAGAACCCATCTGTTATGACTGCAACTGTATTAGCACTTGAACATCTACATTTATGGTAGGTACAAAACTGTACTTTTCGTGCGGACAGCGTGTCCCTCAGGATCAATCCCTCTTTCATGACAAGGTGGTATCCAGTGTGGCCTTTATTCAGTCCATTCATTTGTCTACCTTCTTTTCTAATCCACAGAACAAAGGGGAACAAATACTGCACTCCTTGGATGTGCACAGACAACTTAGATTTTACTTGGACAGGACTAAACCTCTCAGGAAATCTGAACAGCTTCTGGTGGCATTTGCTGCAGGGGCAGAGGGGAAGGCCATTTCAAAGCAAACCATTTCTAAGTGGATAGGCCACTGCATTCATTTCTGCTATAAGCACCATGGAAAACCTACTCCACAGAGGATAAGACCACATTCCAGCAGGGCTTCTTCTACCTTTGCAGCCTTTTTCAGAGGTGTCCCTACCAGGGACATCCTAGATGCTGCTACCTGGAGTTCTGTACATACCTTCACCAAGCATTACCACTTGCCAGTTTTTTTCTAAATCCAGAGCTGGCTTTGCCACTGCAGTCTTGCAGGACCTTATAGCTGGTCCTAATGCTATCTAATTACCTCCTCCCATCCTTAGCTTTGGGAATCTACTGAAATGTGATGACTGCAGCAGTGAAATACGAAGAACATAGTACAGTTGTGTACACTTACCATAAATGTAGATGTTAGTGTGTACTCACTGTTACAGTCGTGGTTACCCTCCCTCCAGCCCCCTGACCTCTATTGACTATACCTCTATTCTTGTTTGCTATGCTTAAAGCTTTTTGGTGCATTTGCTTTTTTGTTTGAGGTGTAACTTTATATATAATTGTTTCCCATTATGGGGGCACCTGACATCTGAGACAAGAAAAACTGATGTAATGGCGTCGGCTGCATGCTTTATACCCCTGACAACCTGATGTCAAGGAAGATGAGACAGCATCCGACGCAGGACCCAAGACTTTGATAATCAGGCCGACTGAGGGCTACTGCAAGCAGATAACCCAAATGTGATGACTGCAACAGTGAATACACTCGAACATCTACATTTATGGTAAGTGTACACAACTGTACTTTTTTTTTTTTTGGTGCACATAATGATCATATCTACTGTGACTTTTTTTTTTTGTGCACCTAATGATCATATCTACGCTGACCTCTTTTGAGCCTGCCACTTTCCCTGACTTCATTTTTCTTGGTGCACCTCAACTTCTGGGTTAAGTTCTTTATTCTCTTTCAGCAGAGTGTGTACATATAGCACTACAACGTTTGTTGGGTTTTCTTCATTCAGTAGCTTTTGGAAATACTCCTCCCACTTGTCCTTGATGTTGGCTCGCTTGATGAGCAGATTGCTCCGTGTCTCCCTTATGAATGGTATCTGCTGACTACCTTCTTTGTTGCTGTCTTGCAGCCTAATAAGAGTTTTTGTGCCATATGCAGTCATTTTTCAGAAGTTGGTAGGATTTCTCTGACACTTTGCTCTTTTTCACCGTGACTGCTGTCTTAGCCTCTCTGTTAGCTAACCAGTATTACTTCTTCATCTGGACTGTCTTTCTCTCACTTCTTGCTGCTCTACTTTCTTTTGATAACTTCCTGGATTTCTGCATTCCACCACCAGTTTTCATTTGTGTATCCTATTTCTATATTTGATTTGCCCATGTATTTGTTCTACTGTCTTCTCCCGTTGTTTAGAGAAACTGCTATTTGTCTTTGGTCCCTCTGTTTACATTTCCTCATGTGCTAGAGCCATGTGTGTTTGTTTGCTTGAACTTGTGTGTTTTCTCTCCAGTCAGCTGCCAGGTCTTCAGACTAGTTTATTGAACTTAAAACCTTATCTGACCACTGCTTTCAGCTGACTTTGGCCACTAATAGTCACAACTACGCAGGTAAAAGCTGCACTCTCTAAAGCCAAAAACACATGGGACTGGACAACATCCCAGGCTGCGTTTTACATAAACTTCAGAATGAACTGGCTCCCCATCTAAGCACCATGTTCAATCACAGCCTCACATCAGTCTTTGTGCCCACTGAATGGCGAACAGCAACAGTTATCCCACTCCACAAAGGGGGAGCCACCACTGATCCCAGGAACTATCGCCCTATTAGCCTGATGAGCCCGGTCTGCAAGGCCATGGAACGTATCATCATGGAACTCATAAAAAAAGACATTGGTAACCTCCAAACTCTGGACCCCACTCAGTTTGGGTTTGTGAAAGGCAGATCATGCCTCCTGAACCTGATAGACTTTTTTGAGGCAGTCACCAAAGCCGTAGATGAGGGAAGGGTGGTTCACACAGCCTATCTTGACCTTGCCATGGCTTTCAACACCATTCCCTATTCTGTAATTATAGCTAAACTCACTAAACTAGGTATAAATCCCTACGTCACAAAATGGGTTGCCAACTGGCTCACTGACAGAATCCACACTGTAAAAGTTGCAGAATCCAAATCTGATTTCAAACCAGTAACAAGTGGAGTACCAGAGGGTTGAGTCCTGGGACCTCTCCTGTTTGGCATCTATGTCTCTGAAGTACAGGCTAACACAGAAGGCCTCTGGCTAACGACGTTCGCAGATGACTGCAAACTAGGAGCCATAGTAGAGTCCCCAAATGATGTGGACATCCTACAGAAGGGCCTCACTGAGACAGATGCCTGGTGTCAGAGCCATGGCCTCAAGCTACATGCCAAAATGTGCATGGTCATCCCCTTTATAAAAACTCTTTACCCATGAACTGCCACATAGGCAACAGTCTGGTTAACACTAAATGTGTGATAAGAGACCTTGGGACCCAGGTGGACAGTAGTCTCTCCTTTGATCATCACATCGCCATAGAAGTCAGGAAGTCCTTCTGTATGGCACACCTCATCACAAAAGGGTTCTTATCCAGGAAAAAAGAGGTTATTGTTCCTGTATACGCAACACTCATTAGACCCATTATAGAGTACAATGCCCCTTTTGGAATGTACCTCACAAGACATCTGCAGCAGCTGGAAAGGCCACCGAAGTACCTCAAAAAGAGAATTACTGGCCTCAAACAGATGCCTTACACTGACCGTCTCCAAAAACTCCAGCTTTGCTCCATAGCATAGTGCCTACTCCGAGGTGATCTCTGCCTAACATATATAAAGATATGTCAAACCCAGAGCTGTTGGACATGCTACACCTAAAGAAATCCCAATTCCTCCAAGCTACATGCTCTAGGCAGCTAAACCTTGTCACCACAATAAATAGGACATACTGGAGGGATAGATTCCTGTCCCAGAGACTTCCCATACTCTGGAACAAGCTACCGTCTATGTCAAGCAAAGTTCCTCATTAGCACTCTTCAAGAAAAATCTTGATGAGTGGATGGGAAATAGGAAATATATCCCAGGTTCACTTCTGTGGCTCTGTTCGACAGTGGCACTGGAAAATAACTTTCTTGGGTGGCGTAAGCCAGGGAACCTTGCTGGCTAGGCTTACTTAGGCCCTTGGGCTGATAGCCTAGTACCTACCTATGAACCTAAGCAGGAAGCTTGCAGTTGCATTAAATGTGAAAGATAAAGTAGTTCTCAAAATAGTAATCATAATTATGTAAAACAGACACATTTCAGTTCTTACAAGGGGTAGGACAAAATACATTTGTAGCTTGGCAGATAGGTGAAGAAATTGGAAAATTTTTAGGATACCTCTCAATTTCTTAGTGCAAGATATCTTAACAAAACCTAAAATAATAGGGTGTCAAAGGCCCAAAAATAGGGACAGATTTTTAAATATTGTTTTTATAAACTTAGAAAGTTTATAGACTAATAAGATTTGTGTTGGCATGCATTTTCTGAAGGATATGAAGTCTGAAATTCAATTGTATGTCATTAAGTTGTGACTTCTGTCCTCGGTGAGATGTCAGAAAACCACAACTTTTATGAGAAGCAGAACAAAAATATAAGGCAAAAATCTGGACAGCTGCCTGCACTAAGTTTGACTTAGAAGGGTCAAATGTTTGTGAGCTAAATCATTACTTTGGTCCTTTCAAAGGAGCTAGCCTTACCCAGTAATAAAAGTTTAAGTTGGAACAGCCTAGTACTTGGCAGTACCTAGTACTTGAGGTATGGCAGATGTTAACATTAAGGTCAAAGGCAAAGTCCTAGTCAACTAACCAAGATGATGGTGATTACTAACTCTTTAAAAAAAAAAGTCATATGATGAGTACCTAAATAACAAAGGGCAGGTTGGTATGTAAGACCTTAAATATTTTAAAAAATGCACATTGTAGTATGGCTTTTTACTTGTAATAGTACTTTTCTGCTGGCTTGTCTGTAAATGAGTGGCATTTCTGAATGCCAGAAACAGATATTTTTTAAATGTGTAGTTTTGTCTTTGTTTAGTTTTTGGTTGTACATTAATGTGTTTGCTGCATTGGCTTAAAGGATTCAGTGTGTGCCATCCCTAGTCCTGTGACAAAGAGGGGGAAAACTCTGGCTGTACCCCATACAACCCAAGTTTGAATAGCTGCTAGAACAGTGGAGGGGCAAGGTGGGGTGGACGGGAGTAGCAGCTGATACTGGCTCACCCATGCTGGGGTGGGCTGGCGGAGTATAGAAATACACAGCCTAATTGGATCATTGTAGCTGCATGTTGCAAGTGTGACAGGTGGTAGTTATGTGGCAGCATGTCTAATCCCTTGTGCAGCAGTGATGCTCTTCATGTTTCACTGTTGCAGTAATTACATTTGAGTAATCCTGCTGGCAGGTTGCCCTCAGTCGGCCTGAATTCCAAAGTCTTGGGTCCTGCGTCGGCTGCTGTCGCCTCTTCCCTGACGTCAGGTCGTCAGGGGTATAAAAGAAGCAGCCGGCGCCATTTTCTTCAGTCTTTCTTGCCAAGCAGTGCCCAAAGCAGAAGCAGTTCGCAAGTGCCGGTCGGCCGACTCCTGAGATTTTCGTTAGAGTTTCAGACCCGAAGTCTTCAGTAAAGCTAAGTACTCCATTGGGGAAACTTTTTTTCTTGCTCCAGACAGATGTCAGAAAAAGTTAATTGTATTTCTTGTGGAAAGCAAATACCTCATAAGGACTTTTATTCTTACTGCATTCCTTGCCTAGGCCCTGTTCACGACGTTTCTGGTTGTAGTTTTTTTGCTAGATTTAACCAGTGCACTATTAAGCATCAGTATGATTTTGCTTTAAACTATTTTGGACGCCGGTTTAATTATCCAGAAATGTTGTCCGATAGCCATCTGACTACCGGAGTTCATAAAAAATACAAAGAAAAGGAGAGAGTAACAACCGAGGTTCAAAATAGACGACAAAGCTTCTCCTAAGCTAGTCGCCGGTTCTCAGTGAGGCACTTTTGCAGCCCCTGACGCCCGCTGCTTTAGTGTCACAGGCTGCTACCGACCCCCACGTGGAGTCAGCTATGCCGCTGGAAACTCAAGGTATTGGAGCCTCGGACACTATTCCCTCAGATGGGTCCGGAGCTGCTGAGCAGGCACCAGCTTCTGAGGGTGTATTCAGACCTAAACATCTTTACAGTAAACCGACTTCAGCTTCAAAGGCAAAGACTAAAGCACCTTCTAAAGCAAAGAAACAAACTCAAGAGGCACGTAGACAGGCCTCTATGCCCAAAAAACAGACCCTCAAAATGCCCGAAGACTTGATTACCTTGATCAGGTGTTCCCATCCCCCTCCTGATAAGAGGCCTAGGCAAGAGACTGACTGTGAATCTTCAGATCAGGTTTCTATTTCTTCTGATCAGGAATGTTCTCTTCCCCCCTATGAGGATTCTGATGCTGAAGAATCTATACCTTCAGCGTCTCCTCCAGAGGACTATTCTTTTGGGGAAACCTTGCATACTATGAGGGAGCATTTCCACTGGGAGAGCCAAGATTTTTCAGAATCTATAAAGAGGCTCAGGGATTTCCTTTTACTACCTCAACACAGGCCTCTAGCCATTCCACCTTAAACAGAAAATGTTATACTCTGAATGTGCAGAAAACAAGGAAATGCAGGATTTATTGCATGCAGCTGAACAAGTTGGAAAGCATACTTTGCAATGTGGTTTTGATTCTTTGGAAGCCTCCTGCAGGGCCGCAGTTATGGGTTCTGTAATTAGAAGGCATGCTTGATTAAAGGAACAAAATCTGCCTGATCATGTTAAAGTTAAATTATTAGATGCACCTTTACAGCATGATACTTTGTGTGGTGTTGAGGCAGAAGAGGTGTTAAAAAAAATGGAAGACAAAACTAAATCTATGCAAACTGTCAAAGATTTTTTACAGGTACAGCCACCTAGGTTTAGTAGACACTAGCCTACAAAGAATCGGTCCTTTCCTGTGTCAGACAGACCTCAAAGGGGCAGATCCAGACACCCTAGAGGCAGATCCCAGGCACAAGGTTCATACAGGTCAAAGCAATGGGGTGCTTCTACCTCCAAAGTTGGAGAAGACAAATCACAGCCATACAGGAAACAGTCCCAATGACTTCCCCCTGCCGCCACCAAGCACTTGTGTCCTGGCAGCACCCTTAGGGGGAAAATTAGCACTTTTTTCTCAAAATTGGCACATTGTAACCCAGGACAAGTGGGTTCTAAATATAGTGTCACAAGGCTACAAGTTCCATTTCCATACCCTGCCCAAAAGGCAAACGGATGGCCAGATCTCCCAAAAAATCTTTGGGCAGCGGTGAAAAAACAAGTCTCATCCCTCATGGACATGGGGGCCATTCAACAAGTACCAGAGCAAGAGCAAGGACAAGGATTTTACTCAAGACTGCTCTTGGTACCCAGAAAGGACAAGGCCTGGAGACCAGTACTGGACCTATCTCTTCTTAATACATTCCTGGATATACCAAAATTCAAAATGTTAACTTTGCAGCAGCTTCTGCCCATGCTGGGCAAGAATGCTTGGCTTGTGACCTTAGACCTAAAAGAGGCATACCTGCATGTCCCAATCAGACAGTAATGCAGAAGATACCTCAGATTCAAGGCTGACTCAATGCATTAGCAATTCTCTGCACTGCCCTTTGATTTGTCTACTGCGCCCAGGGTTTCTACAAAGTGCCTGGCACCAGTAATTGCATTCTGCAGACAAAGAGGAATACAAATATATCCTTAGTTTGACGACTGTCTAATTCAAGCAGAAAACAAGGACATTCTTCTACAGCATCTGGCGTTTGTGGAAAGACTTCTAACATGCCTAGGGTACGCAGTCAATGAAAATAAATCAAAACTAGTACCCTCTCAAGAGATAATTCCTGGGTGCAAGCTTAAATACAACTGCCCAGATGGCTTATCTCACGCCAGACAAAGGCAACTGACTACCTATCTCAAAATGTTGGCAACAAAGGCCCAATTATCTGCAAGAAAAATTCTGCAGGCTTTGGGCTTCATGGCATCCTGCATCCTACTAATTCCATATGGAAGACTGCATATGAGGAAACTTCAGTGGTACCTAAAAAGTGTTTGGACTCCACATTGCCACAGCCTGGAAACAATGATTACTCTCATTCCCTGCCTGCAACAGGAATTTCGATAGTGGACGAAGGCTTGTCACCAGAACAAGGGACAGCCATTCACTTTTCCCCCAGCCAGGCAGACACTAACAACGGATGCTTCAGATTATGCCTGGGGGGCCCACATGGCAGGAAGATGCATTCAAGGCACATGGTCCTCAAACCAAATGCATCTACATGTCAATCAAAAAGAGATGCTAGCTGTTCAAAATGACCTGACAGCCTTCAAGGACCTACTTCATTAGGGACAACTACTGATAAAGACAGACAACACGACGGTCATGTGGTATATAAACAAGCAGGGGGGTACACATTCTTACCCCCTTTGCAGACTAACCATGACTTTGTGGGACACAACATTGACTTACCAAGTACATCTGCAGGCACAATTCCTGCCGGGAAAGGAAAACACTCTGGCAGACGAACTAAGCAGAAACCTCATGGATCCCCATGAGTGGCAGCTGGATCCACAAGTCTTCAGCATGATAACAAGGAAATGGGGATGCCTGGACATAGATCTATTTGCCTCTCCTCACAACTACCAACTAAAAAGATTCTGCACAAGGACTTATCACAAACAAGCATTGAAAGTGGACGCCCTATCTTTTAGCTGGAAAAACCTATCAATATATGCCTTTCCTCCATTGCCTCCCCTCCCCAAGGTACTCCTAAAGGTCAGACAGGAGAAGCCAAAGATGATACTGATTACCCCAGACTGGCCCCATCAGTACTGGTATACAATCCTAAAGAACTTGTCGCAGTGCACAGCTTGGACCTTACCTCAAATACCTCATCTACTGTCCCAGCAAAACAATCGGATCCTGCACAGTCAACTCAGTACCTTAAACCTGGCAGCATGGCGGATAATGTAGTCATACAAAACACACCTCTCAGTAAAGCTGTGATGGATGTCATTTGGAAGCCAGAAGGCCTAGTACTAGAAAATCTTATGCTGGAAAATGGAAGAGATTCTGTGTTTGGAACCCGGCACACGGAACTGATACAGCTGTTCCAAATATTCCTCAGATTTTGCAATACTTAACTGAGATGCTGGAGAAAGATCCATCTTTTTCATCAATTAAAATTCATGCCTCTGCCATTTTGGCTCATTACAATACAGAGCCACCAAACTTTTCTCATCCTTTATTAAAGCAGTACCTCAGAGGAGCCAAAAACTTAAGGCCTCCAAGGAGATCACCAATGCCTGCATGGGACCTCAACTATTTCTTGGAAAAACTCACCCTGCCTACTTTTGAGCCAGCTGCTACTGCGGATATAAAGTTTTTATCTTGGAAAACAGCTCTGCTCCTAGCAATAACTTCTGCAAGACTGGTTTCAGAGCTACAGGCGCTCATGGCTGTGGAACCTTTTATGATGTTTTATCCAGACAGGGTCTCTCTGAGGACAAACCCGACTTTTATGCCTAAGGTGGTGTCCAGTGTGGCTCTTAACCAAACTATTCATCTGCCAACTTTGTATCCGAATCCACAGAACAAGGGGGAGAGACTTCTGCATTGTTTGGATGTACACAGACAACTTGCATTCTAACTTGGACAGAACCAGAGTTTTCAGGAAGACAGAGCAGTTACTAGTGACATATGCTGCAGGATCACAAGGAAAGGCTGTCTCAAAGCAGACTGTTTCAAAATGGATAGGCCACTGCATTAGTTTCTGCTATTTACACCATGGCAAGCCAGTGCCTAAGGACATTAGGCCACATTCAGCCAGAGCTGCAGCCACTTCAGCAGCCTTTCTCGGGAGTACCAACCAAAGACATATTAGAGGCTGCTACTTGGAGTTCAGTGCACACCTTTACAAAGCATTATCATCTGCCATTCTACTCTAAATCCAGGGCAGGCTTTGCCACTGCAGTTCTGCAGGGCCTCATAGCTGCTCCTAATGCTGTTTAGCTCCAGCCTCCCAACCATAGCTTTGGCACTCTACCCAAATGTAATGACTGCAACAGTGAAACATGAAGAACATAGTACAGTTGTGTACACTTACCATAAATGTAGATGTTCGAGTGTATTCACTGTTGCAGTCCAGGTTACCCACCCGCCATCTCCCTTTTTTCTGCTGGAACTTTTATTTCCTTCCCTGACTTATACAACCTATGTGGTATATTTGCTTGTAGATGAAGGTAAAGTTTATATTGGTGTTTGTATTTTTATATAGATCTAAATTTTGGCTACCCTTTTTAGGGGGGCACCTGACATTTGGGGCAAGAAAAACTGAATAAAAAAGTGTTGGCTGCTGCTTTTATGCCGCTGACTACCTGACGTCAGGGAAGAGGCGACAGCAGCTGATGCAGGACCCAAGAATTTGGAATTCAGGCCTACTGAGGGCAACCTGCCAGCAGGATTACCCAAATGTAATGACTGCAACAGTGAATACACTCGAACATCTACATTTATGGTAAGTGTACACAACTGTACTTTATGCAGCCAGTGATTGCAAAGGAGAGGGGTTAAGCTAGAGGATGGAACCTGGACAGCTAACACACTGAAAGCCTGTGTACCTTGTGAAAAAGAGCTAGTCATGTTTTGTCCCAGGCCAGCATTGAATGGGCTATATGGCTCTTACTTGACCCATGAATGAGTTAGCTTTCACCCTTATAAGAGAACAGATGGGATGTTGGGAGAAGGTGATAAAGCCTTGGTTTGTTCGAAGAAAAGAAGAAAAAGGTACTAATCTCCAGCAGCTGCTTAGTCACATCCACTGAATTAAAAAGGAAGAGAATGTATAAAAGCATACTAGTGATATTACATTTGCTATAGTTGCTATATGTAACTTTAAACGTACATGTTAAAAGGCGTTTTGCAGTTTATCACTGACAAGTGCCAGCTTAAATCAGAAGTGCAGTCTCTTTACCATTACAAAGTTCACTGCATTCCAACTTTGTGAGTGTGTGTAAAGTTGTAGATAAAAAGTGCTGGGGGGGGGGGGGGGGATCTACTCATTTGCATATTACATTTAGGGAAATCACTGCCTTGATCACCACTTGGATTTTATAGTGAGTCAGCATGACACATTTACTGTCTAACTAGTAATAAAAATAAAAACAAACTAAGAGCATGACACACTAAGCATATGCTTAACTCTAGATATGAGCAGGGGTTAAAGGTTCCCCTTTGTCTTCTAAGACCTATGCAGATTATATAGGGAATATCTGATTTACTGAAATGGCAAAGTCCAGATTACATTCAAGGCAGATATAGCTTTTCATCAAATATTTGAAAACTCAGAGCCTTGTAATTAAGAGTGAGAGCCTACAAGACCACAGCATGAAATAGAGCTTTACAAGTGACTTCATTATGAGATGAAAATTAGTGTCCAGTGCCACATTTAAGGTAATTCAGAAATGTTTGTATGCAGTAGAACGTACATGACTTGAAAATATAAAAGCAGTCATTTAAATAAGGTTGATGCCCATGTAGTCTGCCCTTTTAAGTGCGTTTAACCACCTTCCTTCCCTCTCTTTCTGCACTAATCCTAAGCTTTTATGAATATGGTTAAATGGATTACCTCTCACCTACTCATTCTTGTAGTTCATTCATTCCTTAGGTCTGCAGCCTTGTCTGTGAAAAAGTGCTTTGAAAAGTAGGGGAGCAAGTTGATCCATAATGACTGTTTTATATGTTCCCTCTCGTGTGTCCCTTCCTATTCAGAATACCCTATTCACATCTTCCTTACATGGATTTGTTTATTCACTTCATGTCTCCAGTCTATCTTTGGCATGTAGTGGGAACAGCTTCAACACCTTTAGCTTCTGTTCATTAACATATCTCCCCCAAAGCCCATATGTCTTTCTCCTGGACTTCTTCAAACAGTCTGTTCTTTTTTTTTATGGTGAATTACTGTAAAAGTAAATAATTTTGTGTTGACTTGACACCTTACCTAGGAGATGTTCATCGTGTTACACTGCTGCAGTCATTACACTTGGGTTATCCTGCCGTCAGGCGGTCCCACAGTTGGCCGGAGTACCAAAGTCTTGGTCCGGCGTCGGTTGCTGTCGCTTCTTCCCTGACGTCAGTGCGCCAGGGGTGTATAAGATGCAGCCGACGCCATTTTCTTCAGTCTTTCTTGCTGCACGCAAGTGCCGGTCGGCCGACTCCTGAGATTTTCGAAGTCGAATTTCAGATCCAAAGTCTTCAGTAAAGCTAAGTACCCCATTGGGGAAACTTTTTTCTTGCCTCAGACCGATGTCAGAAAAAGTTAATGATTGTATTTCTTGTGGGAAGCAAATACCTCCTAAGGACTTCCACTCTTACTGTATTACATGCCTAGGCCCTGATCACGACTTCACTAGTTGTCGGTTTTGTGCTAGATTCAACAAACGCACTATAAAAAGACATTTTGATTTTTGCTTTGCACTACTTTGGCCGAAGGTTCAATTATACTATGCCGTTGGATCAACCGACGACCACAATACAGAAAAAACGCAAAGACAAGGATAAAGACAGGCACCAGAGGTCCAAAACTGACGACAAAACCTCTTCTAGGCCAGTCGCCGGTTCTCAGTGAGGTGCTTTCGCAGCCCCTGACACCCACTACCTCAGAGCCACAGGCCGCTTCCGACTCCCACGTGGAGACATCTAGGCCTCTGGAAACTCAAGGTATTGGACCTACGGAAACTAATCCCTCAGATGGGTCCGGAGCCGTTGAGCAGGCATCTGCTTCTGAGGGTGTTTTCAGACCTTCACAACTTACCATTAAAGACAAAGAAACAAGTACAGCATTCTCCTGGACAGTCCTCCATGCCTAAGAAACAGATGCTTAAAATGGCCGAAGACCTCATTACTCTAATCAGGAGTTCCCATCCCCCTCCTGAGAAAAGGCCTAGGCAGGATACAGACTATGATTCTTCTGATCAGGTTTCCATTTCCTCTGATTCCTCTTCAGACCAGGGATACTCTCTACCCCCCTATGAGGACTCTGATGCTGAAGAATCTATCCCTTCAGCCTCTCCTCCTCAGGATTACTCTTTTGGGGAAACTTTGCATACCAGGAGGGAGCATTTCCATTGGGAAAGTCAGGATTACTCAGAATCCAAGAAAAGGCTCAGAGATTTCCTTTTATTGCCTCAACACAGGCCGCTGGCTATTTCGCCTGTGCTAGACATTGTGGATGATGTGTTCTTTGAATCTAGCTTATCTCCTGATTCTTTGCCCCCTGCTCCAGCCAAGCCAGATAGGTATTATAGAGTCCCTGACTCAAGCCTTTTACAAAAACCTTTCTGCTGATCCAGAAACTATTTCCCAGGGTCCAAAAGAGGTTAAGGCTTCCATTGCAAAAAATCCAGAACCCTCTGACAGAAATTCCAGAGCTTTGGATAGATGAGGGAAGAAAGTATACACTTCTGCAACTTTAGCAGTAAGAGCTTTAAATTGTTAGTTTCACATGCTTAAGTACCAACAATATTTAATGGCTCAGTTAAAACAGAAAATGCTTGCAAGTTCTGAAGCTCCTGATTGTAAAGAAATGCAGGATTTATTGCATGCAGTTGAACAGGTGGGAAAACATACTCTGCAATGTGGTTTTGATTCTTTAGAGGCCTCTTGTAGAGCTGCAGTTACAGGTTTTGTGATTCGAAGACATGCTTGGTTAAAAGAGCAGAGTTTACCGGATCATGTTAAGGCAAAATTATTGGATGCTCCTTTACAGTACGATACCTTGTTTGGTGTTAAAACAGAAGAGGTGTTAACGAAAATGGAGGATAAAGCTAAATCTATGCAAACAGTCAAGGATTTCTTAAGGTACAGCCACCTCGGTTTAGCAGAAATTGGCCAACAAAGAATTGGTTCTTTCCAATGTCAGACAGACCACAGAGAGGCAGATACAGACGCCCAAGAGGCAGAGCTCAACCCCAAGGGTCAAACAGACAACAACAGTGGGGCACCTCAACTCCAAAAGGAGGTGAAGACAAGTCTCAACTCCAAAAGGAGGTGAGGACAAGTCTCAACCTTACAAGAAACAGTCGCAATGACTTTCCCCTTCGTACGCCAAGCACTTCCCTTTTGAAAGCCCCCTTAGGGGGAAAACTAGCACTTTTTTCTCAAAACTGGCAAACAATCACCCAAGACAAATGGGTTCTGAATATTGTGACTCAAGGTTACAGGTTCCACTTTCATACTTTACCAAAGCTAAAAGGAATGCCAGACCTGCCACAAAATCAATGGGCAGAGGCACAAAAACAAATTTCAGCTCTCGTGGATTTGAGAGCTATTCAAAAAGTACCACAACAGGAATAAGGACGAGGATTTTACTCAAGAACCTTTCTGGTCCCCAGAAAGGACAAGGCCTGGAGGCCCATACTAGACCTTTCAATTCTGAATACTTACCTGGATATTCCAAAATTCAAAATGTTGACATTACAGCAGCTTCTACCCATGCTGGGCAAGAAGGCTTGGCTTGTTACTGTGGACCTCAGAGGCATACCTGCATGTCCCTATCAGACAAAATTGCAGAAGATACCTCAGATTCAAAGTTGGTACAATGCACTACCAATTCTCTGCACTGCCCTTTGGCTTATCTACTGCACCCAGGGTCTTCACACCTTTACCAAGCACTACCACCTGCCTCTTTACTCTAAATCCAGAGCAGGATTTGCCACTGCAATTCTGCAGGGTCTCATAGCCAATCCTAACTCTTTATAGACCAGCCACCCAACCTTGGCTTTGGGATTCTACCCAAGTGTAATGACTGCAGCAGTGTAACACGATGAACATAGTACAGTTTTGTACCTACCGTAAATGTAGATGTTCGAGTGTTCACACTGCTGCAGTCCAGGTTACCCTTCCTCCATCCCCTTTGAACTAGCTGGACTTATCTTTCCTATACAACCTTTGTGGTGTATTTGCTTGTAACTGAAGTTATTGCTTTTATTTTATATGTATATTTTTCATTAGCAATATGTATTGCCTACCTATTGGGGGCACCTGACATCTGGGGCAAGAAAAACTGAAGAAAATGGCATTGGCTGCATCTTGTATACCCCTGGCGCACTGACGTCAGGGAAGAAGTGACAGCAACTGACGCCGGACCAAGACTTTGGAACTCTGGCCGACTGCGGGACCACCTGACGGCAGGATAACCCAAGTGTAATGACTGTAGCAGTGTGAACACTCGAACATCTACATTTATGGTAGGTACAAAACTGTACTTTCTCTGACTTGCTATTCCAAAAGATGTCTTCCATTCCTGAAGGTACCAGTTCAGGCTTGTCACAGAGTACTGTCTAAAGTATGTGCCTTGTATATTTTGCATCGGTGCACGATGTTCTTCATCTCACATTGCTGCAGTCCTTACACTTGGGTAGACCGCTGTCCTCGGTTGGCCCGAATATCAAAGTATTAGGCTGACGTCGGTCAAGGTGCTTAAGACTGACGTCAGGGTACAAATGCGCATGACCGACGTCATATCCTCAGTCTTTTTTGCCGCATGGTCCGATGCAGAAGCAGCGTTCCAAGTGCCGTTCGGCGTTCTGAAATTTTTCGAATTCGGAGTTTCAGACCGAGTCAAAGTTGGCTAAGTACCCCGTTGGGGAATATTTTAGTTTTTTCTTGCCTCAGTGGTTTACCGGATGTCAGAAAAAGTGGATAACTGTATTTCTTGTGGGAAACAGATACCGCATAGAGATTATCATACTTTGTGTATTCCTTGTTTGGGGCCTGAGCACGACGTTGTTGGGTGTCGCTTTTGTGCTAGGTTCAATAAGCGCACTATTAGCGAAGGTTAGATTGTGCCAGGTTGGTCTTGAAGCGGTGCAGTTATAATATGCCGTCGGATACTCCACCCGCTTCTTCAAAGAAGCGCAAAGACAAAGCAGCTAAACCCAGACTAAAAGAGTCGTCCGTGCGGACGCCGGTTCTTTAGAGGTCAGTGGAACCGGTGGTTCCGCGGAGGTTTCTCTGGAGTCCCAGGGGGAGACTTTGTTATTGCAGGATGTGGCCTCCCAGGAGGCAGGTCAGGCTGAAGGGGCTTCTCAAGTTACTGTACTCCCCTCCCTTCCTAGGGTGGTTAGGCCCTCTCCTTCTGTTTCTAAGGCTTCTCCCAGAGGCAGGCCAGGGTTAGCTTCTGTTGGTGTCACTCCTAGTTCATCAGGATCTGTGCCCAAGAAGCACATGCTTAAAATGGCAGAAGATTTAATTACTTTGATTAGAGGTTCTTTGCCCCCTCCTGATAAGAGGCCTAGGGTGGAACCAGAGTTGGGGAGTTTTGAGCAGGCTTCGGATGTTTCAGAGTCTTCTGAAGACTTGCAGGAGTATTCTCCTTATTCTGATTCGGATGTGGATGATTCTACTCCTTCTGCTTCTCCTCCAGAGGATTTTTCTTTTCAGAGACTCTTCATTCCATGAGGGAACATTTTAAGTGGGAAGGTCAGGACTTCTCTGATTCCAGGAAAAGGCTTAGGGAATTTTGCTTTTACCCCAGCATAGGCCTTTGGCTATACCTCCTGTTCTGGATGTTGTGGAAGATGTGTTTGCAGAGGCTTCACTTAATCCTGATTCTTTGCCTCCTGCTCCTGTTAAACCGGATAGGTATTACAGGGTGCCTGAAGCTCATAAATATCTTTATAAGAGTCCTAGGGCGGACCCAGAAACTGTTAGTCAGGGACCTAAGGGTGTCAAGGCCTCTGTTGTAAAAATCCGGTTCCTCCAGATAAAGAGGCCAGGGCTTTGGATAGATGGGGAAAGAAAGTCTATACTTCTTCCACCTTAGCTATGAGGGCTTTGAATTGCCAGTTTCACATGTTGAAATATCAAAACTATCTACTTTCTCAATTGAAGTCTAAGGTAGATGCTCTGGCGGAAGGTATTGAGTGTAAAGAATTACAAGATTTGGTACATGTTTCTGAACAGGTGGGTAAGCATTCTTTACAATGTGGTTTTGATGCTGTACAGGCCTCGTCTAGGGTGGCTGCCACTGGGTCAGTTCTTCGCAGGCACGCCTGGCTGAGGGATCAGAATTTATCTGACCATGTTAAGACAAGGATTTTAGATGCTCCTTTACAGTCTGATGTGTTGTTTGGTTCACCTGTAGAGGCAGAGGCAGTCTTAAAGAAAATGGAAGACAAGGCTAAGTCTATGCAGACTGTTAAAGATTTTTTGCAAGTTCAGCCTCCGAAGTTTAGTAGGAATTGGCCTGCTAAGGGGTGGACGTACCCTTCTTATGATTCACAGTCTAGGGGTAGATCTAGACGTGGTAGGGGCAGAGCTCAGGGCTCTTTCAGGCCTAGAACAGGAAGTTCACCTGCACAGTCTTCGGGTGAGGGCAGGGGCCAGTCCTTTCGTAAACAGGCCCAATGACCTACCTTTTCAGCTGCCAGAGCCTTCTCGTCTGGCAGCACCTTTGGGAGGAAGGTTGGCACTCTTCAAGGAAAATTGGAGTTTAATTACCCAAGACAGATGGGTATTGGATATCATACACCAAGGTTACAAGTTTTATTTCCATACCTTGCCTCCTTTCAAAGGCATGCCAGACGTTCCTCCTCATCAAAGAATAGAGGCTCACAAACAAATTTCTCTGCTGCTTCAAATAGGGGCCATACAGCCGGTCCCTCTGCCAGAAGTGGGCCTAGGATTTTATTCTCGCCTGTTCCTAGTACCAAAGAAGGGGAACACGTGGAGACCGATTTTGGATTTATCTATCCTCAACACATATCTGGACATTCCCAAGTTCAAAATGTTGACGTTACAACAGCTTTTACCTCTGCTGGGCAAAGATCACTGGATGGTGACTCTGGATCTCAAGGAGGCTTACCTTCATGTTCCTATCAGGCTAAGTTGCAGGAAGTATCTGCTTCGAGCTGGGACTTCTCATTATCAGTTCTCTGCATTGCCCTTTGGCTTATCTACTGCGCCCAGAGTGTTCACAAAAGTTCTGGCTCCAGTGATAGCTTTCTTCAGGCTAAAAGGAATACAGATCTATCCTTATTTGGACGATTGCCTGATTCTGGCTCAAGGAAGGGACGAACTTCTTCATCATTTGCAATATGTGATAGAAGTGCTAAGATGCCTGGGGTATTCTGTGAACGAAATAAAGTCCAGTCTAGTACCCTCTCAGGACATGTGCTTTCTGGGTGTGAGACTGAATACAGCATCCCAGATGGCCTTTTTGACCCCTGACAAACAAAAGAATCTTTCCTTTTACTTCCATCAATTGTCTCATCAGTCCAGGCTGACTGCAAGGACAGTCCTTCAAGCCTTGGGGTTCATGGCATCTTGTATTCTGGTGCTTCCCAATGCCAAACTGCATATGAGGAAGCTACAATGGTATCTCAAAAATGTATGGACACAGCACTGCCAGGATATGGACACTGTCATTCAGATAATACCTTGCATTCAAAAGGAATTTTTGTGGTGGGCTCAGGAATGTCACCTAAACAAGGGACTCTCTGTGACCCGGCCAGAGGCGAGTCAGATTCTAACGACAGATGCCTCAGACAAAGCTTGGGGAGCTCATCTAAATGGAAAATGGATACAAGACACGTGGCCTGCCAGACTTCAACATCTACATATCAACTTGAAGGAGATGTTAGCAGTCCAATTTGCATTAATAGCTTTCAAGGATTTACTTCTTCCAGGGCAGGTGTTGATTCTAACAGACAACACAACTGTCATGTGGTACATCAACAAGCAAGGGGGAACACATTCTTATCCTCTATGCAGGCAAGCAATGATTTTGTGGGAGACTGCTCTCAGTTTACAGCTAAATCTTCAGGCAAGGTTTCTGCCGGGAGCACAGAACTCCTTAGCAGATGTGTTGAGCAGACGAATTATGGATCCCCACGAGTGGAAATTGGATCCTCATGTATTTCAGAAATTGACAGTGTCATGAGGAACTCCAGACATAGATCTGTTCGCTTCTCCACTAAACTACCAGCTGCCAAAGTTTTGCACAAAAAGGTTTCATCCCACAGCCTGGAAAGTGGATGCTCTTTCTTTCAATTGGAGCAATCTTCATGTGTATGCCTTTCCACCTCTGCCTCTCCTCCCAAAGGTACTCCTAAAGGTCAGACAGGACAAGCCAAAGATGATTTTAATCGCTCCAGATTGGCCTCGACAGCACTGGTACCCATTACTGAGAAGTCTGGTGGAGCCCTCCATGGCCTTTGCCTTGATTCCACACCTGCTGTCTCAGGAGAACAGTCATTTACTCAATGTCAAACTTCACTCTCTTCACCTAACAGCCTGGCATATTCTGTTTTGAACCCTGGAGGGTCTCAGCTTCCACAGCAAGTTTTGAATGTTATTTTGGAGGCCAGAAGGCCTAGTACAAGGAAAGTGTACGCAGATAAATGGAAGAGATTTTTATTTTGGAGTACAGCAAAGGAATTTGATGTTTCTGAGCCTAATTTAAGTGTGGCTCTTCAATATCTTACTGAGTTACTGGACAAAGGGGAAACTTTGCATACCAGGAGGGAGCATTTCCATTGGGAAAGTCAGGATTACTCAGAATCCAAGAAAAGGCTCAGAGATTTCCTTTTATTGCCTCGACACAGGCCGCTGGCTATTTAAGCCTGTGCTAGACATTGTGGATGATGTGTTCTTTGAATCTAGCTTATCTCCTGATTCTTTGCCCCCTGCTCCAGCCAAGCCAGATAGGTATTATAGAGTCCCTGACTCAAGCCTTTTACAAAACCTTTCTGCTGATCCAGAAACTATTTCCCAGGGTCCAAAAGAGGTTAAGGCTTCCATTGCAAAAAATCCAGAACCCTCTGACAGAAATTCCAGAGCTTTGGATAGATGAGGGAAGAAAGTATACACTTCTGCAACTTTAGCAGTAAGAGCTTTAAATTGTTAGTTTCACATGCTTAAGTACCAACAATATTTAATGGCTCAGTTAAAACAGAAAATGCTTGCAAGTTCAGAAGCTCCTGATTGTAAAGAAATGCAGGATTTATTGCATGCAGTTGAACAGGTGGGAAAACATACTCTGCAATGTGGTTTTGATTCTTTAGAGGCCTCTTGTAGAGCTGCAGTTACAGGTTTTGTGATTCGAAGACATGCTTGGTTAAAAGAGCAGAGTTTACGGATCATGTTAAGGCAAAATTATTGGATGCTCCTTTACAGTACGATACCTTGTTTGGTGTTAAAACAGAAGAGGTGTTAACGAAAATGGAGGATAAAGCTAAATCTATGCAAACAGTCAAGGATTTCTTAAGGTACAGCCACCTCGGTTTAGCAGAAATTGGCCAACAAAGAATTGGTTCTTTCCAATGTCAGACAGACCACAGAGAGGCAGATACAGACGCCCAAGAGGCAGAGCTCAACCCCAAGGGTCAAACAGACAACAACAGTGGGGCACCTCAACTCCAAAAGGAGGTGAAGACAAGTCTCAACTCCAAAAGGAGGTGAGGACAAGTCTCAACCTTACAAGAAACAGTCGCAATGACTTTCCCTTAAATGCCAAGCACTTCCCTTTTGAAAGCCCCTTAGGGAAAACTAGCACTTTTTGCTCAAAACTGGCAAACAATCACCCAAGACAAATGGGTTCTGAATATTGTGACTCAAGGTTACAGGTTCCACTTTCATACTTTACCAAAGCTAAAAGGATTGCCAGACCTGTCACAAAATCTATGGGCAGAGGCACAAAAGCAAATTTCAGCTCTCGTGGATTTGAGAGCTATTCAAAAGTACCACAACAGGAATAAGGACGAGGATTTTACTCAAGAACCTTTCTGGTCCCCAGAAAGGACAAGGCCTGGAGGCCCATACTAGACCTTTCAATTCTGAATACTTACCTGGATATTCCAAAATTCAAAATGTTGACATTACAGCAGCTTCTACCCATGCTGGGCAAGAAGGCAGCTTGTTACTGTGGACCTCAGAGGCATACCTGCATGTCCCTATCAGACAAAATTGCAGAAGATACCTCAGATTCAAAGTTGGTACAATGCACTACCAATTCTCTGCACTGCCCTTTGGCTTATCTACTGCACCCAGGGTCTTCACACCTTTACCAAGCACTACCACCTGCCTCTTTACTCTAAATCCAGAGCAGGATTTGCCACTGCAATTCTGCAGGGTCTCATAGCCAATCCTAACTCTTTATAGACCAGCCACCCAACCTTGGCTTTGGGATTCTACCCAAGTGTAATGACTGCAGCAGTGTAACACGATGAACATAGTACAGTTTTGTACCTACCGTAAATGTAGATGTTCGAGTGTTCACACTGCTGCAGTCCAGGTTACCCTTCCTCCATCCCCTTTGAACTAGCTGGACTTATCTTTCCTATACAACCTTTGTGGTGTATTTGCTTGTAACTGAAGTTATTGCTTTTATTTTATACGTATATTTTTCATTAGCAATATGTATTGCCTACCTATTGGGGGCACCTGACATCTGGGGCAAGAAAAACTGAAGAAAATGGCATTGGCTGCATCTTGTATACCCCTGGCGCACTGACGTCAGGGAAGAAGTGACAGCAACTGACGCCGGACCAAGACTTTGGAACTCTGGCCGACTGCGGGACCACCTGACGGCAGGATAACCCAAGTGTAATGACTGTAGCAGTGTGAACACTCGAACATCTACATTTATGGTAGGTACAAAACTGTACTTTCTCTGACTTGCTATTCCAAAAGATGTCTTCCATTCCTGAAGGTACCAGTTCAGGCTTGTCACAGAGTACTGTCTAAAGTATGTGCCTTGTATATTTTGCATCGGTGCACGATGTTCTTCATCTCACATTGCTGCAGTCCTTACACTTGGGTAGTCCGCTGTCCTCGGTTGGCCCGAATATCAAAGTATTAGGCTGACGTCGGTCAAGGCGCTTAAGACTGACGTCAGGGTACAAATGCGCATGACCGACGTCATATCCTCAGTCTTTTTGCCGCATGGTCCGATGCAGAAGCAGCGTTCAAGTGCCGTTGCGTTCTGAAATTTTTCAATTCGGAGTTTCAGACCGAGTCAAAGTTGGCTAAGTACCCGTTGGGAATATTTTAGTTTTTCTTGCCTCAGTGGTTTACGGATGTCAGAAAAAGTGGATAACTGTATTTCTTGTGGGAAACAGATACCGCATAGAGATTATCATACTTTGTGTATTCCTTGTTTGGGGCCTGAGCACGACGTTGTTGGGTGTCGCTTTTGTGCTAGGTTCAATAAGCACTATTAAGCGAAGGTTAGATTGTGCCAGGTTGGTCTTCGGGAAGCGGTGCAATTATAATATGCCGTCGGATGCTCCGACGCCCGCTTCTTCAAAGAAGCGCAAAGACAAAGCAGCTAAACCCAGGCAAGAAGAGTCGTCCGTACCGGACGCCGGTTCTTTAGAGGGGTCAGTGGAACCGGTGGTTCCGCCGGAGGTTTCTCTGGAGTCCCAGGGGGAGACTTTGTTATTGCAGGATGTGGCCTCCCAGGAGGCAGGTCAGGCTGAAGGGGCTTCTCAAGTTACTGTACTCCCCTCCCTTCCTAGGGTGGTTAGGCCCTCTCCTTCTGTTTCTAAGGCTTCTCCCAGAGGCAGGCCAGGGTTAGCTTCTGTTGGTGTCACTCCTAGTTCATCAGGATCTGTGCCCAAGAAGCACATGCTTAAAATGGCAGAAGATTTAATTACTTTGATTAGAGGTTCTTTGCCCCCTCCTGATAAGAGGCCTAGGGTGGAACCAGAGTTGGGGAGTTTTGAGCAGGCTTCGGATGTTTCAGAGTCTTCGGCTGAAGACTTGCAGGAGTATTCTCCTTATTCTGATTCGGATGTGGATGATTCTACTCCTTCTGCTTCTCCTCCAGAGGATTTTTCTTTTTCAGAGACTCTTCATTCCATGAGGGAACATTTTAAGTGGGAAGGTCAGGACTTCTCTGATTCCAGGAAAAGGCTTAAGGAATTTTTGCTTTTACCCCAGCATAGGCCTTTGGCTATACCTCCTGTTCTGGATGTTGTGGAAGATGTGTTTGCAGAGGCTTCACTTAATCCTGATTCTTTGCCTCCTGCTCCTGTTAAACCGGATAGGTATTACAGGGTGCCTGAAGCTCATAAATATCTTTATAAGAGTCCTAGGCGGACCCAGAAACTGTTAGTCAGGGACCTAAGGGTGTCAAGGCCTCTGTTGTAAAAATCCGGTTCCTCCAGATAAAGAGGCCAGGGCTTTGGATAGATGGGGAAAGAAAGTCTATACTTCTTCCACCTTAGCTATGAGGGCTTTGAATTGCCAGTTTCACATGTTGAAATATCAAAACTATCTACTTTCTCAATTGAAGTCTAAGGTAGATGCTCTGGCGGAAGGTATTGAGTGTAAAGAATTACAAGATTTGGTACATGTTTCTGAACAGGTGGGTAAGCATTCTTTACAATGTGGTTTTGATGCTGTACAGGCCTCGTCTAGGGTGGCTGCCACTGGGTCAGTTCTTCGTAGGCACGCCTGGCTGAGGGATCAGAATTTATCTGACCATGTTAAGACAAGGATTTTAGATGCTCCTTTACAGTCTGATGTGTTGTTTGGTTCACCTGTAGAGGCAGAGGCAGTCTTAAAGAAAATGGAAGACAAGGCTAAGTCTATGCAGACTGTTAAAGATTTTTTGCAAGTTCAGCCTCCAAGTTTAGTAGGAATTGGCCTGCTAAGGGGTGGACGTACCCTTCTTATGATTCACAGTCTAGGGGTAGATCTAGGCGTGGTAGGGGCAGAGCTCAGGGCTCTTTCAGGCCTAGAACAGGGAGTTCACCTGCACAGTCTTGGTGAGGGCAGGGGCCAGTCCTTTCGTAAACAGGCCCAATGACCTACCTTTTCAGCTGCCAGAGCCTTCTCGTCTGGCAGCACCTTTGGGAGGAAGGTTGGCACTCTTCAAGGAAAATTGGAGTTTAATTACCCAAGACAGATGGGTATTGGATATCATACACCAAGGTTACAAGTTTTATTTCCATACCTTGCCTCCTTTCAAAGGCATGCCAGGCGTTCCTCCTCAGCAAAGAATAGAGGCTCACAAACAAATTTCTCTGCTGCTTCAAATAGGGGCCATACAGCCGGTCCCTCTGCCAGAAGTGGGCCTAGGATTTTATTCTCGCCTGTTCCTAGTACCAAAGAAGGGGAACACGTGGAGACCGATTTTGGATTTATCTATCCTCAACACATATCTGGACATTCCCAAGTTCAAAATGTTGACGTTACAACAGCTTTTACCTCTGCTGGGCAAAGATCACTGGATGGTGACTCTGGATCTCAAGGAGGCTTACCTTCATGTTCCTATCAGGCTAAGTTGCAGGAAGTATCTGCGTTTTCGAGCTGGGACTTCTCATTATCAGTTCTCTGCATTGCCCTTTGGCTTATCTACTGCGCCCAGAGTGTTCACAAAAGTTCTGGCTCCAGTGATAGCTTTCTTCAGGCTAAAAGGAATACAGATCTATCCTTATTTGGACGATTGCCTGATTCTGGCTCAAGGAAGGGACGAACTTCTTCATCATTTGCAATATGTGATAGAAGTGCTAAGATGCCTGGGGTATTCTGTGAACGAAATAAAGTCCAGTCTAGTACCCTCTCAGGACATGTGCTTTCTGGGTGTGAGACTGAATACAGCATCCCAGATGGCCTTTTTGACCCCTGACAAACAAAAGAATCTTTCCTTTTACTTCCATCAATTGTCTCATCAGTCCAGGCTGACTGCAAGGACAGTCCTTCAAGCCTTGGGGTTCATGGCATCTTGTATTCTGGTGCTTCCCAATGCCAAACTGCATATGAGGAAGCTACAATGGTATCTCAAAAATGTATGGACACAGCACTGCCAGGATATGGACACTGTCATTCAGATAATACCTTGCATTCAAAAGGAATTTTTGTGGTGGGCTCAGGAATGTCACCTAAACAAGGGACTCTCTGTGACCCGGCCAGAGGCGAGTCAGATTCTAACGACAGATGCCTCAGACAAAGCTTGGGAGCTCATCTAAATGGAAAATGGATACAAGACATTGGCCTGCCAGACTTCAACATCTACATATCAACTTGAAGGAGATGTTAGCAGTCCAATTTGCATTAATAGCTTTCAAGGATTTACTTCTTCCAGGGCAGGTGTTGATTCTAACAGACAACACAACTGTCATGTGGTACATCAACAAGCAAGCGGGAACACATTCTTATCCTCTATGCAGGCAAGCAATGATTTTGTGGGACACTGCTCTCAGTTTACAGCTAAATCTTCAGGCAAGGTTTCTGCCGAGCACAGAACTCCTTAGCAGATGTGTTGAGCAGACGAATTATGGATCCCCACGAGTGGAAATTGGATCCTCATGTATTTCAGAAATTGACAGTGTCATGAGGAACTCCAGACATAGATCTGTTCGCTTCTCCACTAAACTACCAGCTGCCAAAGTTTTGCACAAAAAGGTTTCATCCCACAGCCTGGAAAGTGGATACTCTTTCTTTCAATTGGAGCAATCTTCATGTGTATGCCTTTCCACCTCTGCCTCTCCTCCCAAAGGTACTCCTAAAGGTCAGACAGGACAAGCCAAAGATGATTTTAATAGCTCCAGATTGGCCTCGACAGCACTGGTACCCATTACTGAGAAGTCTGGTGCGGAGCCTCCATGGCCTTTGCCTTGATTCCACACCTGCTGTCTCAGGAGAACAGTCATTTACTCAATGTCAAACTTCACTCTCTTCACCTAACAGCCTGGCATATTCTGTTTTGAACCCTGGAGGGTCTCAGCTTCCACAGCAAGTTTTGAATGTTATTTTGGAGGCCAGAAGGCCTAGTACAAGGAAAGTGTACGCAGATAAATGGAAGAGATTTTTATTTTGGAGTACAGCAAAGGAATTTGATGTTTCTGAGCCTAATTTAAGTGTGGCTCTTCAATATCTTACTGAGTTACTGGACAAAGGTTTGTCCTTCTCTTCTATTAAGGTTCATGCTGCAGCAATTTCTGCTCACTATGACTGTGACCCACCATTGTTTTCTCATCCTTTGTTTAAGCAATTCCTTAGAGGGGCAAAGAATATAAGACCCCACGTAGAGCTCCTACTCCTGCTTGGGATCTCAATTTTGTGTTGGAGAAACTCACTCTACAACCTTTTGAGCCTGCAGCTACTGCTGAGTTGAAATATTTATCATGGAAGACTGCTTTTTTGTTGGCCATTACCTCTGCAAGAAGGGTTTCTGATTTACAGGCCCTTATGGCGGTTGAGCCTTTCTTAATTTTCCATAAGGATAGGGTATCTTTGCGTACTAATCCTTCCTTTATGCCTAAAGTGGTTTCTAGTGTGGCTTTAAACCAAACTATTCATTTGCCTACTTTTTATGCAAACCCGCAAAATAAAGGGGAAAAGATTTTGCACACTTTGGATGTACACAGGCAGTTGCGATATTATTTGAGCAGAACTAAAGGGTTCAGGCAGTCTCAGCAGTTATTTGTTTCATTTGCTTTGGGTTCTCAGGGCAAGCCTGTGTCAAAACAAACTATTTCTAAGTGGATTGGGTTTTGTATTGCTTTCTGTTATTCCCATCATGGTAAGGATATTCCAGCTGGGATTAGGCCTCATTCCACTAGGGCTACTGCCACTTCTACAGCTTTTTTAAGGGGGGTGGCAACTAAAGAGATTTTGGAGGCAGCTACTTGGAGTTCAGTGCATACTTTCTCTAAGCATTATCACCTTCCACTTTACTCTAAATCTAGGGCTGGTTTTGCCACTGCAATTTTACAGGGCATTTTGGCAGCTCCTACTGCTCTATAGTTTTGCCATCCTCCCTTACCTCTGCTTTGGGATTCTACCCAAGTGTAAGGACTGCAGCAATGTGAGATGAAGAACATAGTACAGTTTTGTACCTACCATAAATGTAGATGTTCGAAGATCCACATTGCTGCAGTCCAATTTACCCTCCCTCCTTCCCCTCCTTCCCCTCTGTAGTTAGAGGTGGTTGTGTGGGTTGGGTTGTAAATATTGTGTATATTGTATATATTGTACATATAATTAGTGCAAGGGTGGTTGGTTGTTTTTTTGCTGTCTTTTGGTTTTGACCTTTCTTTTTAGGGTCTTCTGACATCTGGGGCAAGAAAAGACTGAGGATATGACGTCGGTCATGCGCATTTGTACCCTGACGTCCTGATGTCAGTCTTAAGCTCCTTGACCGACGTCAGCCTAATACTTTGATATTCGGGCCGACCGAGGACAGCGGACTAACCAAGTGTAAGGACTGCAGCAATGTGGATCTTCGAACATCTACATTTATGGTAGGTACAAAACTGTACTTTCTCCTTACAGTAGAGAGTCCATTATCGGAAACGTCAGATGTTCTGTAGTCCTGTCTTGCCTTCATTCTTACATATGGGTTCGGAGCCGATCCTCCGCTCTGACTTGGCCTATTACAAAGCTCAGTCTCTTAGTTGGCTCGTGGCTAGGTAGGTATCCCATAGTGCACTAGTACAATCCCCAGATCTCATTTGCTGCGTCTACAAGTTCAAAAGTGCTTCTTGCTTGGCTGTGGCCAAGTTCAAAATTTTTTTTTTTCATTATTATTCACTTTACTGATTCTTTAGCTAGTTATCCTAAAATTAGAAGTTAGTTATCTTATATATAGTGTTTAGAAGTGTTTTTTGCCATTTAATTAGTTTGTTGAGAACTTGTTTACCATTGGCCCTTGTTGTTCTCCGTTTAGTATCCTGTGTGCTAGTTTGTAATACCTTTGATATTACATAGGTCCGCGTTTGTGTTAGGACCTTGTTTTTCTCATTTTTTCATGCATATATATTGTGTGCAGTGTTTTATTGCTAATTTTTGATAGATTATTTCTCTGTAGGTCCGCGTTTGTATTGGGGCCTTGTTTTCTAAACATTTAGAGATTAGAAGATTGCGTGCAATGTTTGTCTCGTACTTTGCTTGCTACTGAAGTTTCTGATTTTTTTCTCCGACTTTGCTTATCCAGCTAGGTCTGTTTAAGTTAGAAGACCTAGTCCTCTGTTATCTTTCAGCTTTTCCTACAGGGCTAGGCCTGTTTTAAATTAGAGGATCTAGTCCTCTTTAGTCTCTCATTTCTGTGTGTGTGTGCTTGTTAAGGCTAGGCCCATTTAACTTAGAGGACCTAATCCTCGTGCTTGTTGTGTGCCTGTTAGGGCGAGGCCCGTTTTAAATTAAAGGACCTTGTTTTCCCTTGTTGATATAGCTCTGTTAAATATGTCTAAAGAGTCCAAAGACCACAAACCTTTGGGTTTCAAAAAATGCATAAAGTGCTCCCAGAAGATGTCAGTTACGGATGGCCACAGTAATTGCGTTTATTGGCTCAGAGTCATTCACTTGCAGGAAACTTGTTTATTCTGCCATTCCTTTAGCTCCAGTGTTCTCCTGGGGAGGAAGAACAAGTTGATTTTGAAAGGTCTCCTCAAGCCTTCCCTCAAGGTAGACTTGGCAAGCTCTTCTTCCTCATCAAAGTCTCATTCATCCAGAAAAGAAAAAGTTATCCTAAAATTAGAAGTTAGTTATCTTATATATAGTGCCGATAGTGTATTGGAACCTCTTCAGAAATGATTGAAACTTGATAAGCCTTCTACCTCCTCGGCTCCACTGTCCTCTGAGCCGGTTGAGGTCGTCGATGTTGATATTGCAGTGCCAGCTCCAAGCCTTTCGGAGCAGACTACTGAAAAATTGCATCAGACCCAGTCCAGAGATCTTTTGCCGGTCTCCCCAACCTTAAGATCTCCAATTTTACAGAGATCCAGATCTCCAAGAGCCTGTAAGAAGAAGATGTGGAGAGAGTGGTGTTTAGACTCTTGAAGTCGTCTGCTTTGCCCAAATTGTTGGCTCCGACCCAGAGTCCATCCTCCCTGTTGTGGTTCTTCCTCCGAGCCGAGTCGGGCCTTCAGAGCCGGAGATTTCTGTGACACTTGTTGTGGAACCCTCAGATGTTCGTGTTTCACTGTTGCAGTCCTAACAAATGGGTTATCCGGTGCCCAGTAACCCTAACTCGTCCAGAATGCCAAAGGTAAGTAAAAATGACGTTGGTTGCTGTTGGCTGTAAAGGACGTCAGGTCGTCCTATACAAAAGGAGGCAGCCAACGTCACTTCCTCAGTCTTCCTTGCCATGGAGCCCGAAGCAGAAGCTTTTCATGCATGAGTGCCGGTCGGCAGTTTACCTTTGTTGGTTTCCGACGACAAGAGTTGAAGTCTAATACAGCTAAGTACCCCGTTGGGTATCCTCTTTTCTTGTCAGAAAAAGTTAATTGCCTTACCTGTGGAAAGCAGATTCCTCATAGAGATTTTCATTCCTGTTGCATTATCTGTTTAGGCCTTGACCACGACGTTCCCAACAGTGATCTCTATGCCTTCTTTAATCCGCGTACTATCCATCGTCGGGCTAAGATTTTGGCTAGGCATTTCAGAGTTTGGCCTAAGTTCGTTGGTATAGCATCCGCTTGTCTTCAAGCTTTGGATGTTCCGAAGAAATGTAAGTTAAGGACTGCAACAGGCCTCTGAAGTCTAAGCCCTCGAATGGGGTTAAGTTGGGCATCAGTCAGGAGGTAGCCAGTGAGATGCCTTTGCAGTCCTTGCAGTCCGCAGATGTACAACCACAGGTCTTGATAGAGTCAGAGTCCCTTAGGTCTATGGCCTCTGTTTTGCCTTCTGACCTGCTGCCGGTCACCTCTTCTGCTGGAGCCAGAGCCGTTAAGCTGACTCCGGTGTCCAAGGCCTTCATTTTGCATTCTGACATTTTGCGTTCTGATAGCAAACTTCTTCCTTCGACCTCTGCTGCATCTTCAGTGGTTGCCAGGCCTCCCGAGTCTTTCAGGCTTACAGGTAAATCTTCCATTCGTAAGCCTGTGAAAAGGCAGGCTCCAGCTGCTGCTTGTTCCCCTCAATCCCAAATGGTTAAAATGGCTAATGATTTGTTGACCCTTATTAGGGGTTCTCAGCTTCCTCCTTCTAAAAGGAGTAGGGATGTTTCTCCTGAGGTTTTGTCCTGCTCAGGTTCTGATTCTTCCAGCATTTCTGCTGATGAAGAGGAATTTTCTCAGGCCTGTTCTCCTTTTGAGGATTCAGATGCAGAGGAGTTCAACCCTTCGACTTCTCCTCCAGAGGATTTCTCTTTTGGTGATGCTTTAAATACCCTCAGAGAACATTTTAAATGGGAAAAGTCAGGATTATCCCCAATCCAAGAAAGTGATTAGGGAGTTTTTGGATTTACCTTGGCATAAGCGTCTTGCTATTCCTCCTGTATTGGAAGTTGTTGATTGCGTTTCTGGAAAATTCTTTGTCTCCAAGTTCAGATCCTCCTGCTGCCAGAAAACCTGACAAGGTACTACAGGGTCTCTGATTCTCATCTGTTTCTTTTCAGGAATCCGTTGGCGGATTCAGAGGTTATTTCTCAGAGCCCTAAAGGAGTTAAGGCCACTGTTACCAGGAATCCTGTTCCTTCTGACAGGGAGTCTAGAAACCTAGATAGGTGGGGCAAGAAGGTTTATACCTCTGCCACCCTAGCAATTAGGACTACCAATTGTCTGTTTCATATGCTGAAGTACCAGCAGCACACCTAGGAGGCTATTAAGTCTAAGATAGCAAGTGTACCTCTTTTGGCAGAGAGTAAAGACATGCAGGATTTACTGAATTCCGCCAGTGTGGTCAATAAGCATTCTTTACATTGTGGTTTTGACCTCCTTGAGGCCTCCAGCAGGGCTACGGCTACTGGATCTGTTATTAGAAGGCACGCTTGGCTCAGAGAACAGCCTCTTCCAGAACCTGTCAAGGTTAAGCTTTTGGATGTACCTTTGCATAAAAAGTCTTTTTGGCAGCAAAGCAGAGGAGGTACTGAAGAAGATGGAGGATAAGGCCAAGTCCATGCAAACTGTTAAGGATTTTCTGCGAGTTCAACCCCCTCGCTTTAGCAGGAATTACCCTTCCAAGAGTTGGACCTTTCCTGATACCAGCAAACTGAACCGTTCCAGGACTAGAGGTTACAAATTGTCTAGGGGGCAGGGGGCTACCCC
This sequence comes from Protopterus annectens, assembly GCF_019279795.1. Taxonomy (NCBI): domain Eukaryota; kingdom Metazoa; phylum Chordata; order Ceratodontiformes; family Protopteridae; genus Protopterus; species Protopterus annectens. Next base: position 1,207,844,778 of record NC_056747.1, on the reverse strand, counting down.
GCAAATGTCTAGGCGTTGGCAGGCTTCCACTTCTAAAGGAGGAAGCTGCAAGCCTGCATCTCAATCAAAACACTCTCATAGGTTCATAGATTAGTACTAAGCCAACTGCCCTTGCAAGCCATTTTAAGCCTAGCCAATTATCCCTTGTGAGACTCAAACCGTGCACCTTGTGTTTGTAAGGCAAACACCTTAACCATTAGGCCACCCTCCCAATTACTTTTTACAGACTCTGTTCCTGCTTGCCAGGAGAGTCCTTTAAGGGGGAAGGTTGGCCCTTTTTGCAGATGTCTGGGCCACTATCACAGACAACAAATGGGTGCTCAGAATGGTGTCCATTGGGCACAAGTTTTCTTTCCGCACCTTTCAAGCTCCCAAGGGATTCCCAGACATTCCTCCAAACCAAAGGGCAGAAGTGGAAAAACAAATTTTCTCTCTGTCTCATGTGGGAGTAATAGACTCAGTTCCTGCTCAGCACGTAGGCCAGGGCTTTTATTCCAGGCTTTTCCTAGTTCCAAAAAAAAAGGCACCCGGTGTCATATCCTGGATCTTAGCATTCTGAACTGTTTTCTGTTAATTCCAAAGTTCAAAATGCTCACTCTGTATCAGTTGCTACCATTGCTAGAAAAGGATTCTGACTGGTAACCTTGAATCTCAGAGGCTTATCTGCACATTCCTATCAGGGAAAGTTGCAGGCAGTACCTTTGTTTCAGAGTGGGCGAGCAATATTACCATTTCTCTGCGCTGCCCTTTGGCTTATCTACTGCTCCCAGAGTCTTCACAAAGTGCCTGGCCCCAGTCACTGGTTTTTGCAGGCAGAAGAAAATTCAGATTTACCCATACTTGGACGACTGATTCAAGCAAGTTCTCAAGAACAGCTATTAAAGGATCTGGAATTCGTAAAGACTCTTCTCTCTTCCCTGGGTTACACTTGTGTGGAAAAGTTGAAAATGGTACCATCTATTGAGATAACATTCCTAGGAACGAGTCTGAATACAGCCGCCCAGATGATGTATCTCACCCAGGAGAAGCAGACAAATCTTTCCGTTTACTTCAAGGACTTGGCAAGCTGTCTCGGCTCCCTGCAGGGAAATACCTGCAAGCTCTGGGATTCGTGGCATCTTGTATTCTCATGAGTCCATATGCAAGACTGCATATGAGGAAATTGCAATGGTACCTCAGGAACATTTGGTGTCAACACACAGAGGACCTGGATATGATGATTCCTCTGCTTCCTTCTCTGCAGGCGGAGTTTCTATGGTGGGCAACAGCCTCTCTTCAAAACAAAGGCATGCCTTTTCAGGCACCTCTTGCCACTCAAGTTCTGACTACAGACACATTGGACTACGCCTGGGGAGCACACCTGGATGGCAGATGCAGACAGGGACGTTAGAACACCCAGCAGATGTACCTGCACATAAATCTAAAGGAATTGATTGCAGTTCAGCAGGCCTTACTAGCTTTCAAGCATCATCTTTCTCCAGGGATCCTGCTGGTCAGGACAGACAACACCATGGTCATTTGGTACATCAACAAGCAGGGAGGGACTCTTACCCCCCCCCCTGTGCAGGCAAAGCATGAATCTTTGGTCAATGGCAGCATCCCTGGACCTCCATCTCCTAGCTCAGTTTCTTCAGGAAGGCTCAGTGTTTTGGCAGACCAGTTGAGCAGGCCAACTCTGGATCCTCACGAGTGGCAGCTGAACAGAGCAGTCTTTTACAGCATCATTCAACATTGGGGCACTCCTCAGGTGGATCTTTTCTCCTCCCCAGACAACCATCTGCTACCTCTCTTTTGCACCAGGCAGCACCACAGCAGAGCCTGTAAAGTGGATGCTTTGTCCTTCCCTTGGATTGCTATCAGTGTATGCCTTCCCTCCTCTTACTCTTCTTCCCAGAGTATTAGTGAAGATCAGGGGCAAACGTCCAAGGGCTATTCTCAGTAGCTCCAGACTGGCCCAGACAGCATTGGTATCCGCTGCTTCGCAGTCTCTCCCATCTTCCTCCTTGGCATCTCCCTCTGAAGACAGATCTTTTGGTTCAGGAAAGGAGAAACATTCTACATCCTCATCTTCAGTCTCTCCATTTGGCAGCATGGCTCATTGTATGACTCCTTCCCTTTCTTCCTCCCTTTACAACAGGTGGTTGCTGTTCTGAGGGAGGCCAGGAGGCCTAGCACTAGGAAATCCTATGCTGGCAAATGGGAAAGGTTCTCTCACTGGATGCAGGCTAGAGGGTTATCTGCTTCTCATCCTACCCTTCCACTGATCTTGGAATACGTAGCTGATTTGCTTCAGGGTGGTCTTTCTTTTTCCTCTATCAAGATCCATGCTTCAGCCATCTCTGCTCATTGTTCTCTTGAACAGCCTATTTTCTCTCATCCCCTGATGAAAATGTTTCTTAGAGGTGCTTGCAATTTAAAACCTTCCAGAAGAGCACCTACTACAGCCTGGGATCTTAATTTTGTCTGGAGAAACCCACTCTTCCTCCTTTTGAGCCAGCTGCCTCTACAGACTTAAAGTTTCTCTCTTGGAAGACCGCCTTCCACTTGGCTATAACTTCAGCAAAGAGGGTTTCGGAGCTGCAGGCTTTGATGGCTGTGGAGCCTTTTCTTATTTTCCATGTTGATAGTCTAATCCCTCCTTTATGCCTAAGGTGGTTTCCTACCCGATTCTTACTCAGTCCATACACTTTCCTACTTTCTTTCCTAATCCTTGCAATAGAGGTGAAAGGGTCCTACATTCTCTTGATGTGCACAGACAGCTCAAGTTTTACCTGGACAAGGACTAAGGACCTTCGGAAATCAGCACAGTTACTGGACAGTTTTGCCCCTGGAGCCCAGGGCAAGGCTATTTCTAAGCAAACCATTTCTAAATGGATTGCACATTGCATTACTTTTTGTTATTCCTTTCATGGCAGAGCTCCGCCTCAGGGGTTAGGACCCACTCTACTAGAGCAGCTTCCACTTCTGCAGCCTTTCTAAGGGGTGTCCCTACTAAAGACGTTTTGGAGGCTGCCACATGGCCTTCTGTTCACACTTTCACAAAGCATTATAATTTGCCTCTGTTTTCCAGAGCCAGGGCAGGGTTTGCCACTGCGGTGTTGCAGGGCATTATCTCCAACCCTTGATGCTGTTGGTTCCTCTCCCCTTTTTCTCTGGGCTTTGGCAATCAACCCATTTGTTTGGACTGCAACAGTGAAACACGATGAACATAGTACAGTTGTGTACACTTACCATAAATGTAGATGTTCGAGTGTATGCACTGTTGCAGTCTTGATTCCCCCCCCCCACGCCCCCTTTTTGTGGTCCTCTCCTTTTCTCATTTCCTGAGGTACAGGCTTAATTTGTCAAATTGTTTTTTGGTTTAAGCCTTATTTTATGGGGGCTCCTGACTGTTATAGCAAGAAAGATTGAGGAAGTGAAGTCGGCTGCCTCCTTTTGTATCGGACGCCCTGACGTCCTTTTACAACCGATGGCATTTTTAATTACCTTTGGTATTCTGGCCGACTGAGGGCTACTGGGAGCCGGATAACCCATTTGTTAGGACTGCAACAGTGAATACACTCTAACATCTACATTTATGGTAAGTGTACACAACTGTACTTTCCAGTTCCCCTTGTGGCTGTCTTGGATCCGGGTTCTGTTCTGACGCCTTCGGCTCCGTCCGTGGTGTCTAGGAGCTGAAGCTCCCCGGTCGGCCCCGATAGGGACACTTGGACCCGAACCTCTTCGGTGCCGAGTCTCCCTCTTGGTACGTTGGCTAGGGTGAGCTCGGTCCCTGCATCCATCTCGGAGCCAGTAGCTCTGGAGCCGAGGACTATCTCCGTTTCCTCGGAGATGGGGCTGTCTTTGGAGCCAGAGAGATCTGCTTTCGAGATTATGAGCGTACTGTCTCGCTCATCAGCTCCACGCAAGTGTACCAATACTCTTCCCCCTCAAGCCCAGACCTCTATCTCAGCACCCTCTCTCTCTCAACAGCAGAGACCCGCAGCCTCAGAAGCCCCTGTTGGGTGGCCCCCCAGTCTTCTGAGACCTCCCCAAAGTACCTTTCTGAGGAGCCCCCTCGGAAGAGGACATGTAAGAGGAAGCATGTTGACTCCCAGGATGAGTCCATCACTTCAGACACTAACCTCGAGGAGTCAGAAGGGTTCCCCAAGTCATCCTCTGATGGTGTCTCTTTTGTATACATCTTAGAGATCCTAAAGCAGAGAGGTGGCTGGCCCACCCTCACCCCTTCTAATGAGGAGTCAGTGTACCTGAAGGCTTTTGGGTCTCAGCCTTCAGACTGTTGGGTGTCTCCACCTTTTGACAAACTCTTAGATCTGGTTAGTCTAAAGGTGTGGGAGACTCCTGAGGCCATGGAGCCAGTCCTCAGAAGACCCAATAAATTTCTCTCTTACCCAAAAGAGAAAAGAGTTTTTGTCCAAGGGCGTGCCTGTAGATGTCGTGGTGGCGGCGGGCACTCAGAAGGAGCTAGTGGAGACTTCTTAATCTGTCCATCTGCCGAACAAGGAGTCTCGTACAATGGATAGATATGGGAAGCGTATCTTTTCTTCAGTGGCCTTTATCCTCAGATTGCTGAACTATCTCACACATTTTACTAGGCTTCATAGAGATCTCCCCAAGGAGTTAGGAGATACTCTTCAAAGTACATCTACTGGAGGAGTCCCTGAGAAGGTGACTGCTCAGTTGTCCACCTTAAATTCCATCATGAACTCCTCCATGAGACTGATCTCCTATGCAGCTGAAGGAGTGAGCAGGGCAGCGGGTTCAGGAGTTTCCCTTACGAGACACTCCTGGATGCACTTATGTAATTTTGCGGAGCCTTTCAAGTCTAACTTCACCAACTCCCCCTTTGATGGTTCTTCATTGTTTGGACCTAAGGTAAAAGATGCACTCACCAGGTGCGAACAAGAGGGGAAAACTCTCTCTGCCATGGGACTATGTTTTACCGTCCCCTCCAGATCGTATCCCAAGGGTCAGAGAGGTGGTAAGATGTGGTTCAAGAAGTCCCAGAGATTTTTCCCGGATGCACAGAGTGACTTTTCCTTTAGAGGCAGAGGAGGAGGAGCTAATGGTAGACATTGCCCTAGAGGTGGGGGTCTGCAAAATCAGGGTGGCCGCGAATCTTTTCGAAGCTGTCCCTATCGGCGCTCCTGATGTGGGGCCCGGCTGCGCTTCTCTGGAGCCAGTCGGGGGTCGCCTATCTTTGTATCCAGAAGCCTGGCTAAACATCACCTAAGACAAATGGGTACAAAGAATAATCACAAGAGATCACTCCATACCCTTTTCTCTTCCACCCCACACTCCCAAGAAGATGTCGGATGTTCCAGCCAATCACAGGGATCAAGCAACTGTAGAAGTGCAAAAGCTGATTGCAAGAAGAGTCATCCAGACTATCCCCTGCAGACCAGACAGGATTCGGAACTTACTCTAGGTTCTTTTTAGTGCTAAAACGTACAGGGGACTGGAGGCCCATCTTGGACCTCAGCAAACTAAACGAATGTGTAAAGACAGCCAAGTTCCGGATGGTGACACTGCAGTCTATACTCCCTCTGTTAGGGAAAGACGATTGGATGTGCTTCATAGACCTCCAAGATGCATATTACCATATAAAAATGGACAGAGCATCGAGGAGTCATTTATGCTTCCGGCTGGGAGCCAGTCATTAACAATTTCGTGCTCTGCCCTGTGGTCTCACCACAGCCCCCAGGGTGTTCACCAAATGTATGGCAGTAGTGACAGCTCACCTGAGACGTTGAGGATTCCAAGTGTTTCCATATCTGGACAACTGGCTCCTGACCGCCACTGCCAGGCACCTACTCCTACAAACCAGAGATTCCACCATCCAGCTCTGTTCCCAGCTGGGGATTACAATAAATTGGGAGTAGTCTGCCTTAGCACCCTCTCAATTTGTGACTTTTATAGGTGCAGAAATAGACAAAGTCGCCATGCTAGCTCATCTACCTGCAGACAGAATTGATAACCTCAGACAACAAATTCTCAGTCTACTTTCTCTACAGAAAGTCAAGGCAAAGATAATGCTGAAACTCTTAGGGACCATGGCCTCCACCATAACACTAGTCCCTCTAGCCAGATTGCATATGCGGATTCTCCAATGGCTTCTGTCTTCCCAGTGGTCCTTTCAGCAACTGCCTCTATCTCACCATATCATCATAAGAGTCTTGCAAAAAGGACCTTCGTTGGTGGATTCAACCTGACCAGCTGACAACAGGCACTCCATTCCTTCCTCGCCAACCCATTGCTACTGTGACCACAGATGCCTCACAGATAGGGTGGGGTGAGGGGGCATTATCTAGGCAGGACTGTCCAAGGCACATGGCAAGATCACGAGGCTCACCTGCATATCAGTGTCCTAGAGAATGGAGCAGTGCTTCTTGTGTTGCAAGCACTTCACGACTTTCTTCCTCAAGGGATGATAGCAATCCAGTCGGACAATATGTCAGTGGTATGATATCTAAACAAGCAAGGAGGACCCAGATCTTACCCCCTTTGTCAAGAGGCTCTTCGTGTTTGGAAGTGGGCAATATCTTCCCAACGCTTTTGTAGTAGTAACGCATATCCCAGGGACAACCAGTGTGATGCCCGACAAGCTCAGCAGAGCAATCTTGATGCCTCACGAGTGGTCTCTGAATCAGGAAATAATGAAACAGATCTTCCGCAAATGGGGACAGCCTTGCTGCAACCTCTCTGCCAGTCCAATCAACTCCAAATGCAACAGCTAGTTCTTCCTCATCCCCCCTCCGGGGGAGTCACCGAGAGACGCACTTGTTCACGATTGGTCACTGGGACTCCTTTATGCGTTCCTTCCCTTTCCGCTCGTATCCAAAGTGATACAGAAAGCAAAGTTATTGAGAAGCAAAGTGATTCTCATCACTCCTTACTGGCCTTGTCAGATTTGGTTCCCCTTTCCTGGGCCTCATCTACTAGACGATCCATGGACTCTGGACCCAGTGCCAGACCTCTTGACACACATGTCAGGCTCCCTTCACCCCTGCCTCCACACCCTCAACTTGACAGTGTGGCTGCTCCACTTACATCCCTAGTCAGACTTCATGATTTTTCACCTGCTGTGACTGACATCCATAAGTCTTCGCATAAACCTTCCACTAGGAAGTTATACACTAGCAAATAGAGAAAGTTTTCTATCTGGGCTAAAGAAAGAAATGTAGATTCTTACACAGCATCCATCCCTATGGTTTTAGAATTTTTGTCTGAACTTTTCCATCAGGGATCAGCTGCTGCCACAATTAGGGTCCAATTGGCAGCGATATCTAATTTTCATTTGGGACAACATGAATCTAACCTGATGTCCCACAGATTATGAAAAACCTTCCTTAAAGTCGCTACTTTGCTGAGACCTCCCTTTCAGGAACCTGCATCTTTTTGGGATCTAAACTTCGTTGCGTCCAAACTAACTTTCCCGCACATTCGTGTCTATTGAAGTTTCCGTCTTGGAAGACCTTATTTCTAGTAGCCATCACATCAGCTAGACAAGTATCAGAGTTACAAGCACTGTCGATTAAGCCTCCTTATTTGATTTTCCACAAAGACAGAGTTTCCCTTCGTACAAATCCTTCCTTTAATCCTAAAGTTTGCTCTCACACTAATTTGAACCAAACCATAGAATTACATGTATTTCTCCCTAATCATTCCAACACTGCAGAATACAAATTTCATCATCTCTATGTTCACAGGTAGTTATGGTTCTACCTTCGCAGGACTAAGGAACTCAGATCAATTGTTCGTATCCTTTTCTGAATCTAGAATAAGTCTGCCAGTCTCTGAAGTGACCCTATCTAATTGGATTTCGAGCTGTATTACCTGCATTTACTTCTCCAATGGAAAGACTCTACCGTTCAAGATTAAGGCTCATTCTGCAAGATCCTAGAGACAGGATAGTGTTACCTTGGTAGGGTGGAGACCTTTCATTATTGTTCTTTCTGGATAACTTTATTTCTATCTTTCTATAGTTTAGCAGCAAACAAGATTGTATTAGTGCACTATGGGATACCTACTTAGCCACGAGCCAACTAAGAGACTTTGAGCTTTGTAATAAGCCGAGTCGAAACCGAGGATCGGCTCTGAACCCATATGTAAGAATGAAGGGTGAGATGGACTACAAACATGGAACATCATGGTGAGTACATAACTTCTTTTTATCCGAACGCAGCCTTCCAAAGTTTTGGGGTAGAAAAATCATAAAGTCTAAATATGTAAATGTTAACGTATTCATTGTGCGTGTTTTTTGAGCTTGTAGCCCGCTCTTGTGTGAAGAATATTCTTTATTTCCACTGGAATTGCCATAATGGTTGAAAAGTGCATTTCCTGCTTGCAGAAAAAACAACATTTTAGAATTTTTTTTTATCCATTTCAATGTATGTTTGATTATCGGTTTGATTATCCGAACTACCCTAGGTCCCAATTAGTTCAAATAATAGACTCTCTACTGTATTTATTTGCCTTTGATTACCAGAGAAGTCTAATTAGACAAAGCATCTTTTCTGCTGAGGTCTGGGGGATGTATAATTTTACAGGTATATATCGCTTTACACTTACTGTATAGTACATACATTATGTTTAGCTTACACACCTCACTAAACCATTCAGCATTGTTTCACAGTGTATTTTAGTAGACAGCAAATGAAGCATGTACAGATTTTATCCAAGTAATTAAAATTCACTTCAGTCCTCCATCCAGAAGAATAGAGATTTTTATATTAGTTTGGTTTGATTGCATAAGGGAGGTACTTAATAATGGTGTTTATACAAGACTTGGATAATTTTTTTATAGATATGTTTTTCTGAGATTTCCAATTGTGGATTGGATGAAATTTTTAATGAGAAGGACCATTTTGTTGCTAGGTATGTTTTCAGTGAGATTTTAAATTATAGGTTGGTTGAGATTTCTCCGACTTCTGTTATGGTTGAGTTTCATAGTTTATATACAGAGTATGTTCACCATTGCTTTATAGATTTTTAAGTGAATAGTATGCATTATTTCATTGAGTGGTGTTTTCTGTGGGGTGAGTAACCAGTTTAATAAGTGGCTGGTGGTAGGACATCTGTCTGGGATATAGAGGATGGTTGTAAGCAATCATAAAATGGGTGTAGGCCACAAGACTAGGTTGCTCCAACAAGTTAAGGGACTGAAGTGCAGGACAGTGAAGTGTTCATTTAATATGGTTACTTGCAATCTTTGCAACTTTTGATATTGTTGACTTACATTCATAATCTTTTTACAAAAAGTTTGAAGAAGTCCTAGTTTGTGGTTTACTTTTTGAATTGCTTGTTGGAGGTGCTGATATGGTCATTTATTATTACCAGTAGTTCCGAATATTGCATTATTTGACTGTTAATATTAAGTTACTATATACTTCAGTTGCTGGGATGGAAGTGAAAATAATATTAGCGTAGTTTAATTTGGATTTAAGAGTAGTTTGCATTGTTAAGCTGCTTTTCCATTTCTGTAAAGAAGTGTTGTAAGTCATCTTGGAGCTCATTTATTGAAGAGGCTGTATGTATCTGTGTGGAATTATTTCTTGCCCTCCCCCCGTCATGCCTTTCCACTTTGATTTGTAATCTTCTGCTTTTGTTACATAAGTGAGCCTCAAAGGCGTAGCTCTGAAGTATACCTTCAAATCAGGTAATCTTAAACCAACTTGTTCTATGGGGAGAAACAATTTATCCCACTTAATTCTTGTCCTCATCCCATTCCTAAATAAATTTCTTTAACTCTCTAATTACGATCCCCAGCTTCTCTGATTGATAAAAATATGTCTCATCTTTAAATAAAAATAAAGGAACTAGAAAATTTTCAATATTTGTATCTTAATATCCACATCCATAATCAAGAGCTTCCAAATTCTCAGTTTTGTATTCTGTTTTGTTTACTGTCTTCCCATGTACCCTTAGCTGCAATAATAATATCCTTTTTAATCCATATACCCAAATACTTCATGTTATGTCCTCATTACGTGGGTGTTGCCAAACCAGTTCATGTGTGGGTATAGCTTACCACCATAGTCTTTGCTTTATCTTCATTTTATACCCTGGAAAGACATGAAACTGTCTTTAAATGTTCCAAAACACTGAAATGTCCTTTTCTGTATTTATCAAGTACAAAATAATATATGTGAATGCGTGCCTAGAGAGGAGTTGTGGTATTATATGAAGAAGTCGGGAGTGTCAGTGAAGTATGTAAGAGTGGTACAGGATATGTACGAGGGTAGTGTGACAGCGGTGAGGTCTGCGGTGGGAGTGACAGATGCATTTAAGGTGGAGGTGGGATTACATCAAGGATCAGCTCTGAGCCTTTTCTTATTTGCAATGGTGATGGACAGGTTGACAGATGAGATTAGACAGGAGTCCCTGTGGACTATGATGATTGCAGATGACATTGTGATCTGTAGTGAGAGTAGGGAACAGGTGGAGGAGACCCTGGAGAGGTGGAGATATGCTCTAGAGAGAGGGGAATGAAGGTCAGCAGGACTAAGACAGAATATGTGTGTGTGAATGAGAGGGAGGCTAGAGGAATGGTGAGGATGCAGGGAGTAGAGGTGGCGAAGGTGGATGAGTTTAAGTACTTGGGATCAACAGTTCAGAGTAATGGTGAGTGTGGAAGAGAGGTGAAGAAGAGAGTACAGGCAGGATGGAGTGGGTGGAGAAGAGTGTCAGGAGTGATTTGTGACAGACTAGTACCAGTAAGAGTGAAAGGGAAGGTCTACAAGAGGGTAGTGAGACCAGCTATGTTATATGGATTGGAGACAGTGGCATTGACAAAAAGGCAGGAGTCTGAGCTTGATGTAGCAGATTTGAAAATGTTAAGATTTGCACTGGGTGTGATGAGGATGCACAGGATTAAGATCAAGTATATTAGAGGGTCAGCCCAGGTTGGAAGGTTTGGAGACAAAGCCAGAGAGGCAAGATTACGTTGGTTTGGACATGTGCTGAGGAGGGATGCAGAGTATATTGGGAAAAAGATGCTAAGGATGAAGCTGCCAAGTAACAGGAAAAGAAGGAGGCGTAGGATAAGATTTATGGATGTGGTGTGAGAGGACATGCAGGTAGTTGGGGTGACAGAGCAAGATGCAGAGGACAGGAAGAAATGGAAACAGTTGATCTGCTGTGACGACCCCTAATGGGAGCAGCCGAAAGAAGAAAATTTTCTTGATTACCGTACCAGTCATAAAGCAAATATCAAAAGGAAAGAGGGACACACCCCTTCATGGTTCTGTTGAAATGCAGTTTATTACAGAGAGACCTTCCCACTTTAATACTTGCCTCTCTCTGATCCTTCTTGTATCTTCATAATTAACACTATTATTCGGTCAAGGAATGCAAATGCTACTATTGCCTTAGTTCTAAAATCCCAGCTAACTTTATTGAATGCCTCTGCATTAAGATCCACCAACAGTAGTGTTTTTTTTCTTGCATTCTGTTTCCTTCTGGATCATCATTGCTGTAATGTTTTTTTTTTTTTTTTTTTTTTCTTTTCTCTGTCTAATATTGCTAAAAGTTTTCTTCCCCTCTGCAAAACCACATTGATCCTCATCTATCAGTTTTGCTTTGGCAACACATTTTCATTTAGTCATTGTGATCGTTTGGAATAAAACATTTGTATCTTTTTAGTACCAGTGCCTCTGCCTTTTCGTGTGTTACACAGTGGTCGAGGTTTTATAGTTTAGACATAATCACTTTATAATAATGGTTTAAAAGTGGAATTGATCTGTATGAGGCTGGGTCTGAAGGGGCTTCACCCTCTTTGGGTAATACAGCCACAAGAGCTTTCTTCCAAGATGCTAGTAGTGCGTCTTTTTTAAAATATTGATGTTAAGTTGTCAATCTCGCCTTCATTCTTGCTTGATGGGTTCGGAGCCGATCCCTCGGCTCCGACTCGGCACTTGCTAAGCTCGAGAGTCACTTTTACCAGCTCGAGGCAGCCCCATATCCCATGATGCAAGGCGGTAAGTACCCAGATCTCGTTTGCCGCTTCGCTTATGAGGTCCTCCTTTTACCAGCTCCTGGTAAGTGATTCACTTTTTGAATATTTAAGCCCCTTTTTCTTAAAAAAAACCTTAATTATTAGTTATTAGTTAATTATTTACATTTTGTGACAGAAAATCCCTGTCTTTTCTAATTTATTTTAGTCAAACTTTACCCATCCCATCCCTCCCTGTCAGGGTGTGTGTTTTTTATACAAATACCTTTTGGTATTTTATTTAAGTTAATTTTTTGACTGGTGTGTGTGTGTGTTTGTGTTAAGCACCATGTCAAAGGAGAGGGTCTCAGGTTTTAAGAAGTGTGACTCGTGCTGTCAGAAGATGTCTCTGACAGACGGTCACACTTCTTGCCTGTATTGCCTGGGGCCTCTTCACCTGCAGGACTCCTGTGCTATTTGTCATTCCTTCAGCCAGAGAGTCCTGCAGGAAAGACGAACAAACTGATACTTAGGGGCCTTCTTAAGCCGGAGGGCTCTCCGGCTAAGTCGGCTCCATCTAAATCAGTTAAATCTTCCAAGGCCCAGGCTTCTGTGTCTAAGCCTGTGGCCTCGGCTCCGGCTCGTTCCGAGTCGAGATCGGCTCCGGCTGGAGCCGATTCTGGCTTAACAAAGCCTTCGGCACCGATGACTATCGGTGCGAATCTGTATCGACCACCGGTGTCGGCTCCAATCGGTTCCGACACCCATGTGGCACAGGCATCGGTGTCGGCTCCGATCGGCTCCGACACCGTTACTTTGGTGGCTGTATCGGCTCCGGCTGGAGCCGATACATCGAGGCTTCCTGTCGGCTCCGACAGGATCTATAGTATCGGCTCCGATGGCTCATTCCAGGAAGAGGTCGAGGTCTCCTTCCTTGGAGCCGATACGTTCGGCTCCGGCTTCACCTCTTCTTCGAACGGAGCCATCGGAGCCGATCTTCAAGGTCATCCAGACTGTCAGATCATGACCTAGAGAGAGTGGTCAGTAGATTACTTAAGTCACAGGTACTGGCCCAAATGTTACATAGTCCGTCTCAACAGACGACTGTTGGTCCACACCCCGTTACAGTTCCTCCTTCAACTCTACCCCAGAGCTTGGAGTTGGAGTCTTCGAATGGTTACTGCTACGGCTGGAGGACGGATACCCCTTCTGTTCCTTCAGCCTCTACTCTTATCTCCTCTTGAGACCTTCCTTAGAGGGATTCGTGGTCGGGCTTCCATGGTCTCCTCCGAGGGGGTGAGTGGCATCGGACCCTTGTCCGAACCCGCTCTTCCCCTTGGAGCCTCGGCCTTGGTGAGCTCGGCTCCGACATCTGCCTCGGAGACTTCCCTTCGGTGGTCCCTGGAGTTCCTAGCTCTTGAGCGGGTTCTCTCGGACCTGCCTGGGAGGGGAGCATTCGAGGTGATGAAGAGTGTACTGGCCACTGGTATCAGTCAGCAGTCTGTTCCCGTAGCTCCTCCCTCTATAGTACCTGTTGACATCTCTGCCACTTCTCTTGCTACAGGACCCAGAGATCCTCTGCCTCAGGTTTCCCCATTGGGAATTTCCCACTCTTCCGAGGATTCTCCTGATGTTTCGGGAGATCCTCCTAGGAAGAGGACTTGTAAGAGGAAGCATGTAGACTCCCGAGTCTGTCACTTGGATACTGACTTTGATGAGTCAGAGGGATCCCTAGATCCCCTCTGAGGATGTCTCCTTCTCAGACATCCTAGAACTCCTGAAACAGAGGGGAAACTGGCCCACCAACAATCCCTCTGAGGATGAGTCAGTATACCTAGAGGCGTTTGGATCTCGGCCCTCCACCTCCTGGGTGTCTCCGCCTTTCGACCCCCTCATGCAGGTTATTGCACGAAAGGCGTGGGCAGCTCCTGACTCTGTAGAGCCAGTCCCTAGGAGGCCTTCAAAATTTATCACTGCCCTGTGTGACAAGCAATTCCTCACTAAGGGTGTCCCCGCTGATGCCATGGTGGTGGCTGCGGCCATCAAAAAGGAACTTACAGATCCTTCCGTGCCCGTCCATCCTCCTAATAAGGACTCTAGGACCATGGATAGGTACAGTAAGCGGATGTTTTCCTCAGCGACCTTTGCTATGCGTTCGCTGAATTACCTATGTCACTTCACCAGACTCCAGAGGGATATCCTTAAGGAGCTGGGTGAAGTAGTTCAGGATCCTACAGCTGCAGGGGCTCAAGAAAAAATTGCTTCGCAGCTAGGAACCCTCAATTCCATTGCAAACTCCTCCATGCGGCTAATATCTTATGCTGCGGATGGAGCGAGTAGAGCCGCAGGTACAGGTGTGGCTCTTAGACGCCAAGCCTGGATGCGGCTATGTGATTTTGCGGATCCCTTTAAGGCGTCCTTCACAAGTTCTCCCTTTGATGGGTCAGCTTTGTTTGGCCCTCAGGTGAAGGAAACCTTGACCAGGTGCGAACAGGACGGCAAGACTCTTTCTGCTGTTGGAGTCCGTTTTTCCACCCCTTCTAGACCTTATCCCAAAGGACAGAAAGGTGGGAAAATGTGGTTCCATAAATCCCAAGGAGTCACGCCGGATTCACGTGGTCAGTTTACCCCTAGAGGCAGAGGGGGTAACAACAACAGACGCCGCTCTAGAGGCAGAGGGGGTCCAAAGAACCAGGGAAACAGGGAGCCTCTCTCTGACAAGCCCTTTCAGCATCCCTGAGGTGTTGCCTGGCTGTCCCTCCTTGGAGGCAGTCGGGGAAGATTATCACTGTACCCAGAAGCCTGGCATTCCCTCACTCAAGACAGATGGGTACAGTCGATCATATCCAAGGGTTACATAATTCCTTTCGAGGAAAGTCCCTTCCCTCAAGTTCCCTTCCAGACGTACCACCCGGTCTAAGGGAGGTTGCAGAGTTAGAAGTCTCAAAACTACTGCAAAAGAGCCATTCAGCCAGTTACAATAGACCATTCAGAGCCGGAATCTACTCAAGGTTCTTTTGGTCCCCAAAAGACGGGAGACTGGAGACCAATATTGGATCTCAGCAGACTCAACAAGTCTGTCAGGAAGACAAGATTCGAATGGTCACTCTTCAGTCAATTCTGCCCTTCTTACAGAAGGACAACTGGATGTGCTCAATAGATCTTCAGGATGCGTACTATCACATCAAAATTCACAGACGCCCAGGAGATTTCTCCGCTTTCGGCTGGGGTCCAGTCATTTCCAGTTCAGAGCCCTGCCCTTTGGTCTCACTACAGCCCCCAGAGTGTTCACCAAATGCATGGCAGTGGTCACGGCTCACCTGAGACGTCAAGGATTCCAGGTGTTTCCGTATCTCGACGACTGGCTCCTGTCAGCCACCACCAGGCATCAGCTTATACAAGCCATGGATTACACAATAGACCTTTGTTCTCATTTGGGCATCTCAATCAACTTTGAAAAGTCATCCTTATCGCCCTGCCAGTCTATTACCTTCATAGGTGCAAACTTAAACACTGTTCGGATGTCAGCTACCCTTACAGATCAAAGAGTTTCAGACATTCAGAGTCATGTCAGGATCATTCTGGCCAGCAAGAAAGTACAGGCCAGAATGGTTCTAAAGGTATTAGGTCTCATGGCTGCGGCCATTACTCTTCTTCCCTGGCTCGATTCTACATGCCTTCTTCAGTGGATGCTGTTCACACAATGGTCATACCAGCAACTTCCAATGCGTCACCAGATTCTGGTGACACAGACATGCAAAGAGCATCTTGCTTGGTAGATCACATCGCCTCAGGTTCACCAAGGCAGGTACTTTGTACCCCCATCCCCGATAGCCACTGTCACCACGGATGCCTCCCTGATCGGGTGGGGGTCATTATCAGGGCAGGATGGTTCATGGGACGTGGCAGCCGCTCGAGTACCATCTGCACATAAATGTCCTGGAGATGAGAGCAGTGCTTTTAACGTTGCAAGCCCTCAACGACTTTCTTCCCGTAGGGACAATTGCAGTCCACACAGACAACATGTCTGTAGTTTGGTATATCAACAAACAGGGCGGAACCAAGTCCTACCCCTTGTGTCGAGAAGCTCAGACTATGGCAATGGGCGATCTCCTCTCATCGGTTTCTGGTAGCAACGCATATCCCTGGGAAAACCAACATTGTAGCGGACAGATTGAGCAGAGCTATTCTCATGCCTCACGAGTGGTCTCTCAAGCAATCTATAGCGGAAGAGATTTTTCTGGAATGGGGTCGTCCATGTTGCGATCTTTTTGCTACTCCCCAAAACAGCAAATGCCCAGACTTCTTCTGCCTCTTCCCTCTATCAGGCCATCCCCCAAGAGACGCTCTGACCCAGGATTGGCCCCAGGGACTTCTTTATGCCTTCCCTCCATTTCCTCTGATCCCTCAGGTGATCCAGAAAGCTACCGTTTTGAGAGCCAAATTGATTCTCATTGCCCCTTACTGGCCTCGACAAGTTTGGTTCCCGTTCCTCCATCATCACCTTTTGGTGCAGCCGTGGCATCTGGACCCAGTGCCAGATCTTCTGATTCACCAATCGGGTCAGCTGCACCAGTCAATCCCTTCTCTCAACCTCACAGCATGGTTGCTCCACTTCCTTCCTTAGCCAGGCTTCCTTTGATCTCTAACCCAGTTAGAGACATCATAGTAGCTTCGCTAAAATCCTCTACCAGGAGGATTTATACAAGCAAATGGAACGTTTCTCTTATTGGGCTAAGGCCCAGAATATTGATCCTTTTACTGCCCCTGTTCAGGCAGTCCTGGACTTCTTAGCAGAGATTTTTCATGCAGGCTCCTCTTCTTCCACAGTCAGAGTTCAATTGGCTGCTATTTCCAATTTTCATGTCGGGATAGCAGATCATAATATTATGTCCCATAGGCTCTGCAGGGCCTTCTTGAAAGGAATTTTCCTACTAAAGCCTCCAATCAGGAATCCTCCTCCTCAGTGGGATCTAAATTTAGTGCTGACATCCTTGATTCTTCCCCCCTTCGAGCCAGCTGTTTCTTGTTCCCTGAAATATCTTTCTTGGAAAACCTTATTCCTAGTGGCTATTACATCTGCCAGGAGAGTGTCTGAACTTCATGCTCTTTCGGTTCGACCCCGATATTTGGTTTTTCACAAAGACAGAGTATCTTTGAGAACTAACCCAACCTTTTTACCTAAGGTCGCTTCAAAGAACAATTTGAATCAATCCATTGATCTCCCTGTTTTTTTCCCTAACTATTCAGATAGAGCTGAACAAAAGCTACATTATCTTGATGTCCACCGTCAACTTAGATATTATTTGGACAGAACAAAAAAATTTAGAAAATCTGATCAACTTTTTGTTTCCTATGCGGATAATAAAAAAGGCCTTCCTGTTTCTAAAGTGACTTTGTCCAGATGGCTTTCTTCGGTCATCTCTGAAATTTATACTCAGGGAAAACAGCTGTGCTCAAAACCTAAAGCACATTCAACTAGGAGCTTAGCTACTTCTACAGCTTTTCAAGCTAGACTTCCTTTGGACACTATTTGTGCAGCGCCACTTGGGCTACTCCTCACACTTTTGTTTCCCATTACAAATTGGACTTGGCCTCCAGGGACAGAGCCAGTTTTGGCTCTACAGTCCTCAAGAGTTTGTTCCATTGAGCCACCCAGGATAGAGGTGCTAGGGACGCGGTCCCATCAAGCAAGAATGAAGGCGAGATTGACAACTTAACATTAAGAAGTTATGTACCTACCATAACGCTCCATGTTAGTTGTCTTCTCGCCTTCTTTCTTCGACCTCCCTCCTTCCCCCTGGCCTGGACAGACCTTGTTATCAGAAACTGTTATGCTGAAGACCATTCAGACCTGGTCCTTCTTCCATCTGTAAGTTTTCTTTCTTCCTTTGGGTAGTATTTTATGCTTGGTGCTATTGCCCTTTGTCAGCAAACGAGATCTGGGTACTTACCGCCTTGCATCATGGGATATGGGGCTGCCTCGAGCTGGTAAAAGTGACTCTCGAGCTTAGCAAGTGCCGAGTCGGAGCTGAGGGATCAGCTCCGAACCCATCAAGCAAGAAAGAAGGCGAGAGAAGACAACTAACATGGAACGTTATGGTAGGTACATAACTTCTTATTAACCAAATCCTTCAAGATCTTTATTACTTTCTTTCCTCCGAGCTTCCAGACTTCCACATGAATACCTTCCCTTCTGGAGATTTCCCCGTTTGATTATTCATCACCATGTTTTATCTCATCCCTTCATGGACAGAACATTAGGTCCTGACAAACTGATCAGAATGCCACAGTCCTCTTTTTGGGGAGCACCTTCTGAACATTGTTGGGAGGGTCATTTTTCCCTCAAGGATTGATGGATAACCATCAAGTAACCAATGGATAAAGTACATAATTCCCCAGAGAATTTCATTCACTTTGACTCACCACAGCTGCAGTCCTGTTCTCTCCCAGATGTCCCATCCCATCAAAGATTGGTGGTGAAATTGGAGCCTTCAGCCTGTTTTTAAGTAGTGCCAATTAAGAGGTCCCACCAGATGACAGGGATCAAGGTTCTTTTTAGTTCCTAAAAAGGCACAGGCTCTCAGGCCACTTCTAGATTGAAGAGACCTAAACTAGCACATCAAGAAAGAGCTGTTTCAGATGGTCCATCCATCGTTGTCTGTGTAATAGAGACTTGATATACTCTTTATATCTCCAAATCAAATTTATACCTGCAGTCCGCAGTGACCAGGTGGTCCAGGAGATTCCTCCACTTCCGCATATTAGCCAGTTGTCAGTTGTGGACACTATCATGTGGTCTTACCATAGTCCACACGGTGTTCAAATTCATGTAAATTGTAATAACAGCTCTAATGCTTCAGGGTATTTCCTCACTCGAATGACTGACTCATGACAGCCCCAAAGGGGACAACTTCATTGCTTCAAGGGATTCACTGTAATGTCATCTTCAAGCCTTGGTAATCACAGTAAACATAGTGAAGTGCCAGTTGGTGCACATGCAGTCAGTAACTTTTATAGATTGTAATTCTTTCTTCTGACAGACCAAACATTTTTTTTACTTCAGTTGACAGTTCTGAGTGTTGCTTAAAGCAGTTTGTGTCAGTGGCTGACTGCCTGTGAGCTGTGGGTCTGATTGCATCCACTGCCTTTATGGTGGCACACATTTAAGGTAGAACTTTGGCATTCTTTAGTAGGCCCTGAGAATGCAGTGGAATCAGCTGATGAGCCTAATAGATGCTTCAGTGAAAATGTCCAGGAACTGCAAAGAGTTTCTTGCATTGGACTCTGGAGACCATCTTTTTCTGGGCAGACCTTTCCAATTCCCTGTACCTCGGGTGACCATGACAGTGGATGCTTCTGCTCTGAGCTGATAGGGCATTACTTGGGGCAGATGGTCTAGAGCACATGGCTGTCTCAAGAAATCGGTTTGCACATCAAAATCTTGAAAATGAGGGTCATCCTTCTGATTTTGCAAGCATTCTACAATTCTCTTCTTTCTAATGTTGACGTTCACTGACAAAATGGCTCTAGTATGATTTTTCTCAGTGAATGAGTAGGAGCAGTTTCTTATCCCCTTGTGCCAAGAGAGTCTGGGAAAGAGCATTTGCTTCCACTCACCTTTTAGTAGCTTTTCACGTCCCAGATCAGGCTAATTTTCTTCTGAGCAGACGCGGTTATTACCATTTACTGCCTCACGTATCAACTCCTAAACTAGTTAGTAAAATAGACGCTGTCCTGTTGGTAAGGAAAACCTTACTGCTACCTGTTTGCAATCCTCCAATCACAAATGCAGCAATTTTTCATTTATTCCTCTCTGGGGGGAATACCCCAGGGGTGTGTTCATTCAGAAGTAGTCCCCAGGACTTCTCAGCACCTTTCCAGATGTTCTTCGTGTTTCACTGTTGCAATCATTGCATTTGGGTAATCCTGCTGGCGGGTTGCCCTCAGTTGGCCTGAATTCCAAAGTCTTTGGTCCTGCGTCAGCTGCTGTTGCCTCTTCCCTGACGTCCGGTTGTCAGGGGTATAAAAGAAGCAGCCGATGCCATTTTCTTCAGTCTTTCTTGCCGCGCGGTGCCCGAAGCAGAAGCAGTTCGCAAGTGCCGGTCGGCAGACTCCTGAGATTTTCGTGTTCGAATTTCAGACCCGAAGTCTTCAGTAAAGCTAACTACCCTGTTGGGGAAACTTTATTCTTGCTCCAGACCGATGTCAGAAAAAGTTAATTGTATTTCTTGTGGAAAGCAAATACCTCATAAGGACTTTCATTCTTACTACATTCCTTGCCTAGGCCCTGATCACAACATTTCTGGTTGTCGGTTTTGTGCTAGATTTAACCAATGCACTATTAAGCGTCTGTATGATTTTGCTTTAAACTATTTTGGACGCCGGTTTAATTATCCAGAAATGTCGGATAGCCATCAGACTACCGGAGTTCATAAAAAACACAAAGAAAAGGAGAGACATAAACAACTGAGGTCCAAAACCGACGACGAAGCTTCTCCTAAGCCAGTCGCCGGTTCTCAGTGAGGTACTTTCGCAGCCCCTGACGCCCGCTGCTTTAGAGTTGCAGGCTGCTGCCAACCCCCACGTGGAGCTGGCTATGCCGCTGGAAACTTAAGGTATTGGAGCCTCGGACAATATTCCCTCAGATGGGTCCGGAGCAGCTGAGCAGGCACCGGCTTCTGAGGGTGTATTCAGACCTAAACATCTTTATATTAAACCGACTTCAGCTTCAATGGCAAAGACTAAAGCACCTTCTAAAGCAAAGAAACAAACTCAAGAGCCACGTCGGCAGGCCTCTATGCCCAAAAAGCAGATGCTCAAAATGGCCGGAGACTTGATTACCTTGATCATGGGTTCCCATCCCCCTCTTGATAAGAGGCCTAGGCAAGAAACTGACTATGAATCTTCAGATCAGGTTTTTATTTCTTCTGATTCCTCTTCTGATCAGCAATACTCTCTTCCCCTCATGAGGATTCTGATGCTGAAGAATCTATACCTTCAGCTTCTCCTCTAGAGGACTATTCTTTTGGGGAAACCTTGCATACCATGAGGGTGCATTTCCACTAGGAGAGCCAAGATATTTCAGAATCAAAAAAGAGGCTCCGGGATTTCCTTTTACTACCTCAACACAGGCCTCTAGCCATTCCACCTGTGTTAGACATAGTAGATGTATTTTCGGAGTCTAGCCTGACCCTTGACTCCTTACCTCCAGCTCCTGTTAAGCCTGACAGATATTACAGGGTTCCTGACTCTCATAAATTCCTTTTTAAAAACCCTGCTGCTGACCCAGAAACAATTTCACAGGGTCCCAAAGGAGTTAAGGCTTCCGCTGCAAAAAACCCTACTCCCTCTGACAGGGATTCTAGGGCACTGGATAGATGGGGAAAAAAGGTTTACACATCTGCTACCTTGGCTATAAGGGCCTTAAGCTGTCAGTTTCATATGCTCAAATATCAGCAACATATCATGGCATTGCTTAAACAAAAAATGTTAAACTCTGAATGTACAGAAAATGAGGAAACGCAGGATTTATTGCATGCAGCTGAACAAGTTAGAAAGCATACTTTGCAATGTGGATGTTCTTCGTGTTTCACTGTTGCAGTCATTACATTTGGGTTATCCTGCTGGCAGGTTGCCCTCAGTCAGCCTGAATTCCAAAGTCTTGGGTCCTGCGTCGGTTGATGTCGCCTCTTCCCTGACGTCAGGTCGTCAGGGGTATAAAAGATGCAGCCGACGCCATTTTATTTGGTCTTTCTTGCCGCGCGGTGCCAGAAGCAGAAGCAATTCGCAAGTGCCGGTCGGCTGACTCCTGAGATTTTCGTGTTCGAGTTTCAGATCCGAAGTCTTCATTAAAAGCTTAGTACCCCATTGGGGAAACTTTTTTCTTGCTCCAGACCGATGTCAGAAAAAGTTAATAATTGTATTTCTTGTGGGAAGCAAATACCTCATAAGGACTTTCATTCTTATTGTATTCCTTGCCTAGGCCCTGACCACAACATTGCTAGTTGTCGGTTTTGTGCTAGATTTAACCAACGCACTATTAAGCGTTGGTATGATTTTGCATTAAGCTATTTTGGGCGAAGATTTAATTATACAATGTCGTCAGATAGCCATCCGACTACCGGAGTTCACAAAAAATGAAAAGAAAAAGGCAGGCAACCGAGATCCAAAACCGACGACGTAGCTTCTCCTACGCAAGTCGCCGGTTCGCCAGTCCTCAGTGAGGCGCTTTCGCAGCCCCTGACACCTGGTACTTTAGAGTTGCAGGCTGCTACCGACTCCCATGTGGAGTTGGCCAGGCCACAGGAAACTCAAAGTATTGGAGCCTCGCACATAATTCCCTCAGATGGGTCCCGAGCTGCTGAGCAGGCATCGGCTTCTGAGGGTGTATTTAGACCCAAACAATTATACATTAAACCAACATCAAAGACAAAGGCTAAAACACCTTTAAAGGCAAAGAAACAAGTTCACCAGCCACAAGGACAATCCTCCATGCCCAAAAAACAGATGCTCAAAATGGCTGAAGACTTAATTACCTTGATCAGGGGTTGCCATCCCCCTCCTGCTAAGAGGTCTAGGCAAAAGACAGACTATGAATCTTCAGATCAGGTTTCCATTTCTTCTGATTAGGTATATTCTATTACCCCCATGAGGATTCTGATGCTGAAGAGTCAATTCCTTCAGCTTCTCCTCCTGAGGACTACTCCTTTGGGGAAACCTTGCATACCATGAGGGAGCACTTCCACTGGGAGAGCCAAGATTTTTCAGAATCTAAGAAAAGGCTCAGGGATTTCCTTTTACTACCTCAACACAGGCCTCTAGCTGTTCCACCTGTGTTAGACATTGTAGATGTGTTCTCGGAGTCTAGTCTGACCCCTGACTCTCTACCTCCAGCTCCTGTTAAGCTGGACAGATACTACAGGGTCCCTGACTCTTATAAATTCCTTAACCCTACTGCTGACCCAAAAACTATTTCACAGGGTCGGAAAGGGGTCAAGGCTTCTACTGCAAAAAACCTTACCCCTCTGACAGGGATTCTAGGGCACTGGATAGATGGGGAAAAAAGATTTACACATCTGCTACTTTTGCTATAAGGGCTTTAAATTGCCAGTTTCATATGCTCAAATATCAGCAATATATCATGACACTGCTGAAACAGAAAATGATGGCTAATTCTGAATGTGCAGAAAACAAAGACAATGAAGGATTTATTGCATGCAGCTGAAAAAGTTGAAAAGCATACCTTGCAATGTGGGTTTGATTCTTTGGAGACCTCCTGCAGGGCCGCTGTTACGGGTTCTGTCATTAGGAGGCATGCTTGGTTAAAGGAATAAAATCTGCCTGACCATGTTAAAGCAAAATTATTAGATGCTCCTGTACAGCATGATACCTTGTTTGGTGTTAAGGCAGAAGAGGTGTTAAAGAAAATGGAGGACAAAGTTAAATCTGTGCAAACGGTCAAGAATTTCTTACAGGTACAGCCACCTAGATTTAGCTGACACTGGCCTACAAAGAATTGGTCCTTTCTAATCTCAGAGAGACCTCAAAGTGGCAGATCCAGATGCCCTAGAGGCATATCACAGCCGCAAGGTTCCTACAGGTCTAAGCAGTGGAGTGCCTCTACCTCCAAAGGTGGAGAAGACAAATCGCAACCATACAGGAAACAGTCCCAGTGACTTCCCCCTGCCCTGCACCAAACACTTATTTTCTGGCAGCACCCTTAGGGGGAGAACTAGCACTTTTTTCCTCAAAATTGGCACATTATAACCCAGGACAAATGGGTTCTAGACATAGTGTCACAAGACTACAAGTTTAATTTCCATACCCTGCCAAGAGCAAACGGTTGGCCAGACCTGCCAAAAAATCAATGGGCAGAGGCTCAGAAACAAGTTGCTGCTCTCATGGACATGAGGGCAATTTAACAAGTACCACAGCAAGAGCAAGGACAAGGATTTTGCTCAAGACTGTTCTTGGTACCCATAAAGGACAAAGCATGGAGACCAATACTGCACCTGTCCTTTTTAAACACTTTCCTGCATATACCAAAATTCAAGATGTTGACCTTACAGCAGCTTCTGCCCATGCTGGGCAGCAAGGCTTGGCTCGTGACTTTAGACCTAAAAGAGGCATACCTGCATGTGCCAATCAGACAATCATGCAGAAGATACCTCAGATTCAAGGCTTGAGGCATGGATCTTAATTGATAAGAAGGATAGGCCTTTGTCCAGCATCTCAGTTAGGTATTGCAAAATCTGAGGTATACTTGGTTCAAGCGAGTCAATTCCCTGCGCCTTGTTCCAAGCATAGAATCTCTTCCATTTGTTTGCATACTATTTTCTGGTACTGGGCCTCCTGGCCTCCAAAATAACATCCAGAGAGAGGTGTGTTCTGAATGATTACATTATCCACCATGCAGCCAGATTTAGGGTTCTAAGTTGGCTGTGCAGGATATGATTGTTCTGTTGGGTCAGCAAATGAGGTATTGGAGGCAATGTCCAGGCTGGGCCTTGAGACAAGCTCTTTAGGACTGGGTACCAGTGCTGGCGTAGCCAGTCTGCGGCCGTCAGTATCATTTTTGGCTTCTCTTGTCTGACCCTTAGGAGTACCTTGGAGAGGAGAGGCAGAGGAGGGAAGGCATATACTGTAAGGGCTTTCCAGCTGAATGAAAGGGCGTCCATTTTCCATGCTTGCTTTTGATGAGTTTGAGTGCAGAATCTCTGTAGCTGGCAGTTGTGAGGGGAAGCAAATAGATCTATGTCTGGGCATCCCCATTTCCCTGTTATCATGTTGAAGATTTGTGGGTCCAGTTTCCACTCGTGAGGATCCATGAGGTTTCTGCTTAGTTCGTCTGCCAAAGTATTTATCTTTCCTGGCAGGAATTGTACTTGCAGATGTACTTGATAAGTCAATGCTGTGTTTCACAAAGTCATGGCTTGCCTGCAGAGGGGTAGGAATGTGTGACCCCTTGCTTGTTTATGTACCACATGACTGTAGTATTGTCCATCTTTATCAGTAGTTGTCCTGGATGAAGTAGGTCCTTGAAGGTTGTCAGGGCATATTGTACAGCTAGCATCTCTTTTTGATTGATATGAAGATGCATTTGGTTTGTGGGCCATGTGCCCTGAATACATTTTCCTGCCATGTGCGCCACCCAGGCATAATCTGATGCATCTGTTAGTGTTTGCCTGGTAGTGGGTAAGGTGAATGGCTGTCCCTTGTTGTGGTGACAGGCCTGTGCCCACCACTGAAATTCCTGTTGCTGGCAGGGAATGAGAGTAATTACTGTTTCCAGGCTGCGGCAATGTTGAGTCCAAACACTTTTTAGATACCATTGTAGTTTCCTCATATGCAGTCTTGCATATGGAATTAGTAGAATGCAGGATGCCATGTAGCCCAGAGCCTGCAGAATTTTTCTTACAGATAACTGGGTCCTTGTTGCCATGCCTTTGAAGTAAGAAGTCAGATGCCTTTGTTTGTCTGGCGTGAGATAAGCCATCTGGGCAGTTGGATTTAAGCTTGCACCCAGGAATATTATCTCTTGAGAGGGTACTAGTTTTGATTTATTTTCGTTTACTGTGTACCCTAGGCAAATTAGTAATCTTTTTACAAACGCCAGATGCTGTAGTAGAATATCTTTATCCTTTGCTTGAACAAGGCAGTTGTCCAAATAGGGATATATTTTAATTCCTCTTTGTCTGCAAAATGCAATTACTGGTGCCAGGCATTTTGTGAAGACCCTGGGCGCAGTAGATAAGCCAAAGGGCAGTGCAGAGAATTGGTAGTGCGGTGAGCCAGCTATGAATCTGAGGTATCTTCTGCAAGATTGTCTGATTGGGACATGCAGGTATGCCTCTTTGAGGTCCAAAGTTACAAGCCAAGCCTTCTTGTCCAGCATGGGCAAAGCTGTTGTAGAGTCAACATTTTGAATTTTGGGACATCCAGAAAAGTATTTAGAATAGACAGGTCCAGAATTGGTCTCCAGACTTTGTCCTTTCTTGGTACTAAGAAAAGTCTCGAGTAAAATCCTTGTCCCTGCTCTTGGTGTGGCACTGGCTAAATAGCCCCCATGTCCATGAGAGATGAAACTTGTTTTTGTGCCTCTTGCCATTGATTGCGTGGCAGGTCTGGCATGCCTTTTGCCTTTGGAAGGGTGTGAAAGTGGAACCTGTAACCCTGAGAGACTGTATTTAATACCCATTTGTCCTGGGTGATCTTGTGCCAGTTTTGTGGAAAAAGTGCTAGATTTCCCCCTAAGGGTGCTGCCAAAAAATAAGTGCTTGGCATTGGCAGAGGGAAGTCATTGGGACTGTTTTCTATAAGGCTGTGATTTGTCTTCTCCGCTTTTGGAGGTAAAAGCACCCCATTGTTTGGGCCTGTATGAGCCCTGGGGCTGCTGCCTGCGTCTAGGGTGTCTGAATCTGCCTCTTTGTGGTCTGTCTGACGCTGGAAAGGAAAAATTCTTAGAGGGCCAGTTCCTGCTAAATCTGGGTGGCTGTACCTGTAAAAAAATCCTTTACTGTCTGCATAGATTTTGCCTTATCCTCCATTTTCATTAACACCTCCTCTGCCTTAACACCAAACAAAGTATCATGCTGTAATGGAGCATCCAATAATTTTGCTTTAACATGATCAGGCAGATTCTGTTCCTTTAACCAAGCATGTCTTCTAATAACAGAACCTGTAACTGCGGCCCTGCACGAGGCCTCCAGTGAATCATAGCCACATTGCAAAGTATGTTTTCCCACTTGTTCAGCTGCATGCAATAAATCCTGCAAATCTTTGATGTTCTTCGTGTTTCACTGTTGCAGTCATAACTGTAGGGTACTCCTGCCGGCAGGCAGCCCAAGGTAGGCCAGAATATCAAAGTCTGGGTCCGGCGTCTGCTGTTTCAGCCAGAACCCTGACGTCAGAGCGCATGGGTATAAAGCTGACAGCCGATGCCATCTTCTCCAGTCTTTCTTGCAGTGCGGTGCAAAGCAGTTCGCTAGTTGTTGGTTGGCGTTTTCAAGACAACGTGGTGTGATTGTCGTCGGTCCGAAGTTTTCTACTTCTCTTCTCAAAGCTAAGTACCCCGTTGGGGAAACTTTTTTCTTGCTCCGCCGATGTCGGAAAAAGTTAATAATTGTGTAGCGTGTGGAAAACAAATACCTCATAAAGATTTCCACTCTTACTGTCTACCTTGCTTAGGCCCTGACCACGACGTTTCTTGTTGTCGGTTCTGTGCCAGGTTTAATTCTCGCACTATCAAGCGCAGGTACGATTGGGCCTTGAATTACTTCGATAGACGATTTAATTATAGAATGTCATCGGATACTTTACCGACTACCGGATTACAGAAGAAGCGCAAAGACAAGGACAGGCCTCCGAGGTCCAAACAGGATACTTTGCAGCCGGAGCCAGCTTCGGGTTCGGCGGTCGTCAGTGAGGCGCTTTTGCAGCCCCTGTCGTCTGCCACTTCAGAACCGATGGCCGACACGGACTCACATGGTGAGCCAACTAGGCCTAGTAATTTGTCTGCTGCAGGACCTTCGGACGTCGCTCCTTCAGATGGGTCCGGAACCGCTGTGCAGGTACCGGCTTCTGAGGAGGTCTTCAGGCCTTCACACATTACTATTTCCACAAAGACAAAAGCTAAGTCAAAGACTCCTGTTAAACCCAGACTTTCTGCTCAAGCTTCTTGATTCAACTCCTAAGACTCAGAAGCAATTACTTCGGATGGCTGAGGATTTATTAACTATGATTAGGGGCTCTCACCCTCCTCCTGACAAAAGGCCTAGACAGGATATCCCTTATGATTCCTCTGATCAGGCTTCTGTAGCTTCTGTTTCTTCCTCTGATCAGGATTACTCTTTTCCTCCATATGAGGATTCAGATGCAGAGGATTCTGTTCCCTCTGCTTCTCCCCCTGAAGATTTCTCTTTTGGGGAAACCTTGCATGAGATGAGGGAGCATTTTCATTGGGAAGGTCAGGATTATTCTGCTTCCAAAAAGAGACTCAGGGAATTTCTTCTTCTCCCTCAGCACAGGCCTTTAGCTATTCCTCCTGTACTTGACATTGTGGATGATGCCTTCTCTGAAGCTAACTTGAATCCTGATTCCATGCCGCCTGCTCCGTCTAAGTCTGATAGATTTTACAGGGTCCCTGATTCCCATCAATTCTTATTCAAGAACCCTTCTGCTGATCCTGAAACCATTTCGCAGGGTTCCAAGGCTGCTAAGGCCGCCTCCTCTAAGAATCCTATCCCCTCTGAAAAGGATTCTCGTGCCTTGGACAGGTGGGGCAAAAAGGTTTATACTTCAGCTACCCTTTCTATTAGAGCTTTAAATTGCCAGTTTCACATGTTTAAGTATCAACAGTTTCTTTTATCTGTTTTAAAACAAAGGATTTCTTCCTTTCCTGCATGTGCTGAGGACAAGGAATTACAGGATGTGTTGCATGCTACTGAACAAGTTAGCAAACATAGTTTACATTGTGGTTTTGATGCCTTGGAGGCTTCTTGCAGGGCGGCTGCCTCTGGTACTGTTATCAGGAGACATGCTTGGCTTCGTGAGCAGAATTTACCTGAACAAGTTAAGGCAAAATTGCTAGATGCCCCTGTTCAGCATGATGTCTTATTTGGGTCTAAGGCTGAGGAAGTCATTAAAAAGATGGAAGAAAAAGCCAAGTCTATGCAGACTGTAAAAGATTTCTTGCAAGTACAGCCTCCTAGATTTTCCAGAAATTGGCCCTCCAAAAATTGGTCTTTTCCCTCCTCTGACAGGCCTCAAAGGGGGAAGATATAGACGATCCAGAGGTCGGGCGCAGGCTCAGGCCTCTTAGAGATCTAGACAGTGGACTGCTTCTTCACCTAGAAGGGGAGAAGACAGATCTCAAACCCAAAGAAAGCAGACTCAATGACTCCCTCTGTTGGGCTTCAGGTCCTCCTTCCCTGAATGCCCCTCTCGGAGGAAAACTTTCTCTTTTTTACCAAAATTGGACTCACATTACCCAGGACAAATGGGTGTTAGACGTGATTTTGAAAGGTTACAGATTCCACTTTCACACTCTGCCAAGGCCTTCCGGCTGGCCAGATCTGCCAAAACATCAATGGACAGAGGCCTTAAATCAAGTGGACGCTTTATTAGCCTTAAGAGCCATAGAACCTGTTCCACCTCTAGAGGTGGGGAAAGGTTTTACTCAAGACTTTTCTGGTCCCAAGAAAACAAAACTCCTGGAGACCTATTCTGGACCTCTCAACATTAAACACCTTTTGGAAATTCCAAAATTCAAGATGCTTACACTTCAACAACTTCTTCCAATGCTCTCACAAGATGCTTGGATGGTAACATTGGACTTAAAAGAGGCTTACTTACACGTCCCCATAAGGCAACATTGCAGAAAGTACCTCAGATTCAAGGCAGGCTCGAGACACTTCCAATTCTCTGTACTGCCATTTAGCTTATCTACTGCGCCCAGAGTTTTTACCAAATGCCTGGCTCCAGTAGTGGCTTACTGCAGACTTCAGGGGATTCAGATTTACCCCTATCTGGACGACTGTTTAATTCAGGCAGACAGCAAAGAACTTCTACTTCAACACCTGCATTTTGTTCAACGCCTTCTCCTACTACTGGGATTCTCAGTGAACACAAAAAAGTCACATTTGATTCCTTCTCAACGAATGACCTTCTTGGGAGCTCTTTTGGACACAAGTTTACAGAAGGCCTTCCTCACTCCAGAAAAACAGTTACAGCTGGCATCAATCTTCAAGACCTTGGCAGCATTGACTCAGCTCACTGCAAGGAAATTCCTGCAGGCTCTGGGCTACATGGCCTCTTGCATCCTTTTGATTCCAAATGCGAGGCTTCACATGAGGAAACTTCAATGGTACCTAAAGAGTGTATGGTCTCAACATTGCCACAGTCTGGATACAATGATTCCACTGATTCCCTGCCTCCAGAAGGAATTCCTTTGGTGGTCCAGGGTGTGTGTTTTGAACGAAGGCAAGCCCTTTCGTCTACTTCAACCTACTCAGATCATAACCACGGACGCCTCAGATCATAACCACGGACGCCTCGGATTATGCATGGGGAGCTCATTTTCTAGACAAATGCCAACAGGGTTCTTGGACAAACAAACACCTTCTATGGCACATCAACTTGAAAGAAATGTTAGCAGTCCAAAATGCTCTTCTAGCCTTTCAGACTCTTTTGAAGCCAGGACCTCTGCTAATTCGAACAGACAATACCACAGTCATGTGGTACATAAACAAGCAAGGGGGCTCTCACTCTTACCCCCTTTGCAGACTTGCCATGACCTTATGGGATACAGCCCTAAATTTGAATCTGGATCTACAGGCACAATTCATTCCAGGAAAACAAAATCTCTTAGCAGACAGCTTAAGCAGAAACATTTTGGATCCTCACGAATGGATGTTGGACCCCAACTTATTCAGCAAGATAACTGCAGTTTGGGGCTGTCCTCAGATAGATCTGTTTGCTTCCCATCTCAACCATCAGTTGCCTCTCTTTTGCACCAGGTCCTTCCACAAGACAGCTTGGAAAGTGGATGCCCTGTCCTTCAGCTGGAGGAATCTTTCGGGATATGCCTTCCCTCCTCTTCCTCTTCTGCCTCGGGTATTGCTAAAGATAAAGCTAGACAAACCCAGACTGATCATTTTGATAGCTCCAAATTGGCCTCGTCAGTTTTGGTAACCTACTCTACTGCACCTTTCCTCGGCCCCTCCTTGGAGTCTTCCTCTGACCCCATTCTCTACTGTCCCAGCATCAGGGTCAGGTATTTCACTCTCAAATCAAGACTCTCTGTCTAGCAGCTTGGCTCATCAAAGGCAATTGATTCCTTCTTCTCTTCCTAAACAAGTTTTGGATGTTCTTTTGGAAGCTAGGCGTCCTAGTACAAGGAAATCTTATGCTTCTAAATGGAAAAGATTTTGTATTTGGATGCAGGATCGTGGCTCTGACCTTCCTGATATCTCATCTATTTTACTTTATCTCTCCGACCTTTTGCTTAAAGGTCTTTCATTTTCTTCCATTAAAATTCATGCTTCTGCTATTTCAGCACATTTCAATTGTGATCCTCCCATTTTTTCCCACCAGTTGGTCAGACAATTTCTGAGAGGAGCTAAGAATTTAAAACCTCCTAGAACTCCTCCTGTCCCTCCTTGGGATCTCAACTACGTCTTGGAAAAGCTTACTTTGCCTCCTTTTGAGCCTGCTGCCTCTGCGGACATTACGTTCTTATCCTGGAAGACAGCTATCTTGTTGAGTTACAAGCCCTCATGGCCGTGGAACCATACCTCATTTTCCATCAGGACAGAGATGTTCTTCATCTCACATTGCTGCAGTCCTTACATATGGGTAGTCCGCTGTCCTCGGTCGGCCCGAATACCAAAGTATTAGGCTGACGTCGGTCAAGGCGCTTAAAACTGACATCAGGACGTCCGGGTACAAAAGCGCATGACCGATGTCATATCCTCAGTCTTTTTTGCCGCATGGTCCGATGCAGAAGCAGCGTTGCAAGTACCGTTCGGCGTTCTGAAATTTTTCGAGTTCGGAGTTTCAGACCGAATCCAAGTTGGCTAAGTACCCCGTTGGGGAATATTTTGGTTTTTTCTTGCCTCAGTGTATTACCGGATGTCAGAAAAAGTGAATAATTGTATTTCTTGTGGGAAACAGATACCGCATAGGGATTATCATTCTTTGTGCATTCCTTGTTTGGGGCCTGAGCACGGCGTGAGTCGGTGTCGCTTTTGTGCTAGGTTCAATAAGCGCACTATTAAGCGAAGGTTAGATTGTGCTAGGCTGGTCTTTGGTAAGCGGTGCAATTATAATATGCCGTCGGATTCTCCGGTGCCCGCTTCCATGAAGAAGCGCAAAGACAAAACAGTTAAACCCAGGCAAGATGAGTCGTCAGTTCCGGACGCCGGTTCTTTAGAGGCTTCAGTGGAGCCGGTGGTTCCGATGGAGGCTTCTCTGGAGTCTCAGGGGGAGACTTTGATTTTGCAGGATGTGGCCTCTCAAGAGGCAGGTCAGGCTGAAGGGGCTTCTCAGGTTACTGTACTCCCCTCCCTTCCCAGGGTGGTTAGGCCCTCTCCTTCTGTTTCCAAGACTTCTTCCAGAGGCAGGCCAGGTTTAGCTTCTGTTGGTGTCACTCCTAGTTCAGCAGGGTCTGTGCCTAAGAAGCACATGCTTAAAATGGCAGAAGATTTGATTACTCTGATTAGAGGTTCTTTGCCCCTCCTGATAAGAGGCCTAGGGTGGAGCCAGAGTTGGAAAGTTTTGAACAGACTTGGATGTTTCAGAGTCTTGACTGAAGACTTGCAGGAGTACTCTCCTTATTCTGATTCTGATGCATAAGTTTCCACTCCTTCTGCTTCGCCTCCAGAGGATTTTTCTTTTCAGAGACACTTCATTCTATGAGGGAACATTTTAAGTGGGAAGGTCAGGACTTCTCTGATTCACGGAAAAGGCTTAGGGAATTTTTGTTTTTACCTCAACATAGGCCCTTAGCTATACCCCCTGTTTTGGATGTTGTGCAAGATGTGTTTTCAGAGGCTTCACTTAATCCTGATTCTCTGCCTCCTGCGCCTGTTAAACCGGATAGGTATTACAGGGTGCCTGAGGCTCATAAATATCTCTATAAGAGTCCTAGGGTGGACCCAGAAACTATTAGTCAGGGACCTAAGGGTGTCAGGGCCTCTGTTGTAAAAAATCCGGTTCCTCTAGATAGAGGCCAGAGCTTTGGATAGATGGGGAAAGAAGGTCTATACATCTTCTACCTTAGCAATGAGGGCTTTGAATTGCCAGTTTCATATGTTGAAATATCAAAATTTTCTTCTTTCTCAATTGAAATCTAAGGTGGATGCTCTGGCAGAAGGCATTGAATGTAAAGAATTACAAGATTTGGTGCACGTCTCTGAACAGGTGGGTAAGCATTCTTTACAATGTGGTTTTGATGCTTTGCAGGCCTCTTCTAGGGTGGCTGCCACTGGTTCAGTTCTTCGCAGGCACGCCTGGCTGAAGGATCAGAATTTATCTGACCATGTTAAAACAAGGATTTTGGATGCTCCTTTGCAGTCTGAAGTGTTGTTTGGTCCACCTGTGGAGTCAGTCTTGAAGAAAATGGAAGACAAGGCTAAGTCTATGCAGACTGTTAAAGACTTTTTGCAAGTTCAGCCTCCGAAGTTTAGTAGGAATTGGCCTGCTAAGGGGTGGACGTATCCTTCTTATGATTCTCAGTCTAGGGGTAGATCTAGACGTGGTAGGGGCAGAGCTCAGAGTTCCTTCAGACCTAGAACAGGGAGTTCTCCTGCACAATCTTCGAGTGAGGGTAGGGGCCAGTCCTTTTGTAAACAGGCCCAATGACCTACTTTTTCAGCTGCCAGATCCTTCTTGCCTGGCAGCACCTTTGGGAGGACGGTTGGCACTCTTCAAGGAAAATTGGATTTTAATTACCCAGGACAACTGGGTATTGGATATCATACACCAAGGTTACAAGTTTTATTTCCATACCTTGCCTCCTTTCAAAGGCATGCCAGACGTTCCTCCTCAGCAAAGACTAGAGGCTCACAAACAAATTTCTACTACTTCAAATAGGAGCTATACAACCGGTCCCTCTGCCAGAAGTGGGCCTAGGATTTTATTCTCGCCTGTTTCTAGTACCAAAGAAAGGGAACACGTGGAGACCAATTTTGGATTTATCAATCCTCAACACATATCTGGACATTCCCAAGTTCAAAATGTTGACGTTACAACAGCTTTTACCTCTGCTTGGCAAAGATCACTGGATGGTGACTCTGGATCTCAAGGAGGCTTACCTTCATGTTCCTATCAGGCCCAGTTGCAGGAAGTATCTGCGTTTTCGGGCTGGGACTTTTCATTATCAATTCTCTGCATTGCCCTTTGGCTTATCTACTGCGCCCAGAGTGTTCACGAAGCTTCTGGCTCCAGTGGTAGCTTTCTTCAGGCTAAGAGGAATACAAATCTATCCTTATTTGGACGATTGCCTGATTCTGGCTCAAGGAAAGGACGAACTTCTTCATCATTTACAGTATGTGATGGCAGTGTTAAGATGCCTAGGGTATTCTGTGAACGAAATAAAGTCCAGTCTAGTACCCTCTCAGGACATGTGCTTTCTGGGTGTGAGACTGAATACAGCATCTCAGATGGCCTTTTTGACCCCGGACAAACAAAAGAATCTTTCTCTTTATTTCCATCAATTGTCTCGTCTGTCCAGGCTGACTGCAAGGACAGTCCTTCAAGCCTTGGGGTTCATGGCATCTTGTATTCTGGTACTTCCCAATGCCAAACTGCATATGAGGAAGCTACAATGGTATCTCAAAAATGTATGGACGCAACACTGCCAAGATATGGACACTGTCATTCAGATAATACCTTGCATTCAAAAGGAATTTTTGTGGTGGGCTCAGGAATGTCACCTGAACAAGGGACTCTCTGTGGTCCGACCAGAGGCGAGTCAGATTCTAATGACAGATGCCTCAGACAAAGCTTGGGGAGCTCATCTAAATGGAAAATGGGTACAAGACACGTGGCCTGCCAGACTGCAACATTTACATATCAACTTGAAGGAGATGTTAGCAGTCCAATTTGCATTGATAGCTTTCAAGGATTTACTTCTTCCAG
Source organism: Protopterus annectens (assembly GCF_019279795.1). Taxonomy (NCBI): domain Eukaryota; kingdom Metazoa; phylum Chordata; order Ceratodontiformes; family Protopteridae; genus Protopterus; species Protopterus annectens. The sequence goes on along the minus strand of NC_056747.1, from coordinate 1,207,810,199 downwards.
GGCAGGTGTTGATTCAAACAGACAACACAACTGTCATGTGGTACATCAACAAGCAAGGGGGGACACATTTATATCCTCTATGCAGACAAGCAATGATTTTGTGGGAGACTGCTCTCAGTTTACAGCTAAATCTTCAGGCAAGGTTTCTGCCAGGAGCACAGAACTCCTTAGCAGATGTGTTGAGCAGACAAATTATGGATCCCCACCAGTGGAAATTGGATCCTCATGTATTTCAAGAATTGACAGTGTTATGGGGAACTCCAGACATAGATCTGTTCGCTTCTCCACTAAATTACCAGTTGCCAAAGTTTTGCACAAAAAGGTTTCATCCCACAGCTTGGAAAGTGGATGCTCTCTCATTCAATTGGAACAATCTTCACGTGTATGCCTTTCCACCACTGCCTCTCCTCCCAAAGGTACTCCTGAAGGTCAGACAGGACAAGCCAACCATGATTTTAATAGCTCCGGATTGGCCTCGACAGCACTGGTACCCATTACTGAGAAGTCTGGTGCGGAGCCTCCATGGCCTTTGCCTTCGATTCCACACCTGCTGTCTCAGGAGAACAGTCATTTACTCAATGTCAAACTTCACTCTCTGCATCTAACAGCCTGGCATATTCTGTGTTAAACCCTGGAGGGTCTCAGCTTCCACAACAAGTTTTGAATGTTATTTTGGAGGCCAGAAGGCCTAGTACAAGGAAAGTTTGCGCAGATAAATGGAGGAGATTTTTAATTTGGAGTACAGCTAAGGACTTTGATGTTTCTAAACCTAATTTAAGTGTTGCTCTTCAATACCTTACTGAGTTACTGGACAAAGGTTTGTCCTTCTCCTCTATAAAGGTTCATGCTGCAGCAATTTCTGCTCACTATGACTGTGACCCACCATTATTTTCTCATCCTTTGTTTAAGCAATTCCTTAGAGGGGCAAAGAATATAGGACCCCCACTTAGAGCTCCTACTCCTGCTTGGGATCTCAATTTTGTGTTGGAGAAACTCACTCTACAACCTTTTGAGCCTGCAGCTACCGCCGAGTTGAAATATTTATCATGGAAGACTGCTTTTTTTGTTGGCCATTACCTCTGCGAGAAGGGTTTCTGAATTACAGGCCCTTATGGCGGTTGAGCCTTTCTTAATTTTCCACAAGGATAGGGTGTCTTTGCGTACTAACCCTTCCTTTATGCCTAAAGTGGTTTCTAGTGTGGCTTTAAACCAAACTATTCATTTGCCTACTTTATATGCAAACCCCAAAATAAAGGGAGAAGATTTTGCACACTTTGGATATACACAGACAGTTGCGATATTATTTGAGCAGAACTAAAGGGTTCAGGCAGTCTCAGCAGTTGTTTGTTTCATTTGCTTTGGGTTCTCAGGGCAAGCCTGTTTCAAAACAAACTATTTCTAAGTGGATTGGTTTTTGTATTGCTTTCTGTTATTCCCATCATGGTAAGGAGATTCCAGCTGGGATTAGGCCTCATTCCACTAGGGCTTCTGCCACTTCTACAGCTTTTTTAAGGGGGGTGGCTACTAAAGATATTTTGGAGGCAGCTACTTGGAGTTCAGTGCATACTTTCTCTAAGCATTACCACCTTCCACTTTATTCTAAATCTAGGGCTGGATTTGCCACTGCAATTTTACAGGGCATTTTGGCAGCTCCTAATGCTTTATAGTTTTGCCATCCTCCCTTACCTCTGCTTTGGGATTCTACCCATATGTAAGGACTGCAGCAATGTGAGATGAAGAACATAGTACAGTTTTGTACCTACCATAAATGTAGATGTTCGAAGATCCACATTGCTGCAGTCAATTACCCTCCTCCTTCCCTCTGTAGTTAGAGGTGGTTGTGTGGTTTGGGTTGAGAATTTTGTAAATGTGGTTAGTGCAGGGGTGGTTGGTGGTTCTTTGCTGTTTTTTGGCTTTGGCCTTTCTTTTTAGGACCTTCTGACATCTGGGGCAAGAAAAGACTGAGGATATGACGTCGGTCATGCGCTTTTGTACCCTGACGTCCTGATGTCAGTTTTAAGCGCCTTGACCGACGTCAGCCTAATACTTTGGTATTCGGGCCGACCGAGGACAGCGGACTACCCATATGTAAGGACTGCAGCAATGTGGATCTTCGAACATCTACATTTATGGTAGGTACAAAACTGTACTTTTCCTTGAGGACCAATCCTACGTTTATGCCTAAGGTTGTTTCTAGAGTGGCTCTAAATCAGACCATTCACCTTCCTACCTTTTTTCCAAAACCCCAAAATAGGGGGGAAAGGATTTTGCATTCATTGGACGTACACAGGCAACTACGTTTTTACCTAGACAAAACTAAAAGATGTTCTTCATCTCACATTGCTGCAGTCCTTGCACTTGGGTAGTCTGCTGTCCTCGGTCGGCCCGAATATCAAAGTATAAGGCTGAGGTCGGTCAAGGCGCATTTGACTGACATCAGGACGTCAGGGTACAAATGCGCATGACCGACGTCATATCCTCAGTCTTTTTTGCCGCATAGTCCGATGCAGAAGCAGCATTGCAAGTGCCGGTTGGCGTTCTGAGATTTTTCGATTTCGAAGTTTCAGACAGAGTTCAAAGTTGGCTAAGTACCCGTTGGGAATATTTTAGTTTTTCTTGCCTCAGTCATTTACGGATGTCAGAAAAAGTTAATAATTGCATTTCTTGTGGGAAACAGATACGCATAGAGATTATCATACTTTGTGTATTCCTTGCTTAGGGCCTGAGCACGGCGTTGTTGGCTGTCGCTCTTGTGCTAGATTTAATAAACGCACTATAAAGAGAAGGTTGGATTGTGCAAGGTTAGTCTTTGGGAAGCGGTGCAATTATAAAATGCCGTCGGATGCTCGCCCGCTTCTCAAGAAGCGCAAGGACAAAGCAGTTAAGCCTAGGCTAGAAGAACCGTCTGTACCGGCCGGTTCTTTAGAGGTGTCGGTGGAGCGGTGGCTCCACGGGTTTCTTTGTGTTCCCAGGGTGAGACTTTATTATTGAAAGAAGTGGCCTCTAAGGGGGCAAGTAAGGCTGAGGGGCTTCTCAGGTTACTATACCCCTCCCTTCCCAGGGTGGCTAGGCCCTCTCCTTCTGTTTCAAAGGCTTCTCCCAGGGGCAGGCCAGGTTTGGCTTCAGTTGGTGTTACCCCTAGCTCTTCAGGAACTGTGCCCAAGAAGCATATGCTTAAAATGGCAGAAGATTTGATTACTTTGATTAGGGTTCTATGCCCCTCCTGATAAGAGATCTAGGATGGAGCCTGAGCTGGGGGGTTTTGAGCAGGCTTCAGATGTTTCAGAGTCTTGACTGAAGATTTGCAGGAGTACTCTCCTTATTCTGATTCTGATGTGGATGATTCTACTCCTTCTGCTTCTCCTCCTGAGGATTTTTCTTTTCAGAAACTCTTCATTCCATGAGGGAGCATTTTAAGTGGGAAGGTCAGGACTTCTCTGATTCCAGGAAAAGGCTTAGGGAATTTTTGTTTTACCCCAGCATAGGCCTTTGGCTATACCTCCTGTTTTGGATGTAGTGGAAGATGTTTTTCAGAGGCTTCTCTTAATCCTGATTCTTTGCCTCCTGCTCCTGTTAAGCGGATAGGTATTACAGGGTGCCTGAAGCTCATAAGTATCTTTTAAGAGTCCTAGGGCAGACCCAGAAACTGTTAGCCAGGGGCCTAAAGGTGTTAAGGCTTCTGTTGTAAAGAATCCGGTTCCTGCAGACAAAGAGGCTAGGGCCTTGGATAGATGGGGAAAGAAAGTTTATACTTCTTCCACTCTTGCTATGAGGGCTTTGAATTGCCAGTTTCACATGTTGAAATACCAAAACTATCTCCTTTCACAATTGAAGTCTAAGGTTGATGCTCTGGCAGTAGGTATTGATTGTAAAGAGTTGCAGGATTTGGTACATGTTTCTGAACAGTTGGGTAAGCATTCTTTGCAATGTGGTTTTGATGCTGTACAGGCCTCGTCTAGGGTGGCTGCCACTGGGTCAGTTCTTCGCAGGCACGCCTGGCTAAGGGATCAAAATTTGTCTGAACATGTTAAAACAAGGATTTTAGATGCTCCTTTACAATCTGACGTGTTGTTTGGTCCTCCTGTTGAGGCAGTTTTAAAGAAAATGGAAGACAAGGCTAAGTCTATGCAGACTGTTAAAGATTTTTTGCAGGTCCAGCCTCCAAAGTTTAGTAGAAATTGGCCTATTAAGGGGTGGACGTATCCTTCTTATGATTCCCAGTCTAGGGGTAGATCTAGACGTGGTAGGGGCAGAGCTCAGGGCTCTTTCAGGCCTAGAACAGGGAGTTCTCCTGCACAGTCTTCGGTGAGGGCAGGGGTCAGTCCTTTCGTAAACAGACCCAATGACCTACCTTTTCAGCTGCCAGAGCCTTCGTCTGGCAGCACCTTTGGGAGGAAGGTTGGCTCTTTTCAAAGAAAATTGGAGTTTAATTACCCAAGACAGATGGGTGTTAGATATCATACATCACTACAGGTTTTATTTCCATACCTTGCCTCCTTTCAAAGGCATGCCAGACGTTCCTCCTCAACAAAGAATAGAGGCTCACAAGCAAGTTTCTCTGTTACTCCAAATAGGGGCCATACAGCCGGTCCCTATGCCAGAAGTGGGCCTAGGATTTTATTCTCGCCTGTTCCTAGTACCAAAGAAGGGGAACACGTGGAGACCAATTTTGGATTTATCTACCCTCAACACTTATCTGGACATTCCCAAGTTCAAAATGTTGACGTTACAGCAGCTTTTACCTCTGCTGGGCAAAGATCATTGGATGGTAACTTTGGATCTCAAGGTGGCTTACCTTCATGTTCCTATCAGACTAAGTTGCAGGAAGTATCTGCGTTTTCGAGCTGGGACTTCTCACTATCAGTTCTCTGCATTGCCCTTTGGCTTATCTACTGCCCAGAGTATTCACGAAAGTTCTGGCTCCAGTGATAGCTTTCTTCAGGCTAAAAGGAATACAGATTTATCCTTATTTGGACGACTGCCTGATTCTGGCTCAAGGAAGGAAGAGCTTCTTCATCATTTGGAATATGTGATAGCAGTGCTAAGATGCCTGGGGTATTCTGTGAACGAAATAAAGTCCAGTCTAGTACCCTCTCAGGACATGTGCTTTCTGGGTGTGAGACTGAATACAGCATCCCAGATGGCCTTTTTAACCCCGGACAAACAAAAGAGTCTATCCCTTTACTTCAATCAGCTATCTCATCAGTCCGGGCTGACTGCAAGGACAGTCCTTCAAGCCTTAGGGTTCATGGCATCTTGTATTCTGGTGCTTCCCAATGCCAAACTGCATATGAGGAAGCTGCAATGGTATCTCAGAAATGTATGGACACAGCACTGCCAGGATCTAGACACTGTCATTCAAATAATACCTTGCATTCAAAAGGAATTTTTGTGGTGGGCTCAGGAATGTCACCTAAACAAGGGACTCTCTGTGACCCGGCCAGAGGCGAGTCAGATTTTAACGACAGATGCCTCAGACAAAGCTTGGGGAGCTGATCTAAATGGAAAGTGGATACAAGACAAGTGGCCTGCCAGACTACAACATCTACATATCAACCTGAAGGAGATGTTAGCAGTCCAGTTTGCATTAATAGCTTTCAAGGATTTACTTCTTCCAGGGCAGGTGTTGATTCTAACAGACAACACAACTGTCATGTGGTACATCAACAAGCAAGGGGAACGATTCTTATCCTCTATGCAGGCAAGCAATGATTTTGTGGGAGACTGCTCTCAGTTTACAGCTCAATCTTCAGGCAAGGTTTCTGCCAGGAGCACAGAACTCCTTAGCAGATGTGTTGAGCAGGCAATTATGGATCCCCACGAGTGGAAATTGGATCCTCATGTATTTCAGAAATTGACAGTGTCATGGGGAACTCCAGACATAGATCTGTTCGCTACTCCACTAAACCATCAGCTGCCAAAGTTTTGCACAAAAAGGTTTCATCCCACAGCTTGGAAAGTGGATGCTCTTTCTTTCAATTGGAGCAATCTTCATGTGTATGCCTTTCCTCCACTGCCTCTCCTCCCAAAGGTACTTCTAAAGGTCAGACAGGACAAGCCAAGGATGATTTTAATAGCTCCAGATTGGCCTCGACAGCACTGGTACCCATTACTGAGAAGTCTGGTGCGGAAGCCTCCATGGCCTTTGCCTTGATTCCACACCTGTTGTCACAGGAGGACAGCCATTTGCTGAATGTCAAACTTCACTCTCTTCACCTAACAGCCTGGCATATTCTGTTTTGAACCATAGAGGGTCTCAACTTCCACGACAAGTTTTGAATGTGATTTTGGAAGCTAGAAGGCCTAGTACAAGGAAATTGTACGCAGATAAATGGAAGAGATTTTTATTTTGGAGTGCAGCAAAGATTTTGATGTTTCTGAGCCTAATTTGAGTGTGGCTCTTCAATATCTTACTGAGTTACTGGACAAAGGTTTGTCTTTCTCTTCTATTAAGGTTCATGCTGCAGCAATTTCGGCTCACTATGATTGTGTCCCACCATTGTTTTCTCATCCTTTGTTCAAGCAATTTCTTAGAGGGGCAAAGAATATAAGACCCCCCACGAAGAGCTCCTACTCCTGCTTGGGATCTCAATTTTGTGTTGGAGAAACTCACTCTACAATCTTTTGAGCTGCAGCTACTTCTGAGTTGAAATATTTATCATGGAAGACTGCTTTTTTGTTGGCAATTACTTCTGCAAGAAGGGTTTCTGAATTGCAGGCCCTTATGGCGGTTGAGCCTTTCTTGATTTTCCATAAGGATAGGGTATCATTACGTACTAATCCTTCCTTTATGCCTAAGGTGGTTTCTAGTGTGGCTTTAAACCAAACTATTCATTTGCCTACTTTTTATGCAAATCCCCAAAATAAAGGGGAAAAGATTTTGCACACTTTAGATGTACACAGGCAGTTGCGTTATTATTTGGACAGAACTAAAGGGTTCAGGCAGTCTCAGCAGTTGTTTGTTTCTTTTGCTTTGAGTTCTCAGGGCAAGCCTGTCTCAAAACAAACCATTTCTAAGTGGATTGGGTTTTGCATTGCTTTCTGTTATTCCCATCATGGCAAGGAGGTTCCAGCTGGGATTAGGCCTCATTCCACTAGGGCTACTGCCACTTCAACAGCTTTTTTGAGGGGTGGCAACCAAGGATATTTTGGAGGCAGCTACTTGGAGTTCAGTGCATACTTTCTCTAGGCATTATCACCTGCCACTTTACTCTAAATCCAGGGCTGGTTTTGCCACTGCTGTTTTGCAGGGCATTTTGGCAGCTCCTGCTTCCTTGTAGTTAGCCATCCTCCCTTACCTCTGCTTTGGGATTCTACCCAAGTGTAAGGACTGCAGCAATGTGAGATGAAGAACATAGTACAGTTTTGTACCTACCATAAATGTAGATGTTCAAGATCCACATTGCTGCAGTCCAATTTACCTCCCTCCTTCCCTCTGCAGTTAGAGGTGGTTGTGTGGGTTGGGTTGTACATATTGTGTATATTGTATATATTGTACATATAGTTAGTGCAAGGGTGGTTGGTTGGTTGTTTGCTGTCTTTTGGTTTTGACCTTTCTTTTTAGGGTCTTCTGACATCTGGGGCAAGAAAAGACTGAGGATATGACGTCGGTCATGCGCATTTGTACCCTGACGTCCTGATGTCAGTCAAATGCGCCTTGACCGACGTCAGCCTTATACTTTGATATTCGGGCCGACCGAGGACAGCGGACTACCCAAGTGTAAGGACTGCAGCAATGTGGATCTTCGAACATCTACATTTATGGTAGGTACAAAACTGTACTTTTCAGAAAATCAGATCAATTGCTTATTTCTTTTGCTTCCAGTTCTCTTGGTAAAGCCATTTCTAAGCAAACTATTTCGAAATGGATTGCTCATGGAATAAGATATTGTTACTCTCTTCATGGAAAACAGATTCCAGGTACCGTCAGGACACATTCTACTAGAGCAACTGCCACTTCAGCAGCCTTTCTCAGAGGAGTTCCTACCAAGGACATTCTGGAGGCTGCCACTTGGAGTTCTGTGCATACTTTTTCCAAGCACTATAACCTCCCTTTGTACTCTAAGTCTAGGGCAGGCTTTGCCTCTGCTGTTTTGCAGGGTCTTCTAGCTGCTCCTTCTACTTCATAACCTCCTCCCGTATTCTCAGCTTTGGGATTCTACCCTACAGTTATGACTGCAACAGTGAAACACGAAGAACATAGTACAGTTGTGTATACCTACCATAAATGTAGATGTTCGAGTGTCTTCACTGTTGCAGTCGGTGTTTCCCTCCCTCCAGACCCCTCTTGTTTCTATTTGCTTACTGTGATGTCCTTCAAGAATGCAACTGCAGTCATAACATATGGGTTGTCCTGCCTCAGGCAGCCCTCGGTCGGCCGGATTCCAAAGTCTGGGTCCGACGTCGGCTGATGTCGCATTTCTCTCCGACGTCAGAGCGGCTGGAGTATATAAGCATCAGCCGACGCCATCTTCTTCAGTCAGTCTTGCCGTGCGGTGCCCGAAGCAGAAGCAGTTCGCAAGTGCCGGTCAGTCAGCTCCTGTATTCTTCGAAACCGAAGACATCAAAAAAGCTAAGTACTCCGTTGGGGACCTTTTCTTGCCTCAGCCGATGTCAGAATTAACTGAAAAAGTAAATAATTGTTTGTCTTGTGGTAAACAAATACCTCATAAGGATTTCCATTCTTACTGCCTCCCTTGCCTTGGCCCAGACCACGACGTCTCAGCCTGTGCCGCCTGTACTCGCTTCAATAAGCGCACTCTCAGGCGCCGGGCGGAGTTCGCTGAAGACTTTTTTGGCGAAGCTTACATTATGCCGTCGGAACAGCCGGCTACACATATTTCTAAAAAACGGAAAGACCTCCTCGGCCCGCAACTTCCTCCGACTCCACGCCAAAACTTACCGCGAGTGCCCTGGTTCCCTCTGAGGTGGTTATTCCACCGCTTGGAACCGAAGACACTGCACTACCGATACCTCCGACACCGGAGGCCTCACCGACGCCAATTATTGATTTTCCTCCGGATACTGTAACCGAGGAAATGCGAGAGACCATTGCTGTGGATAAGGTTACCCCTGCACGTGGGGCTGCCAGGCCTCCCATGTCTATGTCTATCAAGGCCTACACACGTGCTAAGGCAGCAAGCCAGGCCAAGCCTGCAAGCCAGGCCAAGCATCACTCTGCTAAAACCTTGCCTCAGCCTAACCCTGAAGCTCAAATCATGTCCTTGGCCGCAGATCTAATTTCTATGATCAGAGGCTCCCAGGCCCATCCTGAGAGAGGATCCCAGCCTCCTCCTGATAAGAGGCCCAGGGTTGAACCACCTGACCCCCTTTCTTCAGATGAAGATTCTGGGGACTCTGTGCTTTCCGAATCCCAGGAACCCCCTTTTCAGACTTTCGAGGATTCGGATGCAGAGGATTCCATTCCTTCAGCCTCTCCTCCTCAGGATATTTCTTTTGGGGAAGTTCTGCATTCCATGAGGGAGCATTTCCAGTGGCAAGGTCAGGAATTTTCTGATTCCAGGAAGCGCCTTCGAACTTTCCTTAAAAAGCCACAACACAGACCCTTAGCTATTCCTCCTGTGCTTGATGTGTTGGATGACCTTTACTCTGACTCCAGTGCTACCCCTGATTCTCTGCCACCGGCTCCTGTCAAGCCTGACAGATACTATAGGGTCCCTGAAACCCATTCTCATTTCTTTAGGGCCCATGCTGTAGACTTAGAAACTATTTCCCAGGGGCCTAAGGGGTTTCTGCTACCACTTCAAAAATCCTTTGCCTTCCGACAGAGGCAAGGTCCTTAGAGATGGGGAAGAAGGTTTACACCTCTACTACCTTAACTATGAGAGCTCTCAATTGTCTGTTTCATATGTTTCAATATCAGGATTCCCTGTTGGTGATTTACAGAAAAAATTTGCCTCTCCTGACCCTTTAGATAGGAAGTCTTTGCAGGAGGCTGTCCATAACACTCAGCAGGTTAGCAATCATTTTCTGCAGTGTGGCTATGATGCATTGGAAGCTTCATGTAGGGCAGCTATGACAGGAGCGGTCATTCGTAGACATGCATGGTTAAAAGAGCAACCCTTACCGGATCATGTTAAGGAAAAGCTACTGGATGCTCCCTTGGAAAAGAACAAACTTTTTGGTGATCATGCTAAAGATGTGTTAAAGACCATTGAAGAAAAAGCCAAGTCAGTTCAGACAGTCAAAGATTTTCTCCAGGTTCAGCCCCCCAGGTTCAGCAGGAACTGGCCTTCTAAAAACTGGTCATTCCCAAATCTTGAAAAATTTCAAAGGGGCAAGAACAGGTGTGCCCGTGGCAGAGGACAATATAGAGGATCCTACAGGGGACGCCAATGGCAACCAACAAACCAAAGAGGTGACACAGGGGTTTCCCCTGTCACTCAGGGAAAATCTCAATGACTTGACTCTAACTTCTCCGACCAGGGAGCAAAAACAAGCCCCTTTGGGAGGAAAGTTATCTCTGTTCTCAGAAAATTGGCACAAACTGATAAAAGACAAATGGATATTGGACATTATAGATCATGGTTACAGGTTCTATTTTCATACCTTACCAAGAAAACAAGGCATGCCAAATCTTCCACAAAATCAAAAGGCAGAGGCTATCAAGCACATTTCTCTGCTGGCTCAGATCAAAGCAATAGAAAAAGTGCCTCAACAAGAACAAGGCCAGGGGTTTTACTCAAGACTGTTCCTTGTTCCAAGAAAACAAAATCAATGGAGACCGATACTGGACTTGTCCGCTTTAAACACTTTTCTCATAGTATCAAAGTTCAAAATGCTGACCTTACAGCAGCTCCTTCCCATGCTGGGCAAGGGGTCTTGGCTGATTACTCTGGACCTCAAGGAGGCATACCTGCATGTCCCTATCAGACACAGCTGCAGAAGATATCTCAGATTTCTTGCAGGGCCAGAGCATTATCAATTCTCAGCATTGCCTTTTGGCTTATCTACTGCACCCAGAGTATTCACGAAATGCCTGGCATCAGTAATTGCTCATTGCAGACTCCAGGGGATTCAAATCTACCCCTACCTGGACGATTGCCTCATACAAGTGGACAACGAACTAACCTTGACAAAAAACTTGAATTATGTCATACACTTGCTACAGGCTTTGGGGTACACAGTCAACTTTCAAAAGTCAAGACTTTTACCATCCCAGCAAATAACTTTTTTAGGAGCCAAACTAGACACAGCCTCTCCAATGGCCTACTTGACAGAAGACAAGCAAGAGCAGTTAACTCATTACTTCAAAAGTTTAGCAAAACTCTCCCAGATGACTGCAAGGAGATTCGTACAGGCACTGGGGTTCATGGCATCTTGCATTCTCCTGGTCCCACTAGCAAGACTACACATGAGAAAACTTCAATGGTATCTAAAGAGCTTATGGTCTCAGCACAACAACAACCTAGAAGCTATTATCCCACTCATTCCATGTCTTCAAAAGGAATTTCTATGGTGGGCCTCAGCAAGTCAGTCAAATACAGGCATGCCGTTCAAAAAACCTCAGACAACACAGACCATTACCACAGACGCCTCAGACCATGGATGGGGGGCGCACATGGAAGGCAGATGTATTCAAGGACAATGGAATCCAAAGGAAGAACATCTGCATATCAACCAAAAAGAAATGCTGGCAGTAATGCATGCCATCGAGGCCTTTGGACATCAACTTCATCAAGGCCACCTTCTAATAAGGACAGACAACACCACTGTGATGTGGTACATAAACAAGCAGGGGGGTACTCACTCTTACCCCCTTTGCAGGCTAACAATGAATCTTTGGGAAAAATCACTGAGTCTGAACATACAGCTACAGTCCCAATTTGTTCCAGGCAGAGACAATGTTCTGGCGGACAGTCTAAGCAGGAATTTCCTAGACCCACACGAATGGAGGTTACATCCAGACATCTTTGCACAACTAACCTCGGCATGGGGCAGGCCAGACGTAGACCTATTTGACTCCCAACTCAATCATCAGCTACAAAAGTTCTGCTCAAGGACAAATCATCCACAAGCATGGAAGATAGATGCTCTCTCATTCAACTGGAGCTCCCTAGTCATCTATGCATTTCCACCTCTGCCACTGATGACCACAGTGTTACTAAAGATCAAAGCAGAGCAGCCAAAGGTAATCCTAATAGCTCCGAACTGGCCGAGACAACACTGGTACCCACTACTACGGAGCATATGTCACAACAAACCGTGGGCCCTTCCCAAATGGCCTCATCTGTTGACTCAACACAACTTCAGGACAGCTCATCCCAACCTCCAGACTCTACAGCTAACAGCTTGGAAGATCACATAAATAACCTCAATTTATCTCTCTCCAAGGAAGTTCAGCGGATACTAACAGAAGCCCGCAGACCATCCACCAGAAGGGCTTACTCAGCCAAATGGAAGCATTTCAGCATTTGGAATACCAACAAGGGTCAAGATGCATCAGTACTGAGCATTCCACTCATCCTGGAGTACTTGGCAGAATTGCTAAATAAGGGACTTTCATACTCTTCCATAAAAATACATGCTTCAGCTATCTCAGCTAGATACAACACTGACCCACCTGTGTTCTCACATTCTTTGCTAAGGCAATTTCTTAGAGGGATCAAGAATATAAAACCTCCCAACAAAGGCACCAGTACCAGCTTGGGATCTCAATTTTGTGTTAGAAAAATTGACTCTACCTCCCTTCGAGCCAGCAGCTTCAGCGGATTTACAATTTCTGTCCTGGAAGACAGCTTTCCTGCTGGCCATTACTTCAGCTAGAAGGGTTTCAGAATTACAGGCACTAATGGCAATACCACCCTTCATAATCTTCCACCAAGACAGGGTCTCCTTACGAACCAATCCTTCCTTTCTGCCAAAAGTGGTATCTAGGGTCTCTCTAAATCAGGCAATTCACCTGCCTACTTTCTTCCCCAGTCCTGAAAACAAAGGGGAAAGACTGTTGCATACCTTGGACATACATAGACAACTTCGCTACTATCTAGACAGAACCAAGATCAGTAGGAAGTCCGATCAGCTATTTGTAGCTTACGCTCCTGGAGTACAGGGAAAAGCAATTTCCAAACAGACAATTTCAAAATGGATTGGACATTGCATCAGATATTGTTATTCCTTCCATGGAAAGAGTGTGCCAGCCAATATCAGACCACACTCTACCAGAGCTACAGCCACCTCCACAGCCTTCTTAAGAGGGGTGCCTACAAAGGGTATTCTAGAAGCTGCTACATGGAGCTCCGTGCATACATTTTCCAAACACTACAACCTCCCTTTATTTTCCAGATCCAGAGCAGGCTTTGCTTCGGCAGTCCTGCAAGGATTGCTAGCTACACCATCCTTTTCCTAGAGCATACCACCTCCCCCAGCTAAGCTATGGTATTCAACCCATATGTTATGACTGCAGTTGCATTCTTGAAGGACATAGTACAGTTTTGTACCTACCATAAATGTAGATGTCCGATAGATATGCAACTGCAGTCGGGTTTTCCCTCCCTCCTTCCTCTCTATGCCTTGGGTCCACTCCTCTCCCTGTTATTTTTAGCTGGGGATATCTGTTATGGTGTATCTGTTTATTGCTTACTTATTTGTCTGGAAACCTATTTTTGTTTTACAAATTTGATTTCGGCCTTCCTTGGAGGGCACCTGGCATCTGGGGCAAGAAACACTGAAGAAGATTGCGTCGGCTGATGCTTATATACTCCAGCCGCTCTGACGTCGGAGAGAAATGCGACATCAGCTGATGTTGGACCCAGACTTTGGATTCTGGCCGACCGAGGGCTGCCTGAGGCAGGACAACCCATATGTTATGACTGCAGTTGCATATCTATCGGACATCTACATTTATGGTAGGTACAAAACTGTACTTTTTCTTTTCCACTACCTTTCTGGTGTATTTGTGTTTCCCTTGGGACACCTTTTTGGTTTTATGGGGGCTTCTGACATCAGGGGCAAGAAAGGCTGGAGAAGATGGCGTCGGCTGTCAGCTTTATACCCATGCGCTCTGACGTCAGGGTTCTGGCTGAAACAGCCGACGCCGGACCCATACTTTGATATTCTGGCCGACCTCGGGCTGCCTGCCGGCAGGAGTACCCTACAGTTATGACTGCAACAGTGAAGACACTCGAACATCTACATTTATGGTAGGTATACACAACTGTACTTTCTCAGAACATTCAGAATTTGTCAACATTTTTTGTTTTAACAAAGATTGCTGATATTTGAGCATATGAAACTGACAATTTAAAGCCCTTACAGCCAAGTTAGCAGCAGTGTAAACTTTTCCCCCCATCTGTCCAAAGCCCTAGAATCTCTGTCTGAGGGGACAGGGTTTTTGGCAGAAGCAGCCTTGACCCCTTTGGGACCCTGTGAGATAGTTTCTGGGTCAGCAGCAGGGTTTTTGTAAAGAAATTTATGGGGGTCTGGGACCCTGTAATATCTGTCCGGTTTAACAGAGGCAGGAGGTAAAGAGTCTGGAGACAGGCCGGACTCTGAAAAAGCTTCATCCACTATGTCTAGAACAGGGGGAATTGCAAGAGGTCTGTGCTGAGGAAGTAAAAGAAAGTCTCCAAGTCTTTTCTTAGAATCGGAATAATCCTGGCTCTCCCAATGGAAATGCTCCCTCATGGTATGCAGGGTTTCCCCAAAAGAATAGTCCTCAGGAGGAGAAGCTGAAGGAATAGAATCTTCAGCATCAGAATCCTCATAGGGAGGAACAGAATATCCCTGATCAGAAGAGGAATCAGAGGAAATGGAAACCTGATTAGAGGAATCATATTCAGTGTCTTGCCTAGGCCTTTTATCAGGAGGGGGATGGGAACCCCTGCTCAAAGTAATTAGGTCTTCGACCATTTTGAGCATCTGTTTCTTAGGCATAGAAGCCTGTCCTGGAGAATGCTGAACTGGTTTCCTTGTCTTTAAAACTGTTTTGAGACTTTGTCTTGAATGCTGAAGTAGGCTTTATATAAAGTTATGTAGGTCTGAAGACACCCTCAGAAGCCGATGCCTGCTCAGCAGCTCCAGACCCATCTGAGGGATTAATTTCCAAAGGGCCAATACCTTGAGTAGCCAGAGGCCTAGCTGTCTCCATGTGGGAGGCGGCCTGTGGCTCTGAGGTAGCGTGAGTCAAGGGCTGCGAAAGTGCCTCACTGAGCACCGGCGAACCGGTGACTGGCCTAGAAGAGGCTTCGTCATCGGTTTTGGACCTCGGATGCTTGTCCTTGTCTTTATCCATGCGCTTTTTATGAATTACGGTCGTCGGTTGTCCGATGGCATTATGTAGTTAAACCTTCTGCCAAAATAATGAAAAGCAAAATCGTACCGACGCTTAATAGTGCGTTGGTTAAATCTAGCACAAAACCGACAACTATCAACGTCGTGGTCAGGGCCTAGGCAAGGAATACAGTAAGAGTGGAAATCCTTAAGAGGTATTTGCTTCCCACAAGAAATACAATTGTTAACTTTTTCTGACATTGGTCTGGAGCAAGAAAAAAGTTTCCCCAACGGGGTACTTAACTTTAAGACTTCAGATCTGAAATTCGATTTTGAAAATCTCAGGAGTCGGCCGACCGGCACTTGCGAACTGCTTTTGCTTCGGGCACCGTGCTGCAAGAAAGACTGAAGAAAATGGCGTTGGCTACATCTTGTATACCCCTGGCACACTGACGTCAGGGAAGAGGTGACAGCAACCGACGCCAGACCAGAACTTTGGAATTCAGGCCGACTGCGGGTAGCCTGCCAGCAGGATAACCCAAGTGTAATGACTGCAACAGTGAAACACGATGAACATCTTTAGTTTTGTCCAAGTAGAATCTAAGTTGTCTGTGTACATCCCAAAAATGCAAAATTCTCTCCCCCTTGTTCTGTGGATTTGGATAAAAAGTTGGCAGATGAATAGTTTGATTAAGAACCACACTGTACACCACCTTAGGCATAAATGTTGGGTTTGTCCTCGGAGAGACCCTTTCTGGATAAAGCATGATAAAAGGTTCCACAGCCACGAGTGCCTGTAGCACTGAAACCCATCTTGCAGAAGTTATTGCTAGGAGCAGAGCTGTTTCCAAGATAAAAACTTTATATCTGCAGTAGCAGCTGGCTCAGAAGGAGGCAGGGTGAGTTTTTCCAAGACATAGTTGAGGTCCCATGCAGGCATTGGTGATCTCCTTGGAGGCCTTCAGTTTTTGGCTCCTCTGAGGTACTGCTTTAATAAAGGATGAGAAAAGATTTGTGGCTCTGTATTGTAATGAGCCGAAATGGCAGAGGCTTGAATTTTAATTGATGAAAAAGATAGGCCTTTGTCCAGCACCTCAGTTAAGTATTGCCAAATCTGAGGAATATTTGGAATAGCTGTATCAGTTCCTTGTGCCTGGTTCCAAGCACAGAATCGCTTCCATTTTCCAGCAAGATTTTCTAGTACTAGGCCTTCTGGTGTCCAAAATGACATCCATCACAGCTTTACTGAGAGGTGTGTTTTGTATGACTACATTATCTGCCATGCTGCCAGGTTTAAGGTACTGAGTTGGCTGTGTAGGATCTGATTGTTTTGCTGGGACAGTAGATGAGGTATTTGAGGTAAGGTCCAAGCTGGGCATTGCGACAAGTTCCTTAGGATTGGATACCAGCCTCTGCCATTTCAGCTCACTACAATACGGAACCACCAATTTTTTCTCATCCACTGCTAAGACAGTTTCTCAGGGGGGCTAAAAACATAAGACCTCCAAAGAGAGCTCCAATGCCTACATGGGACCTCAATTTTGTTTTGGAAAAACACACTGCTTCCTTTTGAGCCTGCCAATACAGCAGAGTTAAAATATTTGTCATGGAAAACCACTCTTCTCCTAGCAATAACTTCAGCAAGAAGAGTCTCCGAGTTACAGGCACTAATGGCTGTGGAACCTTTTTATTATTTTCCATCAGGACAGGGTTTCTCTAAGGACAAGCCCGACTTTTATGCCTAAGGTAGTGTCCTTAACCAAACCATTCATTTGCTTACCTTTTTATCCAAACCCACAAAATAAGGGGGAAAGACTTCTGCGTACTTTAGACATTCACAGACCGCTATGCTTTTACTTGGACAAGACTAAAGCCTTCAGAAAGACTGAGCAACTCTTAGTGGCATATGCTGCAGGTTCCCAAGGAAAAGCCATTTCAAAGCAGACCGTTTCAAAATGGATAGTCCACCGCATTCATTTCTGCTATTCACAACATGGCAAATCAGTGCCCAAGGGCATTAGGCCACATTCTACCAGAGCAGCAGCCATTTCAGCAGCCTTCCTCAGAGTACCACCAACCAAGGATATTTTGGAGGCTGCAACATGGACTTCAGTGCACACTTTTACAAAGCATTACCATTTACCTCTCTACTCTAAATCCAGAGCAGGCTTTGCCACTGCAGTTCTGCAGGGTCTCATAGCCACTCCAAACTCTATTTAGGCCCAGCCGCCCAACCTCAGCTTTGGGATTCAACCCAAGTGTAATGACTGCAACAGTGAAACACGATGAACATAGTACAGTTGTGTTCCTACCATAAATGTCAATGTTCGAGTGTATTCACTGTTGCAGTCCAGGTTACCCTCCCACCATCCCCCTTTTTTCTTTTCTGGGACTTTTCTGTACCTGTGTGGTCTAATTGCTTGTAGATGAAGGTTATGTGCATGCTTTTTTATGGTCATAATTTTTACAGCCTACCCTTTTGGGGTCAGCTGACATCTGGGGCAAGAAAAATTGAAGAAAATGGCGTCGGCTGCATATTTTATACCCCTGGCACACTGAGGTCAGGGAAGAGGCGACAGCAACCGATGCCGGACCAGGACTTTGGAATTCAGGCTGACTGCTGGTAGCCTGCCAGCAGGATAACCCAAGTGTAATGACTGCAACAGTGAATACACTCGAACATCTACATTTATGATAGGTACACAACTGTACTTTTTCCGAAAGACAGAGCAATTACTAGTGGCATACGCCACAGCATCACAAGGAAAGGCCATCTCCAAGCAGACTATTTCAAAGTGGATAGGTCACTGCATTCGTTTCTGCTACTCACAACATGGCAAACCAGTGCCTAAGGGCATTAGGCCACATTCAACCAGAGCTGCAGCCACTTCTGCAGCCTTTCTCAGGGGAGTACCAACCAAAGACATTTTGGGGGCTGCTACTTGGAGTTCAGTGCATACCTTTACAAAGCATTACAATCTGCTTCTTTTACTCTAAATCCAGGGCAGGCTTTGCCACTGCAGTTCTGCAGGGCCTCGTAGCCGCTCCTAATGCTGTTTAGCTCCAGCCCCCCAACCGTAGCTTTGGGACTCAACCCAAATGTAATGACTGCAACAGTGAAACACGAAGAACTTAGTACAGATGTTCATCGTGTTACCCTGCTGCAGTCATCACACTTGGGTTAATCTTCCATCAGGTGGTCCCACAGTCGGCCAGAGTTCCAAAGTCTTGGTCCGGCATCGGTTGCTGTCGCTTCCTCCCTGACGTCAGTGCTCCAGGGGTATACAAGAGGCATCCAACGCCATTTTCTTTAGTCTTTCTTGCCACGTGGTGCCCGAAGCAGAAGCAGTTCGCAAATGCCGGTCGGCCGACACCTGACATTTTCGAATCGAATTTCAGTCCGAAGTTTTCAATAAAGCTAAGTACCCCGTTAGAGAACCTTTTCTTGCCTCAGTCCGATGTCAGAAAAAGTTAACGATTGCATTTCTTATGGGAAGCAAATACCTCATAAGGATTTCCATTCTTATTGTATTCCTTGCCTAGGCCCAGACCACGACGTCACAGGTTGTCTGTTTTGTGCTAGGTTTAATAAACGAACTATCAAACGCTGTTTTGACTTCGGATGACATTACTTTGGTAGGAAATTTAAATATATCATGCCGTCGGAGCAGCCGACGACCGGCATGCATAAAAAAACGCAAGGATAAGGACAGGCAGCCCAGAACCAAGCCAGACTCCGAGGCTTCTGCTGGGCCTTTCAAGGATTTTCAGTGAGGTGCCTACGCACAGCCCCTGATGACTGCAGAAATGGAACCCCAGACAGCTTCGGATTCTCAAGCGGAGTGTACTAGGCCATCGCAGCCTTCTTCATTAGGCCCTTCTGACACCGGAGTAGAAGGTGATCCCGGTGCAGTAGAAACGCCTTCGGTTTCAGAAGGTGTCTTCAGACCGACTACACTCACCATTAAATCTTATGCTAAGCTAAAAACTCCATTAAAACCAAAAAAGACTGTACATCAGTCTCCTGTTCAAGGCCCCATGCCTAAGAAACAGATGCTTAAGATGGCTGAAGATTTGATCACCCTAATCAGGGGTTCCCATCCCCCTCCTGATAAAAGGCCAAGACAAGAGGAGGATTATGCTTCCTCTGACCAGGTTTCTATTTCCTTAGATTCTTCTGAGGAACAGGATTATGCTTTTCCCCCTTATGAAGACTCTGATGCTGAAGACTCTATTCCTTCAGCATCTCCCCCTGAAGACTACCCCTTTGGTGAAACTTTAAATACCATGAGGGAACATTTCCACTGGGAAGGCCTGGACTACTCTGATTCTAATAAAAGGCTCCGAGAGTTTCTTTTACTACCCCAGCACAGACCACTTGCTATCCCTCCAGTTTTAGATATTGTGGATGATGTTTACTTAGAGTCTAGTCTAAATCCAGACTCCCTACCTCCTGCTCCAGCCAAACCAGACAGATACTACAGAGTACCTGACAGACAAATTCCTTTATAAAAGCCCTCTGGCTGACCCAGAAACAATTTCCCAGGGTCCCAATGGGGCTAAAGCTTCTATGGCTAAAAATCCTGTACCCCTCTGAAAGGGATTCCAGAGCCCTAGATAGATGGGGAAAGAAGATATACACCTCAGCTACTCTGGCTATGAGAGCATTAAATTGTCAGTTTCACATGCTGAAATATCAGCAATTCCTAATGTCTCAATTAAAACAAAAACTGAGCACACATTATGAACAGGCTGAATTCAAGGAAATGCAGGATCTGTTGCATGCAACTGAACAGGTGGGCAAACATACTTTACAATGTGGATTTGATTCATTGGAAGCTTCCTGTAGAGCAGCTGTTACTGGGTCTGTCTTACGCAGACATGCTTGGTTAAAAGAACAAACCCTACCTGATCATATTAAAGCAAAATTATTGGATGCACCTTTACAGCAGGATGTCTTATTTGGTGTCAAAGCAGAAGAGGTTTTAAAGAAAATGGAGAATAAGGCAAAGTCTATGCAGACGGTCAAGGATTTTTTTACAGGTACAACCCCCTCATTTCAGCAGAAATTGGCCAACAAAAACCTGGTCCTTTCCAGCTTCTGACAGACCACAGAGGGGCAAATACAGACGCCCAAGGGGCAGAGGTCCGTCACAAGGCCCTTACAAACCACGCCAATGGGGTGCCGCAACCCAGAAAGGAGGTGAAGACAGGCTCCAAGCTAGCAGAAGACAAACACAATGACTCAACCCTCCAACTACCAAGCAAATCTTTCTTGGCAGCTCCCTTGGGAGGAAAATTAGCACTTTTTGCAGACAACTGGCACATCATCACAAAAGACAAATGGTCCTAAACATGGTCTCACAAGGATACAGATTCCACTTTCATACCTTGCCAAGGATAAAAGGAATGCCAAACCTGCCACCAAATCAATGGGCAGAGGCACAAAAACAAATTACAGCTCTCATGGATATGAGAGCTATTCAACAGGTACCTACACAGGAGCAAGGACAAGGATTTTACTCGAGACTCTTTCTAGTCCCCAGAAAGGACAAAGCATGGAGACTCATTCTGGATCTTTAAATTCTGAACAACTATCTGCAAGTACCAAAATTCAAGATGCTAACACTACAGCAGCTTCTTCCCATGCTGGGCAAGAAGGCTTGGCTAGTAACGCTGGATTTCAAGGAGGCATACCTGCATATCTGTATCAGACAAAATTGCAGAAGATACCTCCGCTTCATTGCAGGTTCAACCCATTATCAATTCTCTGCACTGTCCTTTGGCTTATCTACTGCACCCAGGGTCCTCACAGAATGCCTGGCACCAGTAATTGCATACTGCAGACAAAGAGGAATTCAAATATACCCATACCTGGACGACTGCCTTATTCAAGCAGAAAGCAAGGACATTCTTTTAAAACATCTGGCATATGTCAAACACCTTCTAAGTTGCCTAGGGTACACAGTAAACGAAAAGAAATCATAACTAGTGCCCTCACAAAACATAATATTCCTGTGTGCCAGCTTGAATACAATGGCCCAGATGGCTTATCTCACGCCAGACAAGCAACAACAGCTGACTCAATACTTCAAAATAATGGCAACAAAGACCCAACTCCCTGCAAGAAAAATTCTCAGGCCTTGGGATTCACGGCATCTTGCATACTACTAATACCATTTGCAAAACTGCATATGAGGAAATTACAATGGTACCTGAAAAGCGTATGGACTCAGCACAGCCACAACTTGGAAACAATTATACCACTCATTCCCTGCCTTCAACAGGAGTTTCTATGGTGGGCACAGGCATGTCACCTCAACAAGGGTCAGCCTTTCACATTACCCACAGCCAGGCAAACTATGACAACAGATGCATTGGACTATGCCTGGGGAGCACACATGGCAGGACAGTGCATTCAGGGCAAATGTACTACTGATCAAAGGCATCTGCATATCAATCAAAAGGAAATGCTAGCAGTACAGAATGCCCTAACAGCTTTCAAGGACCTCTTATACCCAGGACAGCTAATAATAAAGATTGGACAATACTACAGTAATGTGGTACATCAACAAGCAAGGGGACACACATTCCTACCCTCTATGCAGGCAAGCAATGACCTTGTGGAACTCAGCACTGTCTTACCAAGTTCAACTACAAGCACAATTCCTGCCAGGAAAGAAAAACACATTGGCAGATGACCTAAGCAGAAACATCATGGATCCCCACGAGTGGAAACTGGATCTACAATTATTTGCAAATGATAACTCAGAAATGGGGATGCCCAGACGTAGATCTGTTTGCCAACCCCCAAAACTAGCAACTTCAAAAATTTTGTACAAGGACATTCCACCCACAAGCTTGGAAAGTGGATGCCCTCTCATTCAGTTGGAAAACATTAACAGTGTATGCCTTTCCTCCACTGCCTCTTCTAGCAAAGGTGCTGCTGAAAGTCAGATTAGAGAGGCCACAAATGATGCTCATTGCACCAGACTGGCCACGCCAGCACTGGTATCCAACATGGCCCACGGCCCACCATGGATTTTACCACAAATTCCTCACCTGCTCACCCAGCGAGACAATCAAATTCTACACAGCCAGCTCAAGACTTTAAACCTGGCTACATGGCAAATTACCTAAACAATCAACCAACACCTCTATCCAAAGCTGTTATGGATGTCATTCTGGAGGCCAGAAGGCCCAGCACCAGGAAAACCTATTCAGACAAATGGAAAAGATTTTGCACCTGGAACCAGGCTAAAGGCCAAAATCCCCTTGATCCAAACATTCCTCAGATTCTACAATATTTAACTGAGATGTTGCACACAGGACTTTCCTTTTCATCTATTAAGATCCATGCCTCAGCAATTTCAGCTCATTACAACACGGATCCTCCTTTATTTTCACATCCACTCCTAAGACAGTACCTCAGAGGGGCTAAGAACATAAGACCTCCCAGGAGAGCACCAACACCTACTTGGGATCTCAACTTTGTTCTGGAAAAACTTACACTGCTGCCCTTTGAACCAGCTTTCTCAGCTGATTTAAAGTTTCTGTCATGGAAAACTGCCCTGCTGCTAGCAATAACTTCAGCTAGAAGAGTCTCAGAGCTACAGGCACTAATGGCAGTGGAGCCTTTCTTAATTTTTTATCAAGACAGAATCTCTCTACGAACTAACCCTTCCTTTATGCCAAAGTTGGTATCCACTGTGGCCCTAAACCAAACCATTCATTTGACCACCTTTTTTCCAAATCCCCAGAACAAAGGAGAAAGACTCCTGCACTCTTTGGACATTCACAGACAATTACGTTACTACTTGGATAAAACTAAGGCTTTCAGAAACTCTGACCAGCTCTTTGTAGCCTATGCTGCAGGATCGCAAGGAAAAGCAATCTCAAAACAGATTATTTCAAAATGGATAGGACATTGCATACGTTTCTGCTACACGCATCATGGGAAACCGGTACCTGCTAGCATTAGGCCCCACTCCACCAGGGCTACAGCTACATCAGCAGCCTTTCTCAGGGGGGTGCCAACCAAGAATATTCTGGAAGCTGCAACTTGGAGTTCAGTGCACACCTTCACCAAACACCATCACTTACCTCTATATTCTAAGACTAGAGCTGGCTTTGCCACTGCAGTTTTGCTGGGCCTACTAGCTTCTTCTAACCCTGTTTAACTCCACCACCCATCCTTAGCTTTGGGATTCAACCCAAGTGTGATGACTGCAGCAGGGTAACACGATGAACATAGTACAGTTTTGTACCTACCATAAATGTAGATGTTCAAGTGTTCACCCTGCTGCAGTCCAGGTTACCCTCCATCCATCCCCTCTGAACTAGCTGGACTTATCCATACCTTTCTATCCTATACAACCTCTGTGGTGTATTTGCTTGTGACTGAAAGTATTTTATTTTTACATGTATATTTTTATATAGCAATATGTATTGCCTACCTATTGGGGGCACCTGACATCTGGGGCAAGAAAAACTAAAGAAAATGGCGTTGGATGCCTCTTGTACTTCCTCAGAGGGGTACCAACCAAGGATATTTTGGAGGCTGCAACATGGACTTAAGTGCACACTTTTACAAAGCACTACCATTTACCTCTCTACTCTAAATCCAGAGCAGGCTTTGCCACTGCAGTTCTGCAGGGCCTCATAGCCACTCCAAACTCTGTTTAGGCCCAGCCGCCCAACCTCAGCTTTGGGATTCAACCCAAGTGTAATGACTGCAACAGTGAAACACTATGAACATAGTACAGTTGTGTTCCTACCATAAATGTCAATGTTCGAGTGTGTACACTGTTGCAGTCCAGGTTACCCTCCCACCATCCCCCTTTTTTCTTTGCTGGGACTTTTCTGTACCTATCTATTCTATACAACCTATGTGGTGTATTTGTTTGTAGATGAAGGTTATGTGCATGCTTTTTATGATCATAATTTTTACAGCCTACCCTTTTGGGGTCACCTGACATCTGGGGCAAGAAAAATTGAAGAAAATGGCGTTGGCTGCATATTTTATACCCCTGGCGCACTGACGTCAGGGAAGGGGCGACAGCAACCGACCGGACCAGGACTTTGGAATTCAGGCCGACTGCGGGTAGCCTGCCAGCAGGATAACCCAAGTGTAATGACTGCAACAGTGAATACACTCGAAAATCTACATTTATGGTAGTTACACAGCTGTACTTTTTCAGAAAGACAGAGCAATTGCTAGTGGCATACGCCACAGCATCACAAGGAAAGGCCATCTCCAAGCAGACTATTTCAAAGTGGATAGGTCACTGCATTCGTTTCTGCTACTTACAACATGGCAAACCAGTGCCCTAAGAACATTAGGTCACATTCAACCAAAGCTGCAGCCTTTCTCAGGGGAGTACCAACCAAAGACATTTTGGAGGCTGCTACTTGGAGTTCAGTGCATACCTTTACAAAACATTACAATCTGCCTCTTTACTCTAAATCCAGGGCAGGCTTTGCCACTGCAGTTCTGCAGGGCCTCATAGCCGCTGCTAATGCTGTTTAGCTCCAGCCCCCCAACCATAGCTTTGGGACTCAACCCAAATGTAATGACTGCAACAGTGAAACACGAAGAACATAGTACAGTTGTGTATACTTACCATAAATGTAGATGTTAGAGTGTATTCACTGTTACAGTCCAGGTTACCCACCCGCCATCCCCATTATTTTTGCTGGAACTTATCTCTACTTCTCTAATCTATACAACCTAGAATGGTGTATTTGCTTATAGAGGAAGGTAAAAAATTATTTTGGTGCATGTATGTTTTATTTACCTAATTTTAGCCTACCCTTTTGGGGGCACCTGACATCTGGGGCAAAAAAAACTAAATAAAATGGCGTCGGCTGCATCTTTTATACCCCTGACGACCTGACATCAGGGAAGAGGCGACAGCAACTGACGCAGGACCCAAGACTTTGGATTTCAGGCCGACTGAGGGCAACCTGCCAGCAGGATAATCCAAATGTAATGACTGCAACAGTGAATACACCCGAACATCTGCATTTATGGTAAGTGTACACAACTGTACTTTTTGATTCTTTGGAGGTCTCCTGCAGGGCCGCAGTTACGGGTTCTGTAATTAGAATGCATGCTTGGTTAAAGGAACAAAATCTGCCTGATCATGTTAAAGTTAAATTATTAGATGCACCTTTACAGCATGACACTTTGTTTGGTGTTAAGGCAGAAGAGGTGTTAAAGAAAATGGAGGACAAAGCTAAATCTATGCAAACTCTCAAAGATTTTTTGCAAGTACAGTCACCTAGGTTTAGTAGACACTGGCCTACAAATAATTGGTCCTTTCCTGTGTCAGACAGACCTCGAAGGGGCAGATCCAGACGCCCTAGGCGCAGATCCCAGGCACAAGGTTCATATAGGTCAAAGCAAATGGGGTGCTTCTACCTCCAAAGTTGGAGAAGACAAATCACAGACATACAGGAAACAGTCCCAATGACTTCCCCCTGCCGGCACCAAGCACTTATGTCCTAGCAGCACCCTTAGGGGGAAAATTAGCACTTTTTTCTCAAAATTGGCACATTATAACCCAGGACAAGTGGGTTCTAAATATAGTGTCACAAGGCTACAAGTTCCATTGTCATACCCTGCCAAAGGCAAACGGATGGCCAGATCTCCCAAAAAATCAATGGGCAGAGGTGCAAAAACAAGTCTCATCCCTCATGGTCATGGGGGCCATTCAACAAGTACCAGAGCAAGAGCAGGGACAAGGATTTTACTCAAGACTGTTCTTGCTAGCCAGAAAGGACAACGCCTGGAGACCAATACTGGACCTATCTCTTCTGAATACATTCCTGGATATACCAAAATTCAAAATGTTAACTTTGCAGCAGCTTCTGCCCATGCTGGGCAAGAATGCTTGGCTTGTGACTTTAGACCTAAAAGAGGCATACCTGCATGTCCCAATAAGACAGTCATGCAGAAGATACCTCAGATTCAAGGCTGGCTCAATGCATTACCAATTCTCTGCACTGCCCTTTGGCTTATCTACTGTGCCCAGGGTCTTTACAAAGTGCCTGGCACCAGTAATTGCATTCTGCAGACAGAGGAATACAAATATATCCTTACTTGGACGACTGTCTAATTCAAGTAGAGAACAAGGACATTCTTCTACAGCATCTGGTGTTTGTGAAAAGACTTCTAACATGCCTAGGGTACACAGTCAACGAAAAGAAATCAAAACTAGTACCCTCTCAAGAGATAATATTCCTGGGCGCAAGCTTAAATACAACTGCCCAGATGGCTTATCTCATGCCAGACAGACAATGGCAACTGACTACCTATTTCAAAATGTTGGTAACAAAGGCCGAGTTATCTGCAAGAAAATTTCTGCAGGCTTTGGGCTTCATGGCATCCTGCAGCCTACTAATTCCATATGCAAGACTGCATATGAGGAAACTTCAGTGGAACCTAAAAAGTGTTTGGACTCAACATTGCCACAGCCTGGAAACAATGATTACTCTCATTCCCTGCCTGCAACAGGAATTTCGATGGTGAGCGAAGGCTTGTCACCAGAACAAGGGCAGCCATTCACTTTACCCCCCGCCAGGCAGACACTAACAACTGATGCTTCAGATTATGCCTGGGGGGCCCACATGGCAGGAAGATGCATTCAGGGCACATGGTCCTCAAACCAAATGCATCTACATGTCAATCAAAAAGAGATGCTAGCTGTTCAAAATGCCCTGACATCCTTCAAAGACCTACTTCATCCGGGACAACTACTGATAAAGACAGACAACACCATGGTCATGTGGTATATAAGCAAGCAGGGGGGCACACATTCTTACCCCCTTTGCAGACTAACCATGACTTTGTGGGACACAGCACTGACTTACCAAGTACATCTGCAGGCACAATTTCTGCCAGGAAAGGAAAACTCTGGCAGACGAACTAAGCAGAAACCTCATGGATCCCCACGAGTGGCAGCTTGATCCACAAGTCTTCAGCATGATAACAAGGAAATGGGGATGCCCGGACATAGATCTGTTTGCCTGCCCTCACAATTACCAACTAAAAAGATTCTGCACAAGGACTTTTCACAAACAAGCATTGAAAGTGGACGCCCTATCCCTCAGCTGGAAAAACCTATCAGTATATGCCTTTCTTCCATTGCCTCTCCTCCCCAAGGTTACTCCTAAAGGTCAGACAGGAGATGCCAAAGATGATACTGATTGCCCCAGACTGGCCTTGCCAGTACTGGTATCCAATCCTAAGGAACTTGTCGCAATGCCCAGCTTGGACCTTACCTCAAATACCTCATCTGCTGTCGCATCAAAACAATCAGATCCTACACAGCTAACTCAGTACCTTAAACCTGGCAGCATGGCGGATAATGTAGTCATACAAAACACACCTCTCAGTAAAGCTGTGATGGATGTCATTTTGGATGCCAGAAGGCCTAGTACTAGAAAATCTTATGCTGGAAAATGGAAGCGATTCTGTGCTTGGAACCAGGCACAAGGAACTGATACAGCTATTCCAAATATTCCTCAGATTTGGCAATACTTAACTGAGGTGCTGGACAAAGGCCTATCTTTTTCATCAATTAAAATTCATGCCTCTGCCATTTCGGCTCATTACAATACAGAGCCACCAATCTTTTCTCATCTTTTATTAAAACAGTACCTCAGAGGAGCCAAAAACTGAAGGCCTCCAAGGAGATCACCAATGCCTGCATGGGACCTCAACTATGTCTTGGAAAAACTCACCCTGCCTCCTTTTGAGTCAGCTGCTACTGCGGATATAAAGTTTTTATCTTGAAAAACAGCTCTGCTCCTAGCAGTAACTTCTGCAAGATGGGTTTCAGTGCTACAGGCACTCGTGGCTGTGGAACCTTTTATCATGCTTTATCCAGACAGGATCTCTCCGAGGACAAACCCAACATTTATGCCTAAGGTGGTGTACAGTGTGGTTCTTAATCAAACTATTCATCTGCCAACTTTTTATTCAAATCCACAGAACAAGGGGGAGAGAGAAGTTTGCATTCTAGGGATGTACACAGAGAACTTAGATTCTACTTGGACAGAACCAAAGTTTTCAGGAAGACAGAGCAATTACTAGTGGCATATGCTGCAGGATCACAAGGAATGGCTATCTCAAAGCAGACTATTTCAAAGTGGATAGGCCACTGCATTCGTTTCTGCTACTTACACCATGGCAAGCCAGTGCCTAAGGGCATTAGGCCACATTCAGCCAGAGCTGCAGCCACTTCAGCAGCCTTTCTCAGAGGAGTACCAACCAAAGACATATTAGAGGCTGCTACTTGGAGTTCAGTGCACAACAAAAGCACTATCATCTGCCACTCTACTCTAAATCCAGGGCAGGCTTTTCCACTGCAGTTCTGCAGGGCCTCATAGTCGCTCCTAATGTTGTTTAGCTCCAGCCTCCCAACTATAGCTTTGGGACTCTACCCAAATGTAATGACTGCAACAGTGAAGCATGAAGAACATAGTACAGTTGTGTACACTTACCGTAAATGTAGATGTTCGAGTGTATTCACTGTTGCAGTCTAGGTTACCCACCTGCCATCCCCCTTTTTTCTGCTGGAACTTTTCTTTCCTTCCCTGACTTATACAACCTTTGTGGTGCATTTGCTTGTAGATGAAGGTAAAGTTTATATTGGTGTATGTATTTTTATATAGATATAAATTTTGGCTACTCTTTTAGGGGACACCTGACATCTCGGGCAAGAAAAACTGAAGAAAATGGTGTCGGCTGCTTCTTTTATACCCCTGACGACCTGACATCAGGGAAGAGGTGACAGCAGCCGACGCAGGACCCAAGACTTTGGAATTCAGGCCGACTGAGGGCAACCTGCCAGCAGGATTACCTAAATGTAATGACTGCAACAGTGAATAAACTCGAACATCTACGTTTATGGTAAGTGTACACAACTGTACTTTCTCCTTATTCTGATGTTTATGGAGAAAGACGAGATTTGCAAACCAACATAATTCTGTTGGCACCCTTTAGGCCCCAGCTGCTATGGTTTCCCCTGCTTTTGATCTCATCTTTTGGAGAGGCCACTCACCCTTATGTTCTCACAAATCTGGTAAGTCTCACATGAGCCTTCACTCCCTCGGGTTAACCATGTAGTTTCTTCAGTTCCAGTGATGACCAGGATCTTGCCAGGCCCTGAAATGGGAGTCCAGATCCTCACTGTTGTCTACAGACCAAGTACCAGAAAGACTTATTGAAGTCAATAGACTCACTCTGCTATGTTAGCACTACCTATGGCATGGATCAGTACATACCACTTATACCTGGCGTATTTGAATACTTTTCTCATCTCTTTCCTATAGGCATAATTTTTTCTCAGTAAAAGTTCACATAGCAGGTATTTCTAACTTTAAGGAAGGTAGCATGATGGCCTTGATAACTTTCCTTAAGGTTTCCAAAACCTTCTGTAGGGCACTTTTCTCTTGCATCCTGTAGTCTAGTCAAATAACGTGATTCCTCTGTGAGAGCTTTGTTTAAAACAGCCTGGTTTTCCACCATTTCAACCCACTGCTACAGCAGATCTAAAATTTATCTTGTGAAAAATTACTTCCAATAGGTATTACTTTCAGCGGGAAGGATCTCTGCACTTTGAAGCATTATGTTTTAAGCCTCGGTATCTTATTTACACAAAGAATGTCTATGAGAAGCAACTTGCCATTTATGCCAGAAGTAGCCCCAAGAGTCCAACATCAGCAGAGGTGTCATTGTTCATTTCTAATTATTAAAACCATGGAGAATATTTACTTCATTGTATGGATGTGTAAGGCCAGTTAAAATTTTGCTTAGACCCAGCTCTTTCAGATGAGGCCAATAGTTCTTTTTTGTGCTTTTCAAAGAAAAAAGGATTGGGACTTAAGCTGTCAAAGTCTGTACTATGTATTTGTGTAGCCAGTGTCATAAAATACTGCTATCAAAAATATAGAAAACCCTTGCCAAATCATTCAGTTTCCTATTCGACAAGAGCAAATACCACATCCCAAGCTTTTTAAGCATGTATCTATAGAGTTTATATGTGTAGCTGCAACATGGGCATCACTGAACACGCAAATCATTACAAGTTGTATGTGATTTGTAGATATAGGACATCCTTTGGTACTGCAGTTGTGTATTTATTTCAATCATGGTTCCACCCAAGAGATTGAGTTTGGGACTCTGGAGATGAAACTGTCAGTACCAGGTATAAAAATGATGTACTTAACTGTAGTGTCAAATCTGCAGTGGCATTTTTTCATAGCAATCCTCATCCACCCCCCCACCCCCTCTTCTGAGGTTTAACTGTGTTGTGTTAGGTGCATGTTTCCAGTAAGGTCATTGAGGGTAGCGACCCACCTTTCATGGGTATTCAGAGATCTAAAGAAGGATCCTTAGCAACTAGAAATTATGGGTTAAGGGAAGAGGGGCTGGAAAGCTGTGAGAAAATTTTAGGTGCTGGACTGTCTAAATCCTGCTTCAGTCCTTATGGTTATGGAGTAAACGTAAATCTGGTTTACCTTTACATGTACGAAAATCATTCGTGTGATTGCTCATATGAGCGAATCGTAAGCACGAAACTCAAAACCGCAACAGTTTCCAATGTTCGAAAATAAGCAAATCGAAAAGCAGATTTGCTGATTTTCGAACACAAAAGTCGAATTTATAGTGTAATGAAGTGTAATGCAGGGGGGCAAGCCCCCTGCACCCCCACACCCTCCTACTTTAATATACTAACACAGAGATTGCACTACAGTTGGGAAAGGGTCTGATGTCCTTCAAGAATGCAACTGCAGTCATAACATATGGGTTGTCCTGCCTCAGGCAGCCCTCGGTCGGCCGGATTCCAAAGTCTGGGTCCGACGTCGGCTGATGTCGCATTTCTCTCCGACGTCAGAGCGGCTGGAGTATATAAGCATCAGCCAACGCCATCTTCAGTCTTTCTTGCCGCATGGTGCCCGAAGCAGAAGCAGTTCGCAAGTGCCGGTCGGTCAGCTCCTGTATTCTTCGAATCCAAAGTCATCAAAAAAGCTAAGTACCCCATTGGGGGCCTTTTCTTGCCTCAGCCGATGTCAGAAATTACTGAAAAAGTAAATAATTGTTTGTCTTGTGGTAAACAAATACCTCAAAAGGATTTCCACTCTTACTGCCTTCCTTGCCTTGGCCCAGACCACAACGTCTCGGCCTGTGCCGCCTGTGCTCACTTCAATAAGCGCACTCTCAGGCACCGGGCGGAGTTCGCTGAAGACTTTTTCGGCGAAAAATTCGATTATACAATGCCATCGGAACTACCAACATCGCAGACTCCTAAGAAACGAAAAGACCGGGACCGACATCCCCGGCCCGCGTCTTCCACCTACACCATGCCAAAACCAACCGCAAGTGCCCCGGTTCCCTCTGAGGCGGTTATTTCACCGCTCCGAACCGAAGACACCGCATTACCGATACCTCCGATACTGGAGATCACACCGACGCCAGTTATTGATTTTCCTCCGGATACTGAAACCTAAGGTCACTCCTGCACGTGGACCTGCTAGGCCTCCCATGTCCATGTCTATCAAGGCCTACACACGTGCTAAGGCAGCCAGCAAGACCAAGCACCTTACTGCTAAAGCTTTACCTCAGCCTACTCCTGAAACACAAATCATGACTATGGCCGCAGATTTAATTTCCGTGATCAGAGGTTCCCAGGCCCATCCTGAGAGAGGATCCCAGCCCCCTCCTGATAAGAGGCCCAGGGTTGAACCCTCTGACCCTCTCCCTTCAGATGAAGATTCTGAGGACTCTGTTCACTCCGATAGCCAGGAAGAGCCCTTCCAGACCTATGAGGACTCAGATGCAGAGGACTCCATCCCCTCGGCCTCCCCTCCTGAGGATATTTCTTTTGAGGAAGTTCTGCATTCCATGAGGGAGCATTTTAAGTGGCAAGGCCAGGAATATTCTGATTCCAGAAAGCGCCTTCGAACCTTCCTTAAAAAGCCCCAACACAGGCCCTTAGCTATACCTCCTGTGCTTGATGTTTTGGATGATCTATACTTTGATTCCAGTGTTACCCCTGATACTCTTCCTCCTGCTCCTGCCAAGCCTGACAGATACTATAGGGTCCCAGAAACACATTCTCATTTCTTTAGGGCCCATGCTGTTGATTTAGAAACAATTTCACAGGGACCGAAAGGGGTTTCAGCTACCACCTCCAAAAATCCTTTGCCTTCCAACAGGGAAGCTAGGTCATTAGAAAGATGGGGGAAGAAGGTTTACACCTCCACTACTTTATCTATGAGAGCACTCAATTGTCTCTTTCATATGTTTCAATATCAGGATTACCTGTTAGATG
This sequence comes from Protopterus annectens, assembly GCF_019279795.1. NCBI lineage: Eukaryota > Metazoa > Chordata > Ceratodontiformes > Protopteridae > Protopterus > Protopterus annectens. Next base: position 1,207,777,626 of record NC_056747.1, on the reverse strand, counting down.
ATTTACAGAAAACATTGGCCTCTCCTGAACCTTTAGATCGGAAGTCTTTGCAGGAGGCTGTACATAATTCTCAGCAAGTTAGCAATCACTTTCTTCAGTGTGGATATGATGCATTGGAAGCTTCATGTAGGGCAGCTATGACAGGGGCGGTCATTCGTAGACATGCATGGTTAAAAGAACAACCTCTACCAGATCACGTTAAGGCAAAACTTCTTGATGCACCCTTGGAAAAGAACAAGCTTTTTGGTGCTAATGCTAAAGATGTGTTAAAGTCCATTGAGGAAAAAGCCAAGTCGGTTCAGACAGTCAAAGATTTCCTCCAGGTTCAGCCACCCAGATTCAGCAGGAATTGGCCTTCTAAAAACTGGTCCTTTCCTAATCCTGAAAGATTTCAAAGGGGCAAAAACAGGCGTGGCCGAGGAAGAGGACAATACAGAGGTTCCTACAGGGGACGACAATGACAACCAGCAAACCAAAGAAGTGACACAGGGGTCTCTCCTGCCCCACAGGGACAATCTCCATGACTTTCCTCTACTTCCGCTGACCAAGGAGCAAACAGAAGCTCCTTTGGGCGGAAAATTATCTCTGTTTTCAGACAATTGGCACAGATTGACAAAGGGCAAATGGATTTTGGACATTATAGACCAAGGTTACAGGTTCCACTTTCATACCTTGCCAAGAAAACAAGGCATGCCAAACCTACCACAAAACCAGAGGGCAGAGGCTATCAAGCAAATTTCTCTGCTTGCTCAGATCAAAGCAATAGAAAAAGTTCCACAACAAGAACAAGGCCAGGGGTTTTATTCAAGACTGTTCCTTGTTCCAAGAAAAGAAGCTCAATGGAGACCAATACTGGATTTGTCCACGTTAAACACTTTCCTCATAGTACCAAAGTTCAGAATGCTGACTCTACAGCAACTCCTTCCCATGCTGGGCAAGGGGTCTTGGCTGATTACTCTGGACCTCAAGGAGGCATACCTGCATGTCCCTATCAGACACAGCTGCAGAAGATACCTCAGATTTCTTGCAGGGCCAGAGCATTATCAATTCTCAGCATTGCCATTTGGCTTATCTACTGCGCCCAGAGTATTCACGAAATGCCTAGCTTCAGTAATTGCTCATTGCAGGCTCCAGGGGATCCAAATATACCCGTACCTGGACGACTGCCTCATACAAGCGGACGACAAACTGAGTTTGACAAAAAACTTGAATTATGTCATACAATTGCTACAGGCTCTGGGATACACAGTCAACTTCCAAAAGTCAAGACTTCAGCCATCCCAGCAAATAACCTTCTTAGGAGCCAAACTAGACATAGCCTCTCAAATGGCTTACCTGACAGAAGACAAGCAAAGGAAGTTAACTCATTATTTCAAAGGTTTGGCAAAGCTCACCCAGATGACTGCAAGGAGATTCCTACAGGCCCTGGGTTACATGGCATCCTGCATTCTCCTGGTTCCATTAGCAAGACTACACTTGAGAAAGCTTCAATGGTACCTAAAAAGCTTATGGTCTCAACACAACAACAACCTAGAGACAATCATACCACTCATTCCATGTCTACAAAAGGAATTTCTATGGTGGGCCTCGGTAAGCCAGGCAAACACAGGTATGTCGTTCAAAAAACCTCAGATAACACAGACCATGACCACAGACGCCTCAGACCTTGGATGGGGGGCGCACATGGAGGGCAGATGTATTCAAGGACAATGGTCTCCAAAGGAAACACATCTGCATATCAACCAAAAAGAAATGCTGGCAGTAATGCATGCCATTGAGGCCTTTCGACAACAACTTCAGCAAGGCCACCTGCTAATACGGACAGACAACACCACTGTGATGTGGTACATAAACAAGCAGGGGGGCACCCATTCTTACCCCCTTTGCAGACTGACAATGAATCTTTGGGAAAAATCACTGAGCCTAAACATACAGTTGCAATCCCAGTTTGTTCCAGGCAAAGACAATGTGCTGGCAGACAGCCTAAGCAGGAATTTCCTAGACCCCCACGAGTGGAGGTTACATCCAGAAATCTTCATACGACTCACCTCGACATGGGGCAGGCCAGAAGTAGACTTATTTGCCTCCCACCTCAATCATCATCTACAAAAGTTCTGTTCAAGGACATATCATCCACAAGCATGGAAAATAGATGCTGTCTCATTCAACTGGAACTTCCTAAAAATCTATGCATTCCCACCTCTGCCACTGATGACCACAGTATTACTAAAGATCAAAGCAGAGAAGCCCAAGGGGATCCTAATAGCTCCAGACTGGCCAAGACTACACTGGTACCCACTACTACGGAGCATATGTCACAACAAAAAGTGGGCCCTTCCCCAATGGCCCCAACTTTTGACTCAACACAACTTCAAGACAGAGACGCTGCAGCTAACAGCTTGGGAGATCCCATGAATAACCTCAATCTATCCCTTTCCAAGGAAGTTCAGTGGATACTAACAGAAGCCCGAAGACCATCCACCAGAAAGGTTTACTCAGCAAAATGGAAGAGATTCAACATTTGGAATACCAGCAAGGGTCATGATGCATCATTATTGAACATCCCGCTCATTCTGGAATATTTGGCAGATATGTTACAGAATGGACTCTCATATTCTTCCATAAAAATACATGCTTCAGCTATTTCAGCTAGATACAACACTGATCCACCTGTTTTCACATCCTTTGTTAAGGCAATTCCTTAGGGGAATCAAGAATATAAAGCCACCAAGAAAGGCTCCAGTACCAGCTTGGGACCTCAACTTTGTCCTAGAAAAACTGACTCTACCTCCCTTTGAGCCAGCAGCTTCTGTGGACTTACAATTTCTCTCATGGAAGACAGCTTTCCTGTTGGCAATTACCTCAGCAAGAAGGGTTTCGGAATTACAGGCCCTAATGGCAATACCACCGTTCATAACCTTTCACAGAGACAGGGTCTCCTTACGAACCAACCCTACCTTTCTGCCAAAAGTGGTATCTAGGGTTTCTTTAAATCAAGCAATTCACCTGCCTACTTTCTTTCCCAATCCTGAGAACAAAGGGGAAAGATTGTTGCATACCTTGGACATTCACAGACAACTTAGCTACTACCTGGACAGAACCAAGACCAGTAGGAAGTCTGATCAGCTTTTTGTAGCTTATGCCCCTGGAGTACAAGGAAAAGCAATTTCCAAACAGACTATTTCAAAATGGATTGGACATTGCATCAGATTCTGTTATTCCTTCCATGGAAAGAGTGTACCAGCCAATGTCAGACCACACTCCACCAGAGCTACAGCCACCTCTACAGCATTCTTAAGAGGGGTGCCTACAAAAGACATTCTAGAAGCTGCTACATGGAGCTCCGTGCATACATTCTCCAAACACTACAACCTCCCTTTATATTCCAGATCCAGAGCAGGCTTTGCTTCGGCAGTCCTGCAGGGATTGATAGCTACACCATCCTTTTCTTAGAGCATTCCACCTCCCCCAGCTAAGCTATGGTATTCAACCCATATGTTATGACTGCAGTTGCATTCTTGAAGGACATAGTACAGTTTTGTACCTACCATAAATGTAGATGTCCGATAGATATGCAACTGCAGTCGGGTTTTCCCTCCCTCCTTCCCCTCTATGCCTTGGGTCCACTCCTATCCCTATTATCCTTAGCTGGGGATATCTGTTATGGTATATCTGATGTTCTTCATCTCACATTGCTGCAGTCCTTACACTTGGGTAGTCCGCTGTCCTCGGTCGGCCCGAATATCAAAGTATTAGGCTGACGTCGGTCAAGGCACTTAAGACTGACATCAGAACGTCAGGGTACAAATGCGCATGACCGGCGTCATATCCTCAGTCTTTTTTGCCGCATGGTCCGATGCAGAAGCAGCGTTGCAAGTGCCGTTCGGCGTTCTGAAATTTTCGGAGTTTCAGACAGAGTCAAAGTTGGCTAAGTACCCGTTGGGAATATTTTAGTTTTTCTTGCCTCAGTGGTTTACGGATGTCAGAAAAAGTGAATAACTGTATTTCTTGTGGGAAGCAGATACCGCATAGGGATTATCATACTTTGTGTATTCCTTGTTTGGGGCCTGAGCACGGCGTTGTTGGGTGTCGCTTTTGTGCTAGGTTCAATAAGCGCACTATTAGCGAAGGTTAGATTGTGCCAGGTTGGTCTTGAGCGGTGCAATTATAATATGCCGTCGGATGCTCCGGCGCCGCTTCTTCGAAGCGCAAAGACAAAGCAGCTAAACCCAGGCAGAAGAGTCGTCCGTGCGGACGCCGGTTCTTAGAGGCGTCAGTGGAACGGTTGTTCCGGAGGCTTCTCTGGAGTCCCAGGGGAGACTTTGATATTGCAGGATGTGGCCTCTCAGGAGGCAGGTCAGGCTGAAGGGGCTTCTCAGGTTACTGTACTCCCTCCCTTCCTAGGGTGGTTAGGCCCTCTCCTTCTGTTTCCAAGGCTTCTCCCAGAGGCAGGCCAGGTTTAGCTTCTGTTGGTGTCACTCCTAGTTCTTCAGGATCTGTGCCCAAGAAGCACATGCTTAAAATGGCAGAAGATTTAATTACTTTGATTAGAGGTTCTTTGCCCCTCCTGATAAGAGGCCTAGGGTGGAACCAGAGTTGGGGAGTTTTGAGCAGGCTTGGATGTTTCAGAGTCTTGACTGAAGACTTGCAGGAGTACTCTCCTTATTCTGATTCTGATGCAGATGATTCGACTCCTCCTGCTTCTCCTCCAGAGGATTTTTCTTTTCAGAGACTCTTCATTCCATGAGGGAACATTTTAAGTGGGAAGGTCAGGACTTCTCTGATTCCAGGAAAAGGCTTAGGGAATTTTGCTTTTACCCCAGCATAGGCCTTTGGCTATACCACCTGTTCTGGATGTTGTGGAGGATGTGTTTGCAGAGGCTTGGCACTAATCCTGATTCTTTGCCTCCTGCTCCTGTTAAACCGGATAGGTATTACAGGGTGCCTGAGGCTCATAAATATCTTTATAAGAGTCCTAGGCGGACCCAGAAACTGTTAGTCAGGGACCTAAGGGTGTCAAGGCCTCTGTTGTAAAAAATCCGGTTCCTCCAGATAAAGAGGCCAGAGCTTTGGATAGATGGGGAAAGAAAGTCTATACTTCTTCCACCTTAGCTATGAGGGCTTTGAATTGCCAGTTTCACATGTTGAAATATCAAAACCATCTTCTTTCTCAATTGAAGTCTAAGGTAGATGCTCTGGCGGAAGGCATTGAGTGTAAAGAATTACAAGATTTGGTGCATGTCTCGGAACAGGTGGGTAAGCATTCTTTACAATGTGGTTTTGATGCTGTACAGGCCTCGTCTAGGGTGGCTGCCACTGGTTCAGTTCTTCGCAGGCACGCCTGGATGAGGGATCAGAATTTATCTGACCATGTTAAGACGAGGATTTTGGATGCTCCTTTACAGTCTGATGTGTTGTTTGGTTCACCTGTGGAGTCAGTCTTGAAGAAAATGGAGGACAAGGCTAAGTCTATGCAGGCTGTTAAAGATTTTTTGCAAGTTCAGCCTCCGAAGTTTAGTAGGAATTGGCCTGCTAAGGGGTGGACATATCCTTCTTATGATTGTCAGTCTAGGGGTAGATCTAGACGTGGTAGGGGCAGAGCTCAGAGTTCCTTCAGACCTAGAACGGGGAGTTCACCTGCACAGTCTTGGTGAGGGCAGGGGCCAGTCCTTTCGTAAACAGGCCCAATGACCTACCTTTTCAGCTGCCAGATCCTTCTTGCCTGGCAGCACCTTTGGGAGGAAGGTTGGCACTCTTCAAGGAGAATTGGAGTTTGATTACTCAAGACAGATGGGTATTGGATATCATACACCAAGGTTACAAGTTTTATTTCCATACCTTGCCTCCTTTCAAAGGCATGCCAGACGTTCCTCCTCAGCAAAGACTAGAGGCTCACAAACATTTCTCTGCTACTTCAAATAGGGGCCATACAACCGGTCCCTCTACCAGAAGTGGGCCTAGGATTTTATTCTCGCCTGTTCCTAGTACCAAAAAAGGGGAACACGTGGAGACCAATTTTGGATTTATCTATCCTCAACACATATCTGGACATTCCCAAGTTCAAAATGTTGACGTTACAGCAGCTTTTGCCTCTGCTGGGCAAAGATCACTGGATGGTGACTCTGGATCTCAAGGAGGCTTACCTTCATGTTCCTATCAGGCTCAGTTGCAGGAAGTATCTGCGTTTTCGGGCTGGGACTTCTCATTATCAGTTCTCTGCATTGCCCTTTGGCTTATCTACTGCCCAGAGTGTTCACGAAAGTTCTGGCTCCAGTGATAGCTTTCTTCAGGCTAAGAGGAATACAGATCTATCCTTATTTGGACGATTGCCTGATTCTGGCCCAAGAAAAGGCGAACTTCTTCATCATTTACAGTATGTGATAGCAGTGCTAAGATGCCTGGGGTATTCTGTGAGCGAAATAAAGTCCAGTCTAGTACCCTCTCAGGACATGTGCTTTCTGGGTGTGAGACTGAATACAGCGTCCCAGATGGCCTTTTGACCCCGGACAAACAAAAGAAACTTTCTCTTTACTCCCATCAATTGTCACATCAGTCCAGGCTGACTGCAAGGACAGTCCTCCAAGCCTTGGGGTTCATGGCATCTTGTATTCTGGTGCTTCCCAATGCCAAACTGCATATGAGGAAGCTACAATGGTATCTCAAAATGTATGGACACAGCACTGCCAAGATATGGACACTGTCATTCAGATAATACCTTGCATTCAAAAGGAGTTTTGTGGTGGGCTCAGGAATGTCACCTAAACAAGGGACTCTCTGTGACCCGACCAGAGGCGAGTCAGATTCTAACGACAGATGCCTCAGACAAAGCTTGGGAAGCTCATCTAAATGGAAAGTGGGTACAAGACACGTGGCCTGCCAGACTTCAACATCTACATATCAACTTGAAGGAGATGTTAGCAGTCCAATTTGCATTAATAGCTTTCAAGGATTTACTTCTTCCAGGGCAGGTGTTGGTTCTAACAGACAACGCAACTGTCATGTGGTACATCAACAAGCAGGGGGGAACGCATTCTTATCCTCTATGCAGACAAGCAATGATTTTGTGGGAGACTGCTCTCAATTTACAGCTGAATCTTCAGGCAAGGTTTCTGCCGGGAGCACAGAACTCCTTAGCAGATGTGTTGAGCAGACAAATTATGGATCCCCACGAGTGGAAATTGGATCCTCATGTATCTCAGAAATTGACAGTGTTATGGGGAACTCCAGACATAGAACTGTTCGCTTCACCACTAAATTACCAGTAGCCAAAGTTTTACACAAAAGGTTTCATCCCACAGCTTGGAAAGTGGATGCTCTTTCATTCAAGTGGAGCAATCTTCATGTGTATGCCTTTCCACCTCTGCCTCTCCTCCCAAAGGTACTCCTGAAGGTCAGACAGGACAAGCCAAAGATGATTTTAATAGCTCCAGATTGGCCTCGACAGCACTGGTACCCATTACTGAAAAGTCTGGTGCAGGAGCCTCCATGGCCTTTGCCTTGATTCCACACCTGCTATCTCAGGAGAACAGTCATTTACTCAATGTCAAACTTCACTCTCTACATCTAACAGCCTGGCATATTCTGTTTTAAACCCTGGAGGTGTCAGCTTCCACAGCAAGTTTTGAATGTTATTTTGGAGGCCAGAAGGCCTAGTACAAGGAAAGTGTACGCAGATAAATGGAAGAGATTTTTATTTTGGAGTACAGCAAAGGAATTTGATGTTTCTAAGCCTAATTTAAGTGTGGCTCTTCAATATCTTACTGAGTTACTGGACAAAGGTTTGTCCTTCTCTTCTATTAAGGTTCATGCTGCAGCAATTTCTGCTCACTATGACTGTGACCCACCTTTGTTTTCTCATCCTTTGTTTAAGCAATTCCTTAGAGGGGCAAAGAATATAAGACCCCCAGAGCTCCTACTCCTGCTTGGGATCTCAATTTTGTGTTGGAGAAACTCACTCTACAACCTTTTGAGCCTGCAGCTACTGCGAGTTGAAATATTTATCATGGAAGACTGCTTTTTGTTGGCCATTACCTCTGCGAGAAGGGTTTCTGAATTACAGGCCCTTATGGCGGTTGAGCCTTTCTTAATTTTCCATAAGGATAGGGTATCTTTGCGTACTAATCCTTCCTTTATGCCTAAAGTGGTTTCTAGTGTGGCTTTAAACCAAACTATTCATTTGCCTACTTTTTATGCAAACCCCCAAAATAAAGGGGAAAAGATTTTGCACACTTTGGATATACACAGGCAGTTGCGATATTATTTGAGCAGAACTAAAGGGTTCAGGCAGTCTCAGCAGTTATTTGTTTCATTTGCTTTGGGTTCTCAGGGCAAGCCTGTGTCAAAACAAACTATTTCTAAGTGGATTGGGTTTTGTATTGCTTTCTGTTATTCCCATCATGGTAATGTGATTCCAGCTGGGATTAGGCCTCATTCCACTAGGGCTACTGCCACTTCTACAGCTTTTTTAAGGGGGGTGGCAACTAAAGATATTTTGGAGGCAGCTACTTGGAGTTCAGTGCATACTTTCTCTAAGCATTACCACCTTCCACTTTACTCTAAATCTAGGGCTGGTTTTGCCACTGCAATTTTACAGGGCATTTTGGCAGCTCCTAATGCTTTATAGTTTTGCCATCCTCCCTTACCTCTGCTTTGGGATTCTACCCAAGTGTAAGGACTGCAGCAATGTGAGATGAAGAACATAGTACAGTTTTGTACCTACCATAAATGTAGATGTTCAAGATCCACATTGCTGCAGTCCAATTTACCCTCCCTCCTTCCCTCTGTAGTTAGAGGCGGTTGTGTGGTTTGGGTTGTGAATATTGTGGATATTGTATATATTGTACATATGATTAGTGCAAGGGTGGTTGGTTGTTTTTTGCTGTCTTTTGGTTTTGACCTTTCTTTTTAGGGTCTTCTGACATCTGGGGCAAGAAAAGACTGAGGATATGACGTCGGTCATGCGCATTTGTACCCTGACGTTCTGATGTCAGTCTTAAGCGCCTTGACCGACGTCAGCCTAATACTTTGATATTCGGGCCGACCGAGGACAGCGGACTACCCAAGTGTAAGGGCTGCAGCAATGTGGATCTTCGAACATCTACATTTATGGTAGGTACAAAACTGTACTTTTATTGCTTATTTATTGTCTGGAAACCTATGTTTGTCTTCCAATTTGATTACAGCCTTCATTGGAGGGCACCTGGCATCTGGGGCAAGAAACACTGAAGAAGATGGCGTCTGCTGATGCTTATATACTCCAGCTGCTCTGACGTCAGAGAGAAATGCGACATCAGCCGACATCGGACCCAGACTTTGGAATCCAGCCGACCGAGGGCTGCCTGAGGCAGGACAACCCATATGATGTCCTTCATGGATGCATCTGCAGTCATAACAACTGGGTTGTCCTGTCGTCAGGCAGCCCTTCAGTCGGCCGGATTCCAAAGTCGAGTCGGCTTCGCTGATGTCGCACTTCACCCGCGTCATCTCTGTTGGTCCTTGGGTATAAAGGCATCAGCCGGCGCCATTTTCCTCAGTCTTTCTTGCAGCGTGGCCAAGCAGAAGCTGTTCGCAAGTGCCGGTCGGTCGGATCCAGAGATTACTTCTGCGAATACTACTTGAAGACTTCTAAAGCTAAGTACCCGTTGGGAACCTTTCTTGCCTCAGCCGATGTCAGAAAAAGTTAATAATTGTTTAACCTGTGGGAAACAAATACCTCATAAAGATTTCCACTCTCATTGCCTGCCTTGTTTAGGCCCAGCCCACGGCGTAGCAGCCTGTTCGCCTGTGCTTCCTTCAACCGAGCGCTTAGGCGTCGGTCGGAGTTTGCAGAACAGTTTTTCGGTTCTGATTTTGCGTACATTATGCCGTCGGATCCTCCGACTTCCCAATCTGCCAAAAACGCAAAGATAAAGACCGACACTCGCGGTCCGTCGTTTCAGCTGCAACCACGCTTAAGCAAAGCGCGAGTGTCTCGGTTTGGCGAAACCGAGAAAACTGCTCAAAGTACAGCTAAATCTATCTCTACAACTGAGGCCCCTGCTACCACTCTTGAATCGGCCTCAGAAATTTTATCCACTACGGTGGTTGCCACTGATTTATCAGACACCATTCCCTTGGATGTCTCTACCCCAGCACGTGGTGCAGCTAGGCCTCCAGCAGCCATGTCCATTAAGGCCTTCGCCAGGGCTAAAGCAGCCAAGACTACTAAAACAGTGCCTGTTAAACCCCCCACTGCCAGGCCCTCTTCTAGTTCTCAAATGCTTACTTTGGCAGAAGATTTAATTTCATTAATCAGACGATCTCAACCTCACCCAGACAGGGCCTCTCAGCCCCCAGAGAAGAGACCTAGGGCAGAGCCCCCTGAGCCAGTGTCCTCTGATGATTCTGCTGATGAATCAGACATAACTGACCAGCCAGAGGCTCCTTTCTCCAATTTTGAAGATTCTGATGCTGAAGATTCCATTCCAGCTGCTTCCCCACCAGAAGAATTCTCCTTTGGAGAAACCTTGCATGCCATGCGAGAGCAGTTCCAATGGCAGCAACAGGATTTTTCAGACTCCAGAAAAAGACTTAGGACCTTTCTGCACCTTCCACAGCACAGGCCCTTAGCTATACCTCCTGTTCTCTCTGTGGTGGATGATGCTTTCAATGATGTTTGCTCCTCTCCAGATTCTTTACCCCCAGCCCCTGCCAAACCAGACAGATTTTACAGGGTGCCAGACACTCATCACCACCTTTACAAGGCCCCACTTGCAGACCCAGAAACTATATCCCAGGGTCCCAAGGCAGTAGCGACCATAGCTAAAACCCTATTCCTTCTGAAAGGGAAGCAAGGTCATTAGACAGATGGGGTAAAAGGTCTACACTTCAGCTACTCTCTCAGCTAGAGCTTTAAACTGTCAGTTTCACATGATACAATACCAAGAGTTTATGCTTGATCAATTAACTAAAAAGCTAACCACTGATGAATCTCTTGATAAGAAATATGTATTAGAAATGGTAAATAACATACAACAGGTTAGTAACCATTCCTTAAAATGTGGCTATGATGCACTGGAGGCTTCATTTAGATCAGCCATGACTGGCACAGTGATAAGAAGGCATGCATGGCTAAAAGAGCAAGCTTTACCGGATCATGTTAAAGCTAAGTTGCTAGATGCTCCTATGGATAAGACAAGTTTGTTTGGTACACCTGCCCAGCAGGTTATGAAGAAAATGGAAGAAAAGGCAAAATCTGTCCAAGCGGTTAAAGATTTCTTGCAGGTACAACCCCAAGGTTTAGCAGGAACTGGCCTGCCAAAATTGGTCCTTTCCTGACTCCACAAGATCTCAAAGGGGCAGGAACAGGCGTCCAGAGGCCGAAACCAATCTGGAGGAGGTGCCTTCAGGGGGCGACAGTGGCAAGGTAACAACAGAGGCACAGACACAACCTCTGCCACTACATCAACACAACCACAGTGACTTAACCTAAATCCGCCTACCAGGGAACAAATAGCAGCTCCTTTAGGCGGAAAGTTAACCTTATTTTCAAAGAACTGGCACTACATAACAAAAGACAAGTGGATTCTACAAACCATAGATCAAGGCTACGGTTCCACTTCCACACTTTACCAGTCAAAGAGGAATGCCAAATCTACCTCCAAATCAAAAAACAGAGGCTCTACAACAGATAATGGAGTTAGCAAACATGAGAGCTGTGGAAAGAGTGCCAACAGCAGAGCAAGGAAAGGGGTTCTACTCCAGACTATTCCTAGTTCCAAGAAAGGAAAAAAGTTGGAGACCAATTCTCGACCTGTCCACCTTAAATACATACATCATTGTCCCGAAATTCAAGATGCTGACCTTACAGCAACTTCTTCCCTTGCTGGGCAAGGAGTGTTGGCTGGTAACTCTAGATCTCAAGGAGGCATACCTGCACGTCCCCATTCGACCAATCTGCAGAAGATACCTCAGATTTCTTGCAGGATCAGAGCACTATCAATTCTCAGCATTGCCCTTTGGCTTATCTACTGCGCCCAGAGTATTCACAAAATGCCTGGCATCAGTAATCGCCCATTGCAGACTACAGGGAATTCAAATTTACCCATACCTGGACGACTGCTTACTACAAGGGGACAACAAAAGCAAGCTGACAACAGATTTACAAAGGGTCATTTACTTGCTACAAGCACTGGGATACACAGTCAATTTACAAAAGTCAAGGCTGATACCATCCCAAACAAGGACCTTCTTGGGCGGAATTGGACACAGTGAAACAAATGGCATTCCTAACTACAGAAAAACAAAAAGAAGTCCCTCTTTACTTCTTGGCACTAACAAAACTGAACAAGATAACAGCAAGGAAAGTACTCCAGGCCTTGGGCTTCATGGCATCATGCATAATCTTGGTCCCATTTGCCAGACTACATATGAGAAAACTACAGTGGTACCTAAAGAATTTATGGTCCCAGCACAGACACAGCCTGGAAACAGAAATCCCACTAATTCCATGCTTAAAACAGGAGCTCCTATGGTGGGCTCAGGCATGCCAGTCAAACCCAGGCCTACCCTTTCGCAGATGTCAAGCAAGCCAGACCATCACAACAGGCGCTTCAGACCTAGGATGGGGGGCCCACATGCTGGACAAATGCGTGCAAGGACTCTGGACACAGGATCAACTTCACCTGCACATCAACCTAAAAGAAATGCTGGCAGTAAAACTGGCAATCCAAAAGTTCAAACCATTTCTCAAAGAGGGCCAGTTGATGATAAGGACAGACAACACCACAGTCATGTGGTACATCAACAAACAGGGAGGCACTCATTCATACCCCTATGCAGAATGACTTTGGAGCTGTGGACCCTGGCACTCAGCTACAACATCCAGTTACAGGCAATATTTGTACCGGAAAAGAAAATACTCTAGCAGACATACTAAGCAGAACCACTTGGATGCCCACGAATGGAAGCTGCACCCGGACATCTTCAAAACCATCTCAAAGAAATGGGGACTGCCTCAGATAGATCTATTCGCATCGCCTCTCAATCACCAGCTCAAAAAATTCTGCACAAGGACATTCCACCCACTAGCATGGAAAGTGGATTCGCTCTCCTTCAGCTGGAAAGGCCTAACAGCATATGCATTCCCACCTCTTCCCTTGATACACAAAGTACTACTAAAAATCAAGGAGGAACGTCCAAGGATAATCCTGATAGCTCCAAACTGGCCAAGACAACACTGGTGCCCACTACTGAGGAGCATGTCTCGGAACAATATGTGGCCAATTCCCCTGATGCCTTTGATGTTAACTCAGAACAACTACAGCATCATGCATCCAAACCTAAAAACGTTACAACTGACTGCATGGAACATCACATAGCAGCAGCTAACACAGAGCTTTCCCAAAGAGTTAAAGACATTATTCTTGAAGCACGCAGACCTTCAACAAGAAGGAACTATGCTGGAAAATGGAAAAGGTTTGTCATTTGGAGTACTGAAAGAGGAAAAGATGTGTCAAACATAGATATGCCTAACATTCTGGAGTACCTGGCCGAACTTCTTCATTCAGACCTGTCCTACTCCTCCATCAAGATACATGCATCAGCTATTTCAGCAGAATACAGCTTTGATCCACCTGTTTTTTCGCACCCTTTGCTCAGGCAGTTTCTCAGAGGAATCAAGAATGTAAAACCTCCAAGGAAGCCACCATTACCAGCTTGGGACTTAAACTTTGTGCTAGAAAAGTTGACACTATCACCCTTTGAACCAGCAGCAACAGCAGACCTACAACACCTGTCATGGAAAACTGCTTTCCTACTGGCAATTACTTCAGCAAGGAGGGTTTCAGAACTACAGGCCTTAATGGCGGTGCAACCCTTCCTAATCTTCCACCAAGATAGAGTGTCCATGAGGACTAATCCTACATTTATGCCTAAGGTGGTATCCAGAGTGTCTTTAAACCAGGCAATCCACCTACCTACCTTCTTTCCCAACCCACAAAACAGAGGGAAAGAATACTGCATACCTTGGATGTACATAGACAGCTACGCTACTACTTGGACAGAACAAAAATAGCAGAAAGACTGACCAACTTTTAAGTAGCTTATGCAACAGGAAGGGAAGGAAAAGCTATTTCCAAACAGACAATCTCCAAATGGATAGGAAATTGCATACGATTCTGTTACTCCTTCCATGGAAAACCAATTCCACAGAACATAAGACCTCATTCTACAAGGGCAACAGCCACTACCACAGCCTTCTTACGAGGAGTGGCAACCAAAGACATTATTGAGGCGGCTACTTGGACCTCCGTGCATACATTTGCCAAGCATTACAATTTGCCTCTATATTCCAGATCCCGAGCAGGGTTTGCCACTGCTGTACTGCAAGGGATCCTAAACACACCATAACTTACCTTTATCCTCCTCCCCTAGTTGGCTATGGTATTCTACCCAGTTGTTATGACTGCAGATGCATCCATGAAGGACATAGTACAGTTTTGTACCTACCATAAATGTAGATGTCCGAACTGGATAGCATCTGCAGTCAGGATTACCCTCCCTCCTTCCCCTCTGTGGTACTCCTAGGGTGTTTACCCTCCTAATAGCTAGCTGGTGGGGGGGAGTCTTTTATGGTGTATTTGTTTGTATATATGTACATACATGCTTATGTTTGTGTTTACCTCTATCTTTTTGGAAACATTGGCATCTATCCAAAATTTTAGCCTTCAAGAGGGCTACTGGCATCTGGGGCAAGAAACACTGAGGAAAATGGCGTCGGCTGATGCCTTTATACCCGAGGACCAACAGAGATGACGTCGGGTGAAGTGCGACATCAGCCGAAGCCGGACCCGGACTTTGGAATCCGGCCGACTGAAGGGCTGCCTGACGACAGGACAACCCAGTTGTTATGACTGCAGATGCTATCCAGTTCGGACATCTACATTTATGGTAGGTACAAAACTGTACTTTATGACTGCAGATGTCCTTCAAGAATGCAACTGCAGTCATAACATATGGGGTTGTCCTGCCTCAGGCAGCCCTCTGTCGGCCGGATTCCAAAGTCTGGGTCCGACATCAGCTGATGTCGCATTTCTCTCCGACGTCAGAGCGGCTAGAGTACATAAGCATCATCCGACGCCATTTTCTTCAGTCTTTCTTGCCGCACGGTGCCCGAAGCAGAAGCGGTTCGCAAGTGCCGGTCGGTCAGCTCCTGTATTCTTCGATTCCGAAGTCATCAAAAAAGCTAAGTACCCCGTTGGGGACCTTTTCTTGCCTCAGCCGATGTCAGAAATTACTGAAAAAGTTAACAATTGTCTTTCTTGTGGTAAACAAATACCTCATAAGGATTTCCACTCTTACTGTCTTCCTTGCCTTGGCCCAGACCACGACGTCTCGGCCTGCGTAGCCTGTGCTCGCTTCAACAAGCGCACACTCAGGCGCCGGGCGGAGTTCACTGAAGATTTTTTTGGCGAAAAATTTGCTTATACAATGCTGTCGGAACTTCCGACATCGCAAACTCCCAAGAAACGTAAAGACCAGGACCGACATCCTCGGCCCGCGTCTACCACCGACTCCACACCAAAACCTACCGCGAGTGCTCCGGTTCCCTCTGAGACGGTTTTTCCACCGCTCCGAACCAAAGACACTGCATTGCCGACGACTCCGATTCCGGATATCACTCCGATGCCAGTTATTGATTTTCCTCCGGATACCGAAACCGAGGAAATGCCTGAGACCATTGCTGTAGATAAGGTCACTCCTGCACGTGGAGCTGCCAGGCCTCCTATGGCTATGTCTATTAAGGCCTACACTAGGGCTAAGGCAGCCAGTAAGACCAAGCATCTTACTGCTAAAGCCTTACCTCAGCCGACTCCAGAGACACAAATTATGACTATGGCTGCTGACTTAATTTCTATGATTAGAGGTTCACAGGCCCATCCTGAGAGAGGATCCCAGCCTCCTTCTGATAAATGGCCCCGGGTTGAACCCTCTGACCCTATTCCTTCAGATGAAGATTCTGAGGACTCTGTCCACTCGGATGGCCAGGAAGAGCTCTTCCAGACCTATGAGGACTCGGATGCAGAGGATTCCATCCCCTCGGCCTCCCCTCCTGAGGATATTTCTTTTGGGGAAGTTCTGCATACCATGAGGGAACATTTCAAGTGGCAAGGCCAGGAATATTCTGATTCCAGAAAGCGCCTTCGAACTTTCCTTAAAAAGCCCCAGCACAGGCCCCTAGCTATTCCTCCTGTGCTTGATGTTTTGGATGATTTGTATTCTGACTCTAGTGTTACCCCTGATTCTCTTCCTCCTGCTCCAGCTAAGCCAGACAGGTATTACAGGGTCCCAGAAACACATTCCCATTTATTCAGGGCCCATACTGCTGATTTGGAAACTATTTCTCAGGGATCTAAAGGTGTTTCAGCTTCCACCTCTAAAAATCCTTTGCCCTCCAACAGGGAAGCTAGGCCATTAGAGAGATGGGGTAAAAAGGTTTACACCTCCACTACTTTATCTATGAGAGCTTTGAATTGCCTTTTTCATATGTTACAATATCAGGATTTCCTGTTAGAAGATTTACAGAAAACATTGGCCTCTCCTGATCCTTTAGACAGGAAGTCTTTGCAGGAAGCTGTACATAACTCTCAGCAAGTAAGCAATCACTTCCTGCAGTGTGGATATGATGCACTGGAAGCTTCATGTAGGGCAGCTATGACAGGGGCAGTCATTCGTAGACATGCATGGTTAAAAGATCAACCTCTACCAGATCATGTAAAGGCAAAACTTTTGGATGCACCTTTGGAAAAGAACAAGCTTTTTGGTGCTAATGCTAAGGATGTGTTAAAGTCCATCGAGGAAAAAGCAAAATCAGTTCAGACGGTGAAAGATTTCCTCCAGGTTCAACCCCCCAGATTCAGTAGGAATTGGCCTTCAAAAAACTGGTCCTTTCCTAATCCTGAAAATTTTCAAAGGGGTAGAAACAGACGTGGCCGAGGAAGAGGACAATACAGAGGTCCTTACAGGGGACGACAATGGCAGCCAGCAAACCAAAGAAGTGACACAGGGGTTTCACCTGCCCCACAGCCACAGTCTCAATGACTTTCCTCTACTTCCACCTACCAGGGAACAAATAGAAGCTCCCTTGGGCGGGAAATTATCTCTGTTTGCAGACAATTGGCACAGATTGACAAAGGACAAATGGATTTTGGACATTATAGACCGAGGTTACAGGTTCCATTTTCATACCTTACCAAGAAAACAATGCATGCCAAACCTACCACAAAACCAGAGGGCAGAGGCTATCAAGCAAATCTCTTTGCTAACTCGGATGAAAGCAATAGAAAGAGCTCCACAACAAGAACAAGGCCAGGGGTTTTACTCAAGACTGTTCCTTGTTCCAAGAAAAGAATCTCAATGGAGACCAATACTGGATTTGTCCGCATTAAACACCTTTCTCATAGTACCAAAGTTCAAAATGCTGACTCTACAGCAACTCCTTCCCATGCTGGGCAAGGGGTCTTGGCTTATTACTCTGGACCTCAAGGAGGCATACCTGCATGTCCCTGTCAGACACAGCTGCAGAAGATACCTCAGATTTCTTGCAGGGCCAGAGCATTATCAATTCTCAGCATTGCCATTTGGCTTATCTACTGCGCCCAGAGTATTCACAAAATGCCTGGCTTCAGTAATTGCTCAATGCAGGCTCCAGGGGATCCAAATTTACCCGTACCCGGACGACTGCCTCATACAAGCGGACGACAAATTGATGTTGACAAAAAACTTGGACTATGTCATGCGATTACTTCAAGCTCTGGGATACACAGTCAACTTCCAAAAGTCAAGACTTCAGCCATCCCAGCAAATAATCTTCTTAGGAGCCAAATTAGACACAGCCTCTCAAATGGCTTACCTAACAGAAGACAAGCAAGAGAAGTTAGCTCATTATTTCAAAGATTTGCCAAAACTTACCCAGATGACTGCAAGGAGATTCCTACAGGCCCTGGGTTACATGGCATCCTGCATTCTCCTGGTTCCATTAGCAAGACTACACATGAGAAAGCTTCAATGGTACCTAAAAAGCCTATGGTCTCAGCACAGCAACAACTTGGAGATAACCATACCGCTCATTCCATGCCTACAAAAGGAATTCCTATGGTGGGCCTCGGTAAGCCAGGCAAACACAGGTATGTCAGTCAAAAAAACACAGATAACACAGACCATGACCACAGACGCCTCAGACCTTGGATGGGGGGCGCACATGGAAGGCAGGTGTATACAAGGACAATGGTCTCCAAAGGAAACACATCTGCATATAAACCAAAAGGAAATGCTGGCAGTAATGCATGCCATCGAGGCCTTTCAACACCAACTTCAGCAAGGCCATTTACTGATACGGACAGACAACACCACTGTGATGTGGTATATAAACAAGCAAGGGGGCATCCATTCTTACCCCCTTTACAGACTGACAATGCATCTTTGGGAAAAATCACTGAGCCTAAACATTCAGTTACAATCCCAGTTTGTTCCAGGCAAAGACAATGTGCTGGCGGACAGCCTAAGCAGGAATTTCACAGATCCACATGAGTGGAGGTTACATCCGAAGATCTTCACACAGCTCACTTCGACATGGGGCAGGCCAGAAGTAGACCTTTTTGCCTCTCACCTCAACCATCATCTACAAAAATTCTGCTCAAGGACATACCATCCACAAGCTTGGAAAACAGATGCTCTCTCATTCAACTGGAACTTCCTAAAAATCTATGCATTCCCACCTCTGCCACTGATTACCTCAGTATTACTAAAGATCAAAGCAGAGAGACCCAAGGGGATCCTAATAGCTCCGGACTGGCCAAGACAGCACTGGTATCCACTACTACGGAGCATATGTCACACCAAGAAGTGGGCCCTTCCCCAATGGCCTCTACTTTTGACTCAACACAACTTCAAAACAGTGCATCCAAACCTTCATACACTGCAGCTAACAGCCTGGGAGATCCCATGAATAACCCCAACCTATCTCTCTCCAAGGAAGTTCAGCGGATACTAACAGAGGCTCGAAGACCATCCACCAGAAAGGTTTACTTAGCAAAATGGAAGGGATTCAGCATTTGGAATACCAGCAAGGGACATGATGCATCATTATTGAACATCCCACTCATCCTGGAATATTTGGGGATAGATAATAAGGGGGAAAGACTTGTTACTACCACTCTCAAACATGAATTAAAAAAAAAAAAAAAAAAAAAAAATTATTAATTAACAATTAATGTTTTTATAACTATCCATTACATTTGAACTTCAAAAAGAAGTATGTAAGTATTAAATGCATAGTTGGTATTATTTGCTTTTTCTTAGATTTGTACAACCATACCTGGACTAATATCATTGTATTTTGCTCATTGCCAGTCTCATAAGTGTATTGTACTTGTTTATAATTTACCTTGCTTTTATCTGTGGAGCTTTTCTCCCCGGGCCTCTACTGAAAATGGACTTTGATCCAGCTAGACTAGCCCGGTCAACAAATGTAAAATAAAATAAATAAATAAATAAATAAATAAATTTGGCAGATATGCTAAAGAATGGACTCTCATATTCTTCCATAAAGATACATGCATCAGCTATTTCAGCTAGATATAACACTGATCCGCCTGTCTTTTCACATCCTTTGCTAAGGCAATTCCTCAGGGGAATCAAGAACATTAAGCCACCAAGAAAGGCTCTAGTACCAGCCTGGGACCTCAATTTTGTCCTAGAAAAACTGACTCTACCTCTATTTGAGCCAGCAGCTTCAGTTGATTTGCAATTTCTCTCATGGAAGACAGCTTTCCTATTGGCAATTACCTCAGCAAGAAGGGTTTCGGAACTGCAGGCCCTAATGGCAATACCACCGTTCATAATTTTCCACAAAGACAGGGTTTCATTAAGGACCAACCCTACTTTTATGCCAAAGGTGGTATCTAGGGTTTCTTTAAATCAAGCTATTCATCTGCCTGCATTCTTCCCCAATCCTGAGAATAAGGGGGAAAGACTGTTACATACCTTGGACATTCACAGACAACTTCGATACTACCTGGACAGAACCAAGACCAGTAGGAAGTCTGAACAACTTTTTGTAGCTTACGCCCCTGCAGTCCAAGGAAAAGCAATTTCAAAACAGACTATTTCAAAATGGATTGGACATTGCATCAGATTCTGTTATTCCTTTCATGGAAAGACTGTTCCAGCCAATGTCAGACCACATTCCACCAGAGCTACAGCCACCTCTACAGCATTCTTAAGAGGGGTGCCTACTAAGGACATTCTAGAAGCTGCTACATGGAGCTCCGTGCATACATTCTTCAAACACTACAATCTCCCTCTATACTCCAGATCCAGAGCAGGCTTTGCTTCGGCAGTCCTGCAGGGTTTGATTGCCACACCATCTTTTTCCTAGAGCATTCCTCCTCCCCCAGCTAAGCTATGGTATTCTACCCATATGTTACGAGTGCAGTTGCATTCTTGAAGGACATAGTACAGTTTTGTACCTACCATAAATGTAGATGTCCGATAGATATGCAACTGCAGTCGGATTTTCCCTCCCTCCATACCCCTCTATGCCTAGGGTCCACTCCTATCCCTCTTTCTCTTAGCTGGGGATATCTGTTATGGTGCATCTGTTTATTGCTCATTTATTTGTCTGGAATCCTGTTTTTGTCTTCCAATTTGATTACAGCCTTCCTTGGAGGGCACCTGGCATCTGGGGCAAGAAACACTGAAGAAAATGGCGTCGGCTGATGCTTATGTACTCCAGTCGCTCTGACGTCGGAGAGAAATGCGACATCAGCCGACGTCGGACCCAGACTTTGGAATCCGGCCGACCGAGGGCTGCCTGAGGCAGGACAACCCCATATGTTATGACTGCAGTTGCATATCTATCGGACATCTACATTTATGGTAGGTACAAAACTGTACTTTGCATATCTATCGGACATCTACATTTATGGTAGGTACAAAACTGTACTTTTTCCTATCCTCACTATAGTGCAGTCCACCCCAAAATGCCGAATCTGCAATGAGCGAATGTCACTGTGCATTCGCTCATTGCACATTCAAAGCATGTTGCATTTGATGTTTGCAAGCGTTCTTTCGAATATCTGCTGTTCGCCCGTGTGCAGAACGCACATATGAAGGTAAACCTGTAAATCTAGAGTTCTAGTAAATATGTAACTGTCATTATTTTTTCTTTTTACTAGGCTTTTGTGTTGTATGGTATTACCCTTTTTAACTTCTGATTGCATATCATTTTTTCCCCTTACCCCATGACCATTTCACTCTTGTTTTTTCTCTCTGTGACTCTAGCTGTGTACCCCATATTAATCCTCTCTCTTGGAGATTTGTGTCACTTGACTCCAGTGAAAATGAGAGCCAGACATCAGCTTGGCATCTAAGCTCCCTGCACTGTAGTAAATATGTAGCATGTGGCCGAAGCAGAGCCTGTCATTCTGAGGTGTTTGTGTGTGCTTCACACACATGGCCTGGCTAAAGGATGTGTGCACTGTTTAGTAGATAAATGTGTTTGTCCTTTCAATGAGTTGCTAAGCCTAACCTGTTCTTTAGCAGGTGGCAGTCATATACTAAGGTTATTATGCAGAGCTGTTCCTGAGAGGATGTGCCTCCATTGATCACTCACTTCCATCCCTCTTCCTGAGCAAGCCTTTCTAGCTGCTGTGCCAGATAATCAGACATGGGTTAATAGGTGTTTATTAGGCTAACGACCACAAAGACCTTTTTAAGCCTAGCCAAAATAAGTTCATAGGTTCATAGATTAGTACTAGGCTGTCTGCCCTTGTGAGCCATTTTAAGCCTAGCCACAACTACCTAATGTAGGAATCCAACGCTGCACCTTGTGTCAGTAACCTTACCCATTATACTAACCTCCCACTCTGGGTGCATAGGTTCAAGATGATATTCACTCAGGTAGGTTAATGAAATTGTCTGCTTAACTTTTTTGTTGGCATGTAAGTTGCTATTATGTTGTTACACATCAGAAATGTTATTGTTATGTAGGGAATGTAAGTCACCTCTCAGAACAGTTTTTCATGAAGGGAAATTCAGAAAATGATCTAGGAGCTGCATGCAATCCAGATGCTTGAGAGAGTTGGCCTATAAAAGGTATGTAGATGGACATTATCCATTGCTTATGGACTTCAGCTGTTTTGTGTGGCATAAACTTATCCAACATCTATCCATCATGCAGGTAAGGTAATTTCAGCGTACTTCAGTCTGTGTTAAGTCACCTTCCTTAAGTCAAGTCTCTGTACTATCCCATATGACTGCTTTTTGATTTTGCGAAGTATACTTAAAAATGTTTCTTTGGCCTAAGACTACATAAGTGTGTAGATGGTCCTTAAGCAGTTTTTGCATTGCCCATTACCCTGCATGAGATTGTTTTTACCTAAAGAATGCTTTCTTTCACAGTTATGGAATATTTTTTTATGGGTTTTGACCAAAATTCTTTTACCCAAGAGGCATAGATAAATTCCGTCTTTAAAATACAGAGGGGGATGACCTTTAAACATACGTTCAGTGTTTTTGGTGAATATATGTCCTACTATTCATTTAAGGTTAATACTTTATATAACTGGCCTAACTTTGTTTGCTTTGCCCATGAACTGGTCCGTCATTGTTGACTATATTGCTTTAATCCCATCTCTTTTTTTCTGCCCACTGAGCAAAAACCTGTGAGGGAGTCTTTCTATTATCAAGTTTTAGTTTTGTAATGTAGATGTTCTTCCATTTTATTGTTGCAGTATTCATTACAATAGGGAATCCCCTGCCAAGGGAGGCTTGACTTCCGTCCAGTATACCAAAGCCTTTAGGTTGCATTAAGGTACGCCATACATCA
This sequence comes from Protopterus annectens, assembly GCF_019279795.1. NCBI lineage: Eukaryota > Metazoa > Chordata > Ceratodontiformes > Protopteridae > Protopterus > Protopterus annectens. Next base: position 1,207,754,759 of record NC_056747.1, on the reverse strand, counting down.
CACGTATGCTCCTCGCATAGCGTAGCGCATTAAGATATGTGGATGTACCATCCTCATAACTTACTTGCCATCAGTCTGAATGCCAGCTCTAGTCAGGCATTCCCATTCCGATGTTCTTAGTGTTTCACTGTGGCCCGAATACCAGAGTCAATCTTTTTCTGTGTCAGCTGCTGTCGCTTGCTGCCTGACGTCAGTGCTATAAAGGAAGGCAGCCGACGCCATTACATCAGTCTTTCTTGCTGTGGAGCCTGTAGCAGAAGCAGTTCGCAAGTGTACCGGTTGGTCGCTACCAGAGCTTGAATTACAGCTAAAAACGTCTAAAGCTAAGTACCCCATTGGGGATCCTTTTTTCTTTCACTAACCGATGTTCAAAAAAGTTAACAGTAGTCTCACTTGTGGAAAGCAAATCCCACAGCGAGACTTCCATTCATACTGCGTCACTTGTTTAGGCCCAGACCACGATGTCCCCCGTTGCCGGTTCTGTGCGAGAACCATTCATCATAGAGCTCTTATAGTAGCCAGGTATTTTTGTCTTCTATCTTCGTATTCTGAAAAAACCTAAGTATAAAGATAGAGACAGACCACACAAGGCTAAGCCTTCTGACGACTCTGCCGCTAAGCAGGTTGTCAGTTCTCCGGAATTCAGTGAGGCGCTTCGCAGCCCCTGATGCCCGATTCAATACCTTTGCAGGCCTCTACTGAGACTCTTTTGGAGTCCGGTATGCTGCAGATGTCTTATTCTTCTTCCGAGCCTTTGGTTTTCTCTGCCTTAGTTGGGTCTGGAGCCGCGACACAGGCACCGGCTTCAGATGAGGTTTTTCGCACTACCGAATCTAGACAAAAACAGACGTCTTCTCCTCAGACTACCGTTTCTCTCAGACCGATGGATACTCTTGGGCCTGGAAGCAAGGCCACTCCTAGGGAAAACTACCTCTAGCCACCACTTTACTCCTGCTCCACCACCCCAAGCTCAAATGCTTAAAATGGCAGAGGATCTTATCACCCTTATCAGGGGTAGTTAGGCCACAACTGCTAAAAGGAAGAGAGACCTTTCTTCTGAAATACTGACAGAACAGGATTCTGCGGAGTCTGATTATTCAGATTTTGAAGAGGAACAACAACCTCTGATTGCTTATGAGGATTCAGATGCAGAGGAATCCATTCCTTCTGCCTCCCCACCAGAAGATGTTTCCTTTGAGGAAACCCTTCATACCCTCAGGAACATTTCCACTGGGAATCCCAGGACTTCCCTCAGTCTAAGAAAAGACTGAGAGAGTTTCTAGACCTGCCCCATCACAGACACTCTGCCATCCCTCCAATTTTAGAGGTGGTTGATTATGTCTTCTATGAATTCAGCTAAACTCCTGACGCCCTCCCACCTGCTCCCAGAAAACCTGACTGGTATTACAGAGTACCGGATTCTCACAAATACTTGTACAGAAATCCTGCTGTAGACCCGGAGGTCAATACACAGGGACCAAAAGGAGCTTAGACTAGTTCTGCAAAGAATCCTATTCCTTCTGACAAGGACTCCAGAGCTCTGGACAGATGGGGTAAAAAAGTATACACCTCTGCAACCTTAGCTATCAGAGCACTCAACTGTCAGTTCCACATGTTAAAATTCGTCAGCCCCCTCAGAGGCATCTCTCCTCTTTTCCAGCGGTGCTTTGGGACCTTTCAACTCAAGGTGCTATCCAAGAGGTGCCTGTGTCCCAAAGAGGCGGGGGGGGGGGTTACTCCAGGATGTTTCTAGTACCCAGAAAAGAGGGTACTTTAAGATCAATTCTAGACCTTTCTCATCTAAACACTTTTCTGAATGTCCCCTCTTTTTGAATGTTGTCCCATCAGACTTTGTTCCCTCTTTTGCTTCTTCAGGCTTGTATGGTGTCTCTGAATCTCAAGGATGCTTATCTCCATATCCCAATCCATCCCCTTTTCAGGAATTTTTTACATTTCTCTGCTTCCTGGCATTTTCATTTCTCTGCTTTGCCCTTTGGCCTTTCTACTGTCCCAAGTGTATTCACTAAATGCCTTGCTACTGTGGTTGCTTTTTGCAGGCTTCAGGGGATCCAAGTATTTCCTTAGTGAATGAACTCCTGTTTCAGGCATCCTCTCCAGAGATCCTGTTACAAAATCTTCATTTTGCCATTTCCCTTCTGCAAAGCTTGGGGTTCCCAATAAACTTCAAAAAGTCTTTTCTGACTCCTCCTCAAGACCATGTTTTTCTTGGGTGCAGGATCCGGACACTCCCTTTGCTGGCATCACTTCCTCCTCCCAAGGCCTTAACACTCATTTCCTTCTTTAAAACTCTTCTTCCTCTGGCCTTTATAACAGCCAGAGCATTTCTGGGAGCTCCGGGATTCATGGCATCCACCATTCCTATGCTTCCTTTGGCCAAACTCCACATGAGAAAGTTTCAGTGTTTTATGAAGTCAGTTTGACTTCAACATGTGCATCCCCTAGAGTTTGTAGATGATGTTCATATTTCACTGTTGCAGTCATCACATTAGGGTTATCTGCTTACAGTAGTCCTCAGTCGGCCTGATTAACAAAGTCTTGGGTCCTGCGTCGGTTGCTGTCTCTTCTTCCATGACATCAGGTAGTCAGGGGTATAAAACATGCAGCCGACACCATTACCCTAGCCTTTCTTGCCGTGCGGTGCCCGAAGCAGAAGCAGTTCGCAAGTGCTGGTCGGCCGACTCCTGAAATTTTCGTTTTAGAGTTTCAGAGCCGAAGTCTTCAACTAAAAGCTAAGTACCCCGTTAGGGAAACCTTTTCTTACTCTAAACCGATGTCAGTAAAAGTAAATAACTGCATTTCTTGTGGAAAGCAAATACCTCATAAAGATTTTCATTCGTACTCTATTCCTTGCCTAGGCCATAACCATGATGTACCTCACTGTCGGTTTTTGCCTTATTTAAACCACAAACCATCTGTTGTCAGTATATTTAAATATTTTGGTGCTCGGTTCAATTATCCAGGTATGCCTTCGGTAAGCCATCCGACTACCTACATTCCAAAAAAATGCAAAGATAAAGACAGAGCCTAGGTCCAAAGCTGCCGACAACGCTTCTTCTAAGCCATTCGCCAGTTCACCGGTACTCAGTGAAGCGCTTTTGCAGCCCCTGATACCTGCTACTTCAGAGTCGCATGCCTGTACTGAGATCCATTCTGAGTCTGTTATGCCGCGAGATGCTTCAACTGTGGAACCTGCGGATGTCTCCAACTTGGATGGGTCCGGAGCCACTGTGCAGGCACCTGCTTCTGAGGGTGTATTCAGACCTACTGACTTGCATATTAAACCGATGCCATCTTCTTCAAGGCTTAAAACTCGAACCATGCATAGAAAACTGACGCCCAGACCACATGGTTTGGCCTCTATGCCTAAAAAACAAATAAGTATGGCTGAAGACCTTATTACTTTAATCAGGGGAAGCCAACCTTCCCCCTCTAAGAGAACTAGGACTGAGTTTGCTTATGATACTTCTGACCAGGATTCTGAAATTTCTGTTTCCTCAGATGACCAGGATTTACCCTTATCTGCCTATGAGGATTCTGATGCTGAGGACTCTTCCCTCTGCTTCCACTTTTCATTGGGAAAGTCAGGATTTCTCTGATTCTAAAAAGAAGCTTAGGGATTTCTTACTCCTGCCCCAGCACAGGCCTTTAGCTATCCTTCCTGTACTAGACATTGTTGATGATGCCTTTTCGGAATCTAGATTGGCCCCTGACTCTTTACCTTCTGCTCCCAGAAAACCTGATAGATATTACAGGGTTCCTGACTCTCACAAGTTCCTTTTCAAAAATCCTGCTGTGAATCCTGAGACCATTTCACAGGGACCCAGGGGCATTAAAGCTACTACTGCCAAAAAATCCTACCCCCTCTGATAGAGACTCCAGGGCGCTGGATAGATGGGGTAAGAAGGTATACACTTCTGCAACTTTGGCCATTAGTGCGTTAAACTGCCAGTTTCATATGTTAAAAGTATCCGCAGCATAATACTGGATTGCTTAAACTTGTGTTAATTCTTGATTGTGCTGAAAATAAGGATGTTAAGTTGTCAATCTCGCCTTCATTCTTGCTTGATGGGTTCGGAGCCGATCCTCGGCTCCGACTCGGCACTTGCTAAGCTCGAGAGTCACTTTTACCAGCTCGAGGCAGCCCCATATCCCATGATGCAAGGCGGTAAGTACCCAGATCTCGTTTGCCGCTTCGCTGATGAGGTCCTCCTTTTACCAGCTCCTGGTAAGTGTTTATTATTACTAAACTTTTAGCCCCCAATCAGAAACATTTTCTATTTTCTTTAAAATTCTATCTTTTATAGATAATTGTGAGGCTTTTTCTGACTAACTTTATATTTCCTTCTTTACTTTTTTAGTCAGGCCTTAATTCCTCCCCCCTGTCACGGTGTGTGTGTGAGAGTTTTTACTTCTCAATACTTTAACTTTAGTTTGTCTGGTTCGGGACTGTGTGTGTAGTGTTTGTTTGGAAAGCACTATGTCTAAAGAACAGAGGGTCTCAGGCTTCAAGAAGTGTGACTCGTGCTGTCAGAAGATGTCTCTGACAGACGGTCACACTTGTATATACTGCCTGGGACCTCTCCACTTGCAGGACTCCTGTGCAATTTGTCACTCTTTTAGCCAGAGAGTCCTGCAGGAAAGGAGGAACAAACTTATTTTAAGAGGACTTCTTAAACCGGAGGGCTCCCCGGCAAAATCGTCTCCGGGTAAGCCCTCTAAGACTACCAAGGCCCAGGCTTCTGTACCTAAGCCTTGGCTATGACTCCTTCAGAGTCGAGACCGGCTCCGGCTGGAGCCGATCTTAGCTTGGAGAAATCATCGGCACCGATGGCTATCGGTGCCAATACTTTGAAGGTCACTTTGGTGTCGGCGCCGACTGGCTCCGACATCCATGTGGCTCGGGCTTCGGTGTCGGCGCCGACTGGCTCTGACACCATGATTTCTTTGCCTGTATCGGATCCGGCCGGAGCCGATACATCTATACCTACACTCGGAGCCAAAAAGTTATCGGCTCCGTCTGGATCCATGGTTTCATCGGCTACGATGGTTCCTTCGAGGAAGAGGTCCAGGTCTCCCTCTTTGGAACCGATACTGTCGGCTCCGGCCTCACCTCTTCTTTCGGAGCGGAGCCATCGGAGCCGATCATCTAGGTCTTCCAGGTTGTCAGACCATGATTTAGAGATGGTGGTAAGCAGATTATTAAAATCACAGGCACTAGCCCAAATGCTTCATAGTCCATCTCAAGAGATGACTATTAGTCCACACCCTCTTCAAGTTCCACCTTCGACTCTACCCCAGAGTTTGGAGCTGGAGTCTACGGGAATAGTTTCTGCTATGGCTGAGGGCCAGATACTCCCCCCCTTCTGCGCCTTCAGCATCTACTCTTATCTCCTCCTCGAGACCTTCCTTGGAGGGATTCGGTGGCCGGGCTTCCCTGGTCTGCTCCGAGGGGGTGAGTGGCATCGGACCCTTGTCCGACCCCGCTCTTCCCCTTGGAGCTCGGCCTGGTGAGCTCGGCTCCGACATCTGCCTCGGAGCCTTCCTTCGGTGGGCCGGAGTGCCAGTTTCTTGAACGGGTTCTCTCGGATCTCCTGGGAGGAGCCGAGGTGATGAGGAGTGTGCTGGCCCCTGGGCTCAGTCAGCAGTCTATTCCTTTAGCTCCTCCCTCTATGGTGCCTGTTGATATCTCTTCCCGCTCTCTTGCTCCCGGACCGAGAGATCCACCGCCTCAGGTTTCCCCACTGGGAGGAACCCCCTCTTCCGAGGATTCTCCTGATCCGTCGGGAGATCCTCCGTGCAAGAGGACTTGTAAGAGGAAGCACCTGGACTCCCCTGAGTCTATTACTTTGGATACCGACTTAGATGAGTCGGAGGGATCCCCAAGATCCCCCTCTGAGGATGTCTCCTTTTCAGACATCCTAGAACTCCTGAAACAGAGGGGAAACTGGCCCTCCATTAATCCCTCCAATGAGACGGTATACCTAGAGGCGTTTGGTTCTCGACCCTCCACCTCCTGGGTGTCTCCGCCTTTTGACCCCCTCATGCAGGTAATTGCTCGAAAGGCTTGGGCTTCTCCTGATTCCGTAGAGCCAGTTCCCAGAAGGCCTTCTAAATTTATTACAGCCCCTTCTGAACAGCAATTCCTTACAAAAGGTGTCCCTGTTGATGCCATGGTGGTGGCTGCCGCCACTAAAAAGGAACTTGCAGATCCTTCCGTACCGGTCCATCCTCCTAACAAGGATTCTAGGACCATGGACAGGTATGGTAAGCGGATGTTCTTCTCAGCGACCTTTGCCATGCTGAATTATTTGTGTCACTTCACCAGACTCCAAAGGGACATCCTTAAAGAACTAGGTGAAGTAGTACAGGATCCTGCAGCTCCGGGGGCACAAGACAAGATTGCTTCTCAGCTAGGAATCCTTAACTCCATAACAAACTCCTCCATGCGGCTGATTTCGTATGCAGCAGATGGAGCGAGTAGAGCCGCAAGTACAGGAGTGGCTCTGAGACGTCAATCCTGGATGCGGCTCTGTAATTTTGCAGATCCCTTCAAGGCGTCCTTCACAAACTCTCCCTTTGATGGGTCAACTTTGTTTGGTCCTCAAGTGAAGGATACATTGACCAGGTGTGAGCAGGACGGCAAGACTCTTTCTGCCGTGGGTCCGTTTTCCACCCCTTCTAGACCTTACCCCAAAGGGACAGAAGGGTGGAAAGATGTGGTTCCATAAATCCCAAGGAGTCACGCCCGGATACACGTGGTCAGTTTACCCCTAGAGGCAGAGGGGTAATAATAATAGGCGCCCTAGAGGCAGGGGGGGTCCACAAAAGCAGGGAAGCAGAGAGCCTCTCTCTGACAAGCCCTTCCAGAATCCCTGAGGTGTTGCCCGACTGTCCATCCTTGGAGGCAGTCGGGGGAAGATTACCGCTGTACCCACAAGCCTGGCGTTCCCTATCACAAGACAGATGGGTACAGTCGATCATATCCGAGGGTTACAGAATTCCTTTCGAGGAAAGTCCCTTTACTCACAAAAATTCCCTTCCAGATGTATCACCCGGTCTAAGGGAAATCGCAAAGTTAGAAGTATCAAAGCTTCTACACAAAAAGGCCATTCAGCCAGTTACAACAGACCATTCAGTGCCCGGAATCTACTCAAGGTTCTTTTTGGTCCCCAAAAAGACGGGAGATTGGAGACCAATATTGGACCTCAGCAGACTCAACAAGTCTGTGAAAAAGACGAGATTTTGAATGGTCACACTTCAATCAATTTTGCCCTTCCTGGGCAAAGACAACTGGATGTGCTCAATAGACCTTCAGGATGCGTACTATCACATAAAAATTCACAGGCGCTCCAGAAGGTTTCTCCGCTTTCGGCTGGGGTCCAGTCATTTTCAATTCAGAGCCCTGCCCTTTGGTCTCACTACAGCCCCCAGAGTGTTCACCAAATGTATGGCAGTGGTCACGGCTCACCTGAGACGTCTAGGATTCCAGGTGTTTCCGTATCTCGACGACTGGCTCCTTTCAGCCACCACCAGGCATCAACTTCTCCAAGCCAGGGATTACACCCTAAATCTCTGCACTCAGTTAGGAATTTCGATCAACTACGAAAAATCCTCCTTGTCGCCCTGCCAGTCTATTACTTTCATAGGCGCAAATTTAGACACTGTTTGGATATCAGCAACCCTCACAGACCAAAGAATCTCAGATATCCAAAGTCACGTGCGGATCATTCTTGTCAGCAAAAAGGTGCAAGCCAGACTGGTCCTGAAAGTGTTGGGCCTCATGGCAGCGGCCATTACTCTTCTTCCCTTGGCCCACTTCTACATGCGTCGTCTTCAATGGATGTTGTTCACCCAGTGGTCTTACCAACAACTTCCCATGCGTCACCAGATCCTGGTGACACAAGCTTGCAAAAACCACCTATCCTGGTGGATTTCTTCTCCCCAGATTCATCAGGGCAGACCCTTTGTATCCCCGGCCCGGTAGCCACAGTCACTACGGATGCCTCCCTGATCGGGTGGGGGTCATTATCAGGGCAGGATGGTTCATGGGCGTGGCAACCGTTCGAATACCACCTGCACATAAATGTCCTAGAGATGAGAGCAGTGCTTTTAACGTTGCAAGCCCTCAACGACTTTCTTCCTTTGGGAACAATTGCAGTTCACACGGACAACATGTCTGTAGTATGGTATATCAACAAACAGGGCGGAACCAAGTCCTACCCCTTGTGTCGAGAAGCTCTCAGACTTTGGCAATGGGCGATCTCCTCTCATCGGTTTCTGGTAGCAATGCATATCCCTGGGAAAACCAACATTTTAGCGGACAGATTGAGCAGAGCTATTCTCATGCCTCACGAGTGGTCTCTCAAACAATCTATAGTGGAGGAGATTTTTCTAGAATGGGGCCGCCCATGTTGCGATCTTTTTGCTACTCCCCAAAACAGCAAATGCCCAGACTTCTTCTCTCTCTTCCCACTGCCAGGCCATCCCCCCAGAGACGCTCTTACCCAGGATTGGCCCCAGGGACTTCTTTATGCCTTTCCTCCCTTTCCTTTGATTCCACAAGTACTCCAGAAAGCCACCGTTTTGAGAGCCAAAATGATTCTCATTGCCCCCTATTGGCCTCGACAAATTTGGTTTCCGTTCCTCCATAGTCACCTATTGGTGCAGCCGTGGCATCTGGACCCAGTGCCAGACCTTCTGATCCACCAATCGGGTCACCTGCATCGGTCCATTCCTTCTCTCAACCTCACAGCTTGGTTGCTCCACTTCCTTCCTTAGCCAGGCTTCCTATGATCTCTAACCCGGTTAGGGATATCATAGTCGCTTCCCTTAAATCCTCTACTAGAAGGATTTATACCAGCAAGTGGAAACGCTTTTCTTTTTGGGCAAAATCAAAGAATTTAGATCCCTTTACTGCCCCTGTTCATGCAGTTTTGGATTTTTTAGCAGAAATCTTTCACTCGGGCTCTTCATCTTCCACGGTCAAAGTTCAGTTGGCTGCTATTTCTAACTTTCATGTCGGGTTTGCAGATCACAACATTATGTCCCACAGGCTTTGTAGAGCTTTTCTAAAAGGGATTTTTCTCCTTAAACCTCCTGTTAGGAGTCCTCCTCCTCAATGGGACCTAAATCTAGTGCTGACATCCTTAATTCTTTCTCCCTTCGAGCCAGCTGTTTCATGTTCACTGAAGTTTCTTTCATGGAAAACACTCTTCCTTGTCGCTATTACCTCGGCCAGGAGAGTGTCAGAACTTCATTCTCTCTCTGTTCGTCCCCCTTATTTGGTATTCCACAAGGACAGGGTATCCTTGAGAACTAATCCATCCGTTTTGCCTAAGGTGGCTTCGAAAACTAATTTGAACCAATCTATTGATCTCCCTGTATTTTTCCCTAATTACTGCAACAGATCGGAACAAAAATTACATTATCTTGATGTTCACCGCCAACTCAGATATTATTTGGACAGAACAAAACAATTCAGGAAATCCGATCAGCTCTTTCTTTCTTATGCTGTAAATAAGAAAGGCCTTCCTGTTTCCAAAGTGACCTTATCTAGATGGCTTTCTTCCACCATCTCCGAAATCTATCAACTCAGGGGCAAACAGCTGTGCTCAAAACCAAAAGCGCATTCCACCAGAAGTTTAGCCACTTCCACAGCCTTTCAGGCTAGACTCCCTTTAGACACTATTTGTGCAGCAGCCACTTGGGCCACTCCTCATACCTTTGTTTCTCATTACAAATTGGATTTGGCTTCCAGGGATAGAGCCAGTTTTGGTTCTACGGTTCTCAAGAGTCTGTTCCATTGAGCCACCCAGGATAGAGGTGCTAGGGACGCGGTCCCATCAAGCAAGAATGAAGGCGAGATTGACAACTTAACATTGAGAAGTTATGTACCTACCATAACGTTCCATGTTAGTTGTCTTCTCGCCTTCTTTCTTGCGACCCTCCCTCCTACCCCCTTGCCTGGACAGACCTTGATCTCCCTTGTTTGGAAGATTGCTTCTATAGGCACCAGTTAGTTACCTGGTTCCCATTACAGCCCTTCCTTTAGGCTAATTGCTTCTTTCCTCAGTGGAAAGTTTTTTGTGCTAGGTGTTTTTCCCTATAGGTACAAACGAGATCTGGGTACTTACCGCCTTGCATCATGGGATATGGGGCTGCCTCGAGCTGGTAAAAGTGACTCTCGAGCTTAGCAAGTGCCGAGTCGGAGCCGAGGATCGGCTCCGAACCCATCAAGCAAGAAAGAAGGCGAGAGAAGACAACTAACATGGAACGTTATGGTAGGTACATAACTTCTCAATTTACAGGATTTAATGCATTCTGCTGAACAAGTTGGAAAACATACTTTGGAATGTGGTTTTGATTCACTAGAGACATCTTGCAGGGCTGCTGTTACTGGGTCTGTGCTTAGAAGGCATGCTTGGCTTAAGGAGCAATCCTTGTCAAATCATGTTAAAGCTAAATTACTGGATGCTCACTTAAGTCAGGACCACCTGTTTGGCAATAAGGCAGAAGACGTTATTAAAAAGATGGAGGAAAAAGCTAAATCTATGCAAACTCTTACAGATTTCTTACAAGTACAACCTCCAAGATTTAGTAGACATTGGCCTTCTAAGAATTTGTCCTTTCCTGCCTCTTCCAGGCTTTCTCAGTCAAAACCCAGATCCAGCAGAACACCCAGGTTTCAGTCCTAGGATATGCACAGGACTAAGCAGTGGGGGGCCCCCACTTGCAAATCTGGGAGTAGTAAAACTCCCCCCATGGTAAACTGTCTCTATGACTTAACTTTAAAACTTCCAAGCAGTTCTCAACTGACTGCCCCTTTGGGGGGAAAGATTGCTGTACATGCAAAAAACTGGTAACTCATTACCCAGGACAAATGGGTTTTAAATATAGTGCCCAAGGATACAGATTTCACTTCCACATGTTACCAACCCCAAACGGTTGGCCAGATCTACCCCCAAATCAGTGAACAGAGGCTCAAAAGCAAGTACTCTCTTTCTTAAGCATAAAAGCTATTCAAACTGTACCAGAAGAGGAAAAGGGACACTGTTTCTACTCGAGACTTTTCCTGGTACCCAGAAAAGACAATTCATGGTGTACTATCCTGGACCTGCCTAGTTTAAATACCTTTTTGGTGATTCCAAAATTCAAGATGCTGACTCTTCACCAGTTGCTTTCCATGCTAGACAAAGATGCCTGGTTGACAACACTTGATTTAAAGGCAGCATACCTGCACATCCCAATCAGGGAATCTCCTAACTATCAGTTCTCTGCACTGCCCTTTGGCTTATCTACTGCGCCCAGGGTATTCACAAAGTGCCTAGCTTCAGTCATTGCATTCTGCAGGCAAAGAAATATTTAAATATACCCATACCTGGACTATTGTCTAATTCAGGCAGAAAGCCAGAACATACTTTTGAATCATCTGGCCTTTGTACAAAGGGTGCTAACTTGTTCTGGGGTACACCATAAATGAAAATAAATCACACCTGGTACCCTGTCAAGTTATATTCCTGGGAGCAAGCTTGAATACAACTTCCCAGATGGCTTACCTCATGCCAGAGAAACAAATTCATTTGACAACCTACTTCAAACTAGTGGCCACAAAAACCCTGCTATCTGCAAGGCAAATACTGCAAGCCTTGGGATTCCTGGCCTCCTGCATTCTTCTAATTCCATATGCAAGACTGCATATGAGGAAACTACAATGATACCTAAAAAGTCTATGGTGTCAACATTCTCAGGATCTAGAAGCAATGATTCCCATCATACCTTACCTATGCTTAGAGTTCCTTTGGTGGGCAGAGGCCTGCCACTAAAACAAGGGACTACCATTCACTCTACCGCCTGCCGCTCAACCGCTAACAACAGATGCATCAGACTGTGCATGGGGGGCTCACCTTGCAGGGAAGTGCATTCAGGGCAAATGGAACCCAAGTCAAATGCACCTGCATATCAGTCAGAAAGAAATGTTAGCTGTACAGAATGCTCTGACAGCCTTCAAAGACCACATTCTTTCAGGACAATTAATGGTAAAGACTGACAACACCACTGTTATGTTGTACATAATCAAGCAGGGGGATGGTACCCATTCTTACCCCCTCTGCAGACTAGCCGTGGCATTGTGGAACACAGCCATGAGCTACCAAGTACATCTACAGGCTCAATTCCTGCCAGGAAAACTAAATACACTGGCAAACGGACTAAGCAGAAACCTCATGGACCCACACGAGTGGAAACTGGAACCAAAGGCTTTCAGCATGTTGACAAACAAATGGGAGAGCCCAGATATAGACCTGTTTGCCTCCCACCAGAACTACCAATTAGACAAATTTTGCACAAGGACTTCCCACAAACAAGCTTGGAAAGTGGGTACTCTGTCCTTCAGCTGGAAAAACCTATCAGTTTATGCCTTTCCTCCTCTGCCTGTCCTCTCCAAAGTGCTACTAAAGGTCAAACATGACAAACCAAGGACGGTATTGATTGCACCAGACTGGCCATGCCAACACTGGTACCCACTTTTGTGCAGTGTATCACCGTTGGCCCCATGGCACTTGCCTCAGACCCCTACCCTGTTTTCTCAGCAGTAGAACCAGATGCTGCACCCTTCGCTTCAAACCCTGAACCTAGCAGCCTGGCTAGTTACCTAATCTCTCCTTTACCATCCCTCAGTAAACTAGTGATGGATATCATTTTAGAGGCAAGGAGGGCTAGTATTAGAAAATTTTATGCTGAAAAATTAAAAAGATTCTGTGCCTGGAACCAATCTCAAGGGATGAGCACAGCAGCGCCCAACTTACCTCAGATTTTGCAGTACTTAACTGAGATGCTTCACAAGGGCCTTTTTTTCCTCCATAAAAGTTCACGCCTCAGCCATTTCAGCTCATTATAACACAGAACCTCCCCTTTTCTCTCATCCACTGCTCAGGTAGATGTCCTTCAAGGATGCATCTGCAGTCCTAACATATGGGTTGTCCTGCCTCAGGCAGCCCTTCGGTCGGCCGGATTCCAAAGTCTGGGTCTGGGTTCGGCTGATGTCGCACTTCATCCGACGTCATAGCTGCTGTTTATTGGGTATAAAGGCATCAGCCGACGCCATTTTCCTCAGTCTTTCTTGCCGTGCGGTGCCCGAAGCAGAAGCTGTTCGCAAGTGCCGGTCGGTCAGATCCAGAGATTTCTACTACCGAAGACTTCTAAAAAGCTAAGTACCCCGTTGGGGACTCTTTCTTGCCTCAGCCGATGTCAGACAAAGTAAATAATTGTTTAACTTGTGGGAAGCAAATACCTCATAAGGATTTCCACTCTTACTGCCTTCCTTGCTTAGGCCCAGACCACGATGTATCAGCTTGTCTAGCCTGTGCTTCCTTCAACCGACGGACACTTAGACGTCAGTCGGAGTTTGCAGAGGAGTTTTTTGGTCCCGCTTTTGCATACAAAATGCCATCGGAGACTCCGACTTCTCAATTAGCTAAAAAGCGCAAGGAAAAGGACCGACATTCGCGGTTTCGGTTGAAACCACGGTTAGGCCAACCGAATGTCTCGGTTTCGCTGAAACCGAGCCCGGGTTCTTCCTTCGGCCGAAAGCATGCTTCCGATAGCCGAGGCCTCACAGAGCATGGCTGAATCTGCTACTGAATTTACTGCTACAGAAGCAGGCACCCAGGATTTATCAGACACTATTTCTTTAGACATAACTACCCCTGCACGTGGGGCTGCTAGACCCCCTGCTTCCATGTCTATCAAGGCTTTTGCCAGGGCTAAGGCAGCTAAATCTTCTAAGGCCTTGCCTGCCAAAACTCCTTCACATAGGCCTACTTCCAGTTCCCAAATACTCAGCCTAGCTGAGGATCTCATTTCTTTGATCAGAGGATCCCAACCTCACCCAGACAGGGCCTCTCAGCCCCCTCCAGACAAGAGGCCTAGGACTGAACCACCGGAACCTGTCTCTACAGATTATTCATCGGATGACTCAGACCTTTCAGACCCTCACGAAGGCCCATATTCTCCTTATGAGGATTCTGATGCAGAAGACTCCATTCCTTCTGCTTCTCCTCCTGAAGAATTTTCCTTTGGGGAAACCTTGCATGCTATGAGGGAACACTTCCAATGGCAGGGCCAGGATTTTTCAGATTCAAGGAAAAGGCTAAGGACCTTTTTACACTTACCACAGCATAGGCCTTTAGCTAACAGTTGTTGATGATGCATATAATGATGCCTGCACTGCTCCTGATTCTCTTCCTCCGGCCCCTGCCAAGCCAGACAGATATTACAGGGTCCCGGACACACACTACCATTTGTATAAGGCTCCTGTTGCAGACCCTGAAACCATTTCATAGGGCCCTAAAGGTGTGGCAGCTGCCTCTGCCAAAAACCCTCTTCCCTCTGAAAGGGAATCTAGAGCATTAGAGAGATGGGGTAAAAAGGTTTATACTTCTGCTACTCTTTCGGCCAGGGCCTTGAACTGTCAATTTCACATGATTCAGTACCAGGAATTTTTGTTAGACCAGCTAAATAAAAAACTATCTTCTCCTGAACCTTTAGACCGTAAGTCCCTTCAGGATTTGGTACATAACTCTCAGCAGGTCAGTAACCATTTCTTAAAATGTGGCTATGATGCACTGGAGGCTTTCTTTAGATCAGCTGTGACTGGAACAGTGATTTGAAGGCATGCCTGATTAAAAGAACAATCCTTACCAGACCATGTTAAGTCAAAACTCCTAGATGCTCCCATGGAGAAACAAAGTTTGTTTGGCTCCCCTGCACAGGAGGTTCTAAAAAAGGTGGAAGAAAAAGCAAAATCTGTCCAAACAGTCAAGGATTTCTTACAGGTCCAACCTCCGAGGTTTAGCAGAAATTGGCCTTCGAAGAATTGGTCCTTTCCAGACAACTCCAGAGCGCAGAGAGGCAGAAATAGACGCCCAAGAGGCAGAGGTCAATCTAGGGGTGCCTACAGGGGACGTCAGTGGCAACCTACCAACCAGAGAAGTACTGCCACGGAATCAACTACAACCACTTCCACAGGGCAGACACAATGACTTGGCTCTAGTTCCGCCTACCAGGGAACAACTGGAAGCACCCTTTGGCGGAAAACTAGCCTTATTCTCCGACAACTGGCATTACATTACAGGAGACAAATGGACTTTACAAACAATAGACAAGGGCTACAGGTTTCACTTCCATACTCTACCAAAAGAGAGGAATGCCAAACCTACCACCAAGCCAAAAAACAGACGCTCTAAGACAAATCAACAACTTACTAAGGATGAGAGCTATAGAAGAGGTGCCACCTATGGAACAAGGCCAAGGATTTTACTCCAGGCTTTTCCTTGTACCAAGAAAAGAAAATCAATGGAGACCTATTCTAGATTTGTCCACACTGAACACATACCTCATTGTTCCAAAATTCAAAATGCTGACCCTCCAGCAACTTCTTCCCATGCTGGGCAAGGAGTCTTGGCTGGTGACTCTAGATCTCAAGGAGGCATACCTGCATGTCCCTATACGACCAGATTGCAGAAGACACCTCAGATTTCTTGCAGGATCAGAGCATTATCAATTCTCAGCATTGCCTTTTGGCTTATCTACTGCGCCCAGAGTATTCACGAAATGCCTGGCATCAGTAATTGCTCATTGCAGACTTCAGGGAATTCAGATTTACCCATACCTGGACGACTGCCTAATACAAGCGGACAACAAGGCAAAGTTAACAAAAGATTTGGAAAATGTCATACAACTGTTGCAAGCCTTGGGATACACAGTCAACATGCAAAAGTCAAGACTAGTACCATCCCAAAGGATAACATTCTTGGGTGCAGAATTAGACACATCAACTCAGATGGCTTTTCTCACAGAAGAAAAACAAAAGCAACTACCAGTCTACTTCATGACATTAACAACACAAACTCAGCTTACTGCAAGGAAAGTCCTGCAAGCCCTGGGCTACATGGCATCCTGCATAATATTGGTTCCGCATGCCAGGCTGCATATGAGAAAGCTACAATGGTATCTAAGGAATGTATGGTCTCAACACAAGCACAGTCTAGAAGCCCAGAATCCAATAATTCCATGCCTGAAGCAAGAATTCCTGTGGTGGGCTCAGGCCTGTCAGTTGAACAGAGGCTAGCCTTTCCACAAACCACATCCAAGCCAGACCATCACCACGGACACCTCAGACCTAGGATGGGGGGCACACATGGTGGACAAGTGTATACAAGGCCTATGGACCCAAGACCAGCTGAATCTACACATAAATCTAAAGGAGATGCTGGCAGTGAAACATGCGATCCAGGCATTCAGACCACTCCTTCAACAGGGTCATCTGCTGATAGGGACGGACAATACCACAGTCATGTGGTACATCAACAAACAGGGAGGTACACATTCATATCCTCTATGCCGGAAGGCAATGGACCTGTGGAATGTGGCCCTGAACCTCAACATTCAACTTCAGGCCAGATTTGTACCAGGAAAAGAAAATTCTCTAGCAGACACCTTAAGCAGAACTACCACGGATGCTCACGAATGGATGCTGCATCCAGATATCTTCAAAGCCATAACAAAGAAATGGGGATTACCACAGATAGACCTGTTTGCCTCCCCACACAATCACCAATTGAAGAAATTCTGCACAAGAGCATACCACCCACTTGCTTGGAGGGTGGACTCCCTTTCCTTCAGCTGGAAAAACCTGACAGCATATGCATTTCCACCTCCTTCCTTGATGTACAAAGTTCTACTGAAGATCAGAGAGGATCAGCCAAGGGTAATTCTGATAGCTCCAGACAGGCCGAGGCAACATTGGTACCCGCTACTGAGAAGCATGTCTCGGACACACGCATGG